>NC_140487.1:82707951-82922951 GCF_964271855.1 Acomys minous
GAGAAAGCCCAGTGACAGACAAGGCTGGACATATTTTGATTTTTTTTTTTGGTCTGGCACATTCTACTCAATGCTGCTGGGATTACAGTGAGCTGGCCCTTCATTTGTCAACTACTTTTACTTCCACTTGCTGGTGGGATAGCTGGCCAGCTCCCTCAGTTCTATAGGTCTGCTTTGACTAAAGGTCCCTAGCTCCTTTCATGAGTCTATGTGAACCTGTATTTCAATTCTCTGAGTAAGAGCGCAAGACCTGGACATGTCCTCTGACCACTGAGTAACACGGGGGAGTAACCAGTCAGAGAACAGCCGCTGTGAAATCACACTACACTTACCACAAGACTTGATAGAACTCTTTCTAGCCAGTCCAGGTTGCTTCCCCTCAGCAAGTTGGAAGTCTAACCGTAAATGCTGTCCTGACCATGTCACCTGCCTCCTGTTCCCTGCAAAGGCAAGCAAGGAAGCCACCTCAAACACTCTGCCTATAGTGTGTTAGCAAGAAGCCAAAACCAGAAACAAAGTTGATAAAACTCCCTGAGCTTCAAGACAGAAAGAACAAAAGGGGGGTTTTCAAAGAACCCAGACAAGCTTGTTGGCTGCACTAGCACTTCAGTCTCATTCACTCGGAGCATGCTCTTCCATTACTTCACAAACGTGAGGTGGTCCTCACCCAGACCCACCTGTAAGTTCATTTGCAGGAGGACTTGAGCTACTCCCCTCCGAATTCCATAGCCAGTATTTTACATTCAAATGCAACCTGAACAGTACAATTTAATCTTGAGATGTCTCACCTGTAAGGGCCACAGAAAAGCTCTCTCATGACTCTGAGCTTCTCGACTGTTAGCTCCTCCTCCAATCACTGAGGTCTATCCACCTTTGTCTTCTGGCTTGCTTGCTTGCTTTTCCTCACATTGCTAAGATCACAATGCATCTTGTAGCCATAGCAACCACCTCCAGAGCTTTTCCATTCTGAGACTAGTATTCTTACTCGCCAAGGCATTTCACCCATAAGCTCTTGTCACTCAAAGCCAACGTGGCTTACCAAGTACTCCCTGTGCTGAAGCAATGGAGGGAGGGAGCCTAACTTGAGATGATGTCCTAGAGAAAGGAACTAAGGGCAGTCACTTTGCGCCTGCTACTGCAATTCCTTCTTCCTTTTGTGTTTCTCCCAGAAATGGGGAAAATTTAAATAAGAAGCCTAAAACTCATATGCAGCTTGCAGATTTGAATGGAAATTGGCAGCCTGTATTTGGGTATTTAATGGGAAATTCTTTTCATTACTTATGTCATTAAAAAGATCCATTCTTACCTACAAGGCCAAGAAGCATCTGATGTATATAGTAAGATCAGCCTTGTACACACACACACACACACACACACACACACACACACACACACACACACACCATTCACATGTCTCACAGAATTACAGTCTAAAGGTGACTACCTTGCAAACAGATTGCATTTGGTCAGGAATGGTGATAATTTTATATAAAAATGGATTAAATTTTCAGTCAAGAGTTCTTTCAGTAAACATTTTGAGAATGTATCAATGCATCAGAATAGGCAAAAGGAAAACTTAAAACAACTAGGGCTAATGATGGGACCATGTCAGGGGCCTGCACTCTGAAACGAATTTCTTCAACACTGTAAATGGTTGTTAGGTTGGCAAAGTGTGCAGTGACAGGGCACCTGCTCAGTGGTGGCGAAGCCCCGGCTTCAATCACCCACTGGCCAGATAATAATCTTTAAAAGCCACCCTAAAAATAAGAGAAAGGAAAGAAAAAAAAAAGCTAGAGATTGCTAGTCACACTCACAGCCGACGCACAGGCATCACGAACTCAACTTGTTCTACATCCTTATCGTACAGGAAATACGATAATAAACCAGATAAGGTGGTTTGGCTCTATTATTCGTTAAACTACGTACACTGAAGAGCAACGGCTTGATTGGAATCAGTAGCCCAAGTGTAGTTGATAGTGATGATTTTCAAGATGCTGCTGCATGTAAAGGAATTTTCAGCAAAGCTGCAGGTGTCCTCAAGGAGTAGATTGAGGGAGTATAGGTGGGGCTTTGGCAGATTTGCCCACAGGATCCCAGAATAAGCCAATGTGTGTTATTTCTCTGTCTCCCCATCTCCCATCTCCCTCCCTTTTCTGTATATGTCTTGAATGCAGTCAAATAAAGTTTTAAAAGATATAGCATCAGAGACATGGGCTGGGGGCTGGAGGAGATGAGGGAGGGGAGTTACAATCAGGAATGTAAAGTGAATAAATTAAAAACAAAACAAAACAAAACAAAAAGCTGAGACATGTGTTCTTTTAGAGACAATCCCACCACTTGGTGGCAGCACACTCAAGTTTAGATGGTTAAAAAATTAAAAACAAAATGTGACTTGAAATGATACCAAACATCTCCTGACCACAGCTGCAAAATCATCCCCCACGTGCTCCCTTCCTGGATGGAAGTCCGGCTGCTGTTGCTGGCGCTGCAGGCTTCGGATGCACCCTCTCCTGAGGTGGGGAGATTGGCTCAGCGCAGTGTTCCCCTCGCATGCATAAGGGCTTCACAGTCAACAACAGTTTCTCTAGTGCAAACATGTTGGTTTTCCTTTAATTCTGCCCATCTTGACTCTCGTTATAGATCTGTGAAATTACTTCTACACCGCAGGAGAAATGACTAAACCAATGCTTACACCACTCTCTTATTTCAGATATCTGTCTTTTTGTTGCTGCTGAGACCTGATTTATACCTTTTATGTTGGGGTTCCTTATAGAAATAGGAACACCTCTCTCCTTCTCTCCTTTCCTCTCTTCTTCCTCTCATTGATACTCTAGACCAGGTGAGTCTCAAATTTTTAGTCTTCCTGCCACAGACTCGCAGGTCTGGGATTACAGGCATGTTCCAAGCTCAGCGCGCTCTTTCTTTCTTTCTTTCTTTCTTTCTTTCTTTCTTTCTTTCTTTCTTTCAAGATTTATTTATTTATTATGTATACAGTGCTCTGCCTTCTTGGATACCTGTGTGCCATAAGAAGGCACCAGATCTCATTATAGATGGTTGTGAGCTAGCATGTGGTTGCTGGGAATTGAACTCAGGACCTTTGGGGGAGCTCTTCTCACTTAGGGCTAGGGCGATGGTGCAGGTAAGAAAGTGCTCACTTTGCAAAAATAAAGACCAGAGCTGTGTCACCCATGCCCTTGTGAAAAAGGCCGAGGGCAGGGGCGTCCTCTTGACTCACTGCACTGGGGAGGTAGAAACAAATGGGTCCCTGGGGCCTACGTGGACAAACTCTAGGTAAATCAGAGATCCCACTACAAACAAAACAAAAGAACCCCACCCCACTCCACCCCACCCCACCCCACTCCACCCCAAGGACCAGCACCCAAGGCTGTTCTCTGGATTCCACATGTACGCATATGCACATATATGCAGGTGCACACACATGAATGTGGCTGCAAAAGTTCTGGTCTCTTGAATGTCCACAAGAAACAGAAGTGAGAATAGCTACAATCATTCTTCTTATCCATCTTGTGTGACACTCACAGCCATTCTTATGTTACTTACGTAATTTATTTACAAACTCTAAGGCGGAGCGCCATCCTTCAGGCACGGTGTGGTCACTAGCATCCTGAAGTCAGAGCAGTGGTGATAACCCCAGAAGACACTCAACAAGGTTGCTTCTGTTAATGCTCCATGGTGGAAGACTGTGGGGACGGTCATCAGACACTTGCCGGTGATCCCAGCCACTCCCCCACCCCACTGCATGTAATCCTGTCCCAGGTACACATGGCCTCCAGGGGTGCTGATGTATTTAGTGGCAGGGGCAATGTCTACACATAAAAGGCTGAAGGGAGCCAGTGCCACTGCGATCTTAATGTTTTTCCATCTCACTGGCCTGCTTTCTTACTCAGAACTCTTCTTTTTCTTGATACATCATTTCTGCTTGTACCGCTATCCGTGCATCCCTGGTCCATCTCCTTGTTGTGGGACACAGTAATCTGGAACTCTCATCAGTGCCCTTTGGACATTTATATCAGCCTTTGGACACTTATATCAGCCTATAGCAGTTGGTAAGTCATCAAACAGGAGATAGTATTTATGTCTGTAATCTTTTAGTGTCCTCAAAGGAGGCTAGGGTGCTTGTGCCTGGCTGCCTCCTGACTTCCTTCCTTCCCTTCTTCCTTCCCTTCTTCCTTCTTTCCTTCCTTCCTGCCTGTCTTTCTTCATCTTCGCCTTATATTTTCCCTCCAAACCACATAAACCCCAGGGACCCAGCTGTGGAGATTATGGGTTCAGTGCTGGAACAGGTGTGAAAGGAGACCTGACCAGCTGGGGCTACCAAATGCAACTTCCTTCACAGCTTATGATGCTACAGTGTTAGTGAGGGGTGAAGAGTCTCCAGATGCCTAACTGCTGGGCTCTCTAACACTATCAACACCTCACATATTCTTTTTTTTCACCCCACATATTCTTAAACTGTCAGGATTCTGCCCATCTCCACTCCCTGTTGTCATTTTTTTCTAGGATGGCCTTGATGACCCAGCTTGGGCATGTGGATGGCGATGGTAGTTGCTGCAGTTCATGTCTCTATTGGCCAGGGTTCTTTAGAAAAACAGAACCAATAGCATGAATCTTTATATAGGAAGGGGTTTGTTAGAGTCTCTCACAGGCTGTGGTCCAGCTAGTCTAACAATGGCTGTCGGCCAATGGCCGATTCAAGAATCCAATAGTTGTTCAGTCCACGAGGCTGGATGTCTCAGCTGGTCTTCAGTATATGCCAGAATCCTGGAGATGTAGGCTCTAATGCCAATGAAGGAACGAGCTTGCCATCAAGAGCAAACAGGCAAAGAAAGCTTCCTTCTTCCATGTCCTTTATATAAATGACCTTCCCACATCAATTTAATTAAGAAGAAGAAGGAGAAGAAGAAGAAGAAGAAGAAGAAGAAGAAGAAGAAGAAGAAGAAGAAGAAGAAGAAGAAGAAACTCCTTATAGGTATACCCAGCCACTTGGGTTTTAGTTAATTTGAACGGTACTCAAGTTGACATCCAAGAATAGCCATGCCAGTGCTCATATACTCTTTACACCCAGATGATGCCATAGAGAACCATTCGTCTTCTGGGAATCAGGCTGCACGCAGGGTGGGGAGGATGCAAGTGTATTGTGAACGCTGAGTCCATTGCTTGCAGTGCCTGGACCTGGATGGACACTTAGCAGTTTCTTATGTTGCTTCCACCAGGTCCATGAGCCTTGATCGGCTCTTCAGGGCCATCCCCAGGCAGAAACAAGAATTCAGAGCCTAGCTCTAATGGCCCCAGAGACAAAAATGAAAGACAAATAGCAATATTTTCTGGTAGGCTCGCCCAAGTACTGTTCAGGGTCTGGATGCCTGAGTCCACCGCTGGGGAGTGAGGGGCACAGGCCAGGCAGGGCAATGGATTCTCAGCCCTCTCACTCTTCTTGAATAACTTTGCTCAGCACTCCCCTACCACTGTTTTCTGTACCCCTGGGGGATAGCAGAAGATCCAGGAGGAAGCTAGAAGACGTGTGAATACTCTATTTGGTCCAAGTCTCTATGACCATTTGCCTGCCCTGCGGGCTCTTCCAGGCCAGAGACTACCTGACTGGGATTCTCACATCAGGGATGTGAGATGCACAGGGATGCAGGGATGCACAGGGATGTGAGATGCACAGGGATGCAGGGATGCAGGGATGCACAGGGATGTGAGATGCACAGGGATGCAGGGATGCACAGGGATGTGAGATGCACAGGGATACAGGGATGCACAGGGATGTGAGATGCACAGGGATGCAGGGATGCACAGGGATGTGAGATGCACAGGGATGCACAGGGATGTGAGATGCACAGGGATGCACAGGGATGCAGGGATGCACAGATAAAGGGTGATGAAGGAGAATCTCATCACAGGGATAAGAAGTTATACTTAGAAACCTGCTGACAATGATAAAGCCAGGAAAGTCACACAAATGAGGAAAGAAAATCCTGCCCTATTTCTCAAAATTTCACAAAACTCACCAGCCTGAAGCCCATCCACTAAGGGTCAGGCTCCCCCGAGATAAAATTTCATCCATCCGTCAGCCCCTGCCTGGCATCCATAGAAAGCTTCAGGGGCTACAGGTGGGGCCTCAGAAGTGTTCAACAGCTGAGATCTGAAGAAAGAAAGGGGGAAAAAAAGGAACAGAGAAAGGGGTCCAAATGATTGTATTTGTCATTGTAGGTGCCATGAACCATCTACTAAAAACAAACAAACAAACAAAAAACAACCTCTGATAAGGCTCAGAAGTTGAAGGATAGAGGCCACACCTGCTCAAATGCAAAGGCCAGGGCACTGTGAACGAAGCAAACAGCCTTATGCCTGTATCCTGTAGGTAAGGATGCAGAGCAGGAAGGGGCCACCACCACCTGAGGGTACCCAAGGAAATAGGGTGACAGGAAAATGAAGGAAGATTTACAGATTCCCCAAGATTTAACCTTGTCCTCCACCGCTCCCCAGACAATAGAGATAAAATATTTCTTCTTTGTTTGACAAAATATACTCTGATTTAATGAAATTCTGTCATGTGTGTTCATGGTAACTGTTTTCATGTAATTGTGTGTCACTCTGTGCCTAAGACAACATGGATAAAACTTCGACTGTTTGTAAAATTTCTTAAAATAACCAACTAGCAAATCCCATGACCACTTCATTTTTAAATTGTTTAATAAAATTACTATTTTTGTCGTGCTTGATTAAAATGTGTGTGTATGTGTGTGTATGTGTATGTATGTGTGTGTGTGCGAGCGCGCGCGCACGCATGCGTATGTATGGATGAAAGTACTTGAGGGATATAGTAAAAGCCCTGAAAATGTTTTTATAAACTTAGGTACATTTAATTTTCAAAAACTTAGTTAAATGGTATTGCAGGGTCTATTAAATAAGCTTTCTTTTCTTCTCTCTCTCTCTCTCTCTCTCTCTCTCTCTCTCTCTCTCTCTCTCTCTCTCCTGGAGACAGCGTTTCTCTGTGTAGCCTTAGCTGTCCTAGACTCACTTTGTAAACCAGGCTGGCCTCAAATTCACAGAGATCCACCTGCCCCAGCCAACCGAGTGCTGGGAACGTCATACCTTAAAATTACAATTGCACCAGGCATGGTGGCACACACCTGTAATCCCAGCACTCTGGGAGGCAAAGGCAGGTAGAACTCTATGAGTTCAAGGCCAGCCTGGTCTACAAAACAAGTGCAGGACAGCCAAGGCTACACAGAGAAACTCTATCTCAGAAAAAAGGAAGAAAGAAAAGAAGGAATGAAAGAAAAGAAAAGAAAAGAAAAAGAGATCACAACTGCAAATAGTCAGTGCTATTACAAAGAAACCCTGTCTCAAACCCCGCACCCTACACACACACACACACACACACACACACACACACACACACACACACACACACAAAGGTATGAGATTTATTGCCAATCTGCCTGTGCTCTCCTATTTCAACAAAGGCTCAAGGTTTTCAATGATCTTCTCTTGTCTAATTTAGAACTAGAGGAAAATATAGTTGTTTTAATGTTGAGCTGTTGACACCTGTTCACCAGCTTAAGCACTAGCAGTGATGAGGTTAGGCACTGTGTCTTTGTGACATAAAGCCTTCTACTTTATTTATGTGAAGAGTTCTGTCTTTGGAAGTCCAGATATTGGATTAAGGATTATGTAACAATATTGAGGAAGTAATCAGATAACAGTCAACTTAACACTGACAAATGAGATGCTGCAGAGATGGCTCAACAGTTGAGAGCACTGGCTGCTCTTTCAGAGGACCTAGGTTCAATTCCTAATACTCACATGGTGGCTCACAACTGTCTGTAACCTCAGTTCTAGGGGATCTGTCTGCAGGAACCAGGCATGTACGTGGTAGATATACATACAGGTAGGCACAATGCTGATACACATATAAAAAAAAAGATTAAAAAATACCCTGACAAATGATAGATGTGAATAAAAGCTTCAAAGTCTTTGTTTTTCTTGTTGGTTTTTTGTTTTGTTTTTGTTTTTTTCAAGACAAGGCTTCTCTTTGTAGCCTTGGCTGTCCTGGACTTGCTTTCTAGACCAGGCTGGCCTCAAACTCACAGAGATCTGTCTAGCTCTGCCTCCTGAGTACTGACGTCTTTGGTTTTTAAGTCTGTCCTTATGCATGGCATGGTGGTCTGACTTAAAAGGACCTTCCTAGACTTTTAGGGAGTGCATTATTGGAGAAAGTGTGTCTCTGAGGGGTGGGGGTAGGCTTTAAGGTTTCAGAAGCTCACGCCAGGTCTAGTGGCTCACTCTTTCTTTCTGCTGTCTGCCTATCCAGATGTAGAATTCTCTGCTACCTCTTCAGCACCGTGTCTGCTTGTGCACTGCCATGATGATAATGGACCAAACCTCTGAACTGTAAGCAAACCCCAAATAAATGCTTTTCTTTATAAGAGTTGTCACAGTCATGGTGTCTCTTGACAGCAATAGAAAGCCTAACCAAGACACATGGGCATGTGTTTGTGTGCGTTGTCCATATGTGCTCACACTTACAAGTCACATAAAACTACTCAGGCCAAATTCCAAATAATGGACCTGGAATTATAGAACAAAAGTTCCAATCCCTGGCAGCTCCATTGGTCAAGTATGACCATCAGTCCCAATATGCCAATTAAAGATACAACAATGAGGGAGAGAGAAATAAATGTAATCGATGTGGTCATGAAAGGGGTAGAAAATAGAGAGATTTGGAGTTCCAAGACGGCGATGCCTATCACGCACTGTATCTGATCTACAGCACGGAGACCAGGGACCAGACTGAGAACCACAGACTGAAAGAACTGGAGAACACTAGGTGAGTGAGGGTCCTGTACAGTGCAGATCACAGGCAGGCCTGGTTCCAGGTCAGACAACAGCCCACGGAGGTCCTGAACCCACTCCCCAGACTTTAGAATGGAACCCACCTGTGGCTGTAGCTGGCCTCAATAGCCCAGGCGCAGTGTGTGGGATGGTGGAACACTGGAACTCCTGACCTGGGGAAGTCTCAGGAAAACAGGTGAATCTATCCTTGGACACCCCCACCCGCCCCATGCCAGTCCACTGAGAGCTCCCAAGACCACAGAGAAGCCCAGGTGATGGTGAACACAGTGCCCAGCAACAGCGTGTGTGGTCCAGGCTGGAGCCAGGCATCTGGCCTCAGCAGACAGAGCCTGCAAAATTGGGCTGATAGAATCTGGCCAGGTCAGTCCCCATAGCCTGGCAGGGACTCCCATGTTCGTGGGAGAAGCTGGACTGCCTTGAGGGGCCTAGAAGAGGGTCTGAATTGCAGCCACAACTCAGTGGGACTGAACTGCCAAAGGTGCACAGTCTAGATTGGTCCGCTATCTAGACTGATCTGGACAGGAACTTGACTGCAGGACACAGCAGTTTGGGCCTGGACAACTGGGCAGTTAAAACCTAGCCTGGCCAGTCCCCATGGCCGGGTGGGGTCTCCCACATGCTTGGGAGAGGCTGGACTGCCCCAAAGGGTCAGCACAGAAAATTAAACAGCAGCCCCCAACACAGCTGGTCTGAATCCCCTCAGTAGCCTGAACAGGATCGGGGAGAAGCCTACCTCTGCTGACCCAGCCAGGAGCTTAAGGTTGTAGAGCAAAGTCTCCTGGAGCAGAAACCAGGTCACCTGCTGGTACCAGGGAAGAACTCCCTGATCCCCACAGGCAAGGGCTGGTAACCTATAATCACTCACCAACTATCCACTCTTATCAACCAGTTAAGGACACCAGAAGCTACCACCCAACATCAGAGATAGCAAGATGACTAAAGGACAGCGTAAGAATGCAACCAACAAACATCAAAACAATTCGGCATCTCTAGATCCCAGCTATCCGAAAGAAAGCACAATCAAAATACAGGAAAATGACCTCAAATCCTTAGTAATGAAGATGATAATGGAGGGAACGAATAAAATCCATAATCAAATGCAGAAGATGCAGCCAAACAGGTAGAAGACATAAAAAAGGCTATAGAGAGGCACTGGAAAAAATTCAGGAAAATACAACAAACCAGATGAAGGAAATCAATAAAAAAGTTCAAGATCTGAAGATGAAAATTGAAATGGTGTTAAAGGCACACACAGAAGAAAACAGGATCGAGAGTCCTTAGAGAAAAAACCAAGCAGCACAGAGGTGACCTTCTTTAACAGAATCCAAGAAATGGAGGAATGAATCTTGGGACTTGAAGATACAATCGTAGAACTTGAAACAACCATCACAGAAAATGCTAAATCTGAAAAATTCCTGACACAAAACATTCAAGAAATCAAGGACACCATGAAAAGACGAAACCTGAGAATAATAGGCATTGAGGAAAGAGAAGATGCCCGACTCCAATGCCCAGAAAATATCTTTGACAAAATCATAGAAGAAAATTTCCCCAATTTGAAGGAGATGCATATAAACATACAAGAGGCCTACAGAACAACAAATAGAATAAGGCTAGAAAAGAAAATCTTCCTGCCACATAATAATAAAAACACAAAATATCCAGAACAAAGAAAAATATTAAAAGCTGCAAGGGAAAAGGGCCAAATAACATTTAATGGCAAATTTATCAGAATTATACCCAACTTCTCAGCAGAGACCATAAAAGACAGAAGGGCCTGGACGGAGGTCCTGTAAACCCTAAGAGACCACAGATGGCAGGCCAGACTACTATACTCAGCAAAACTATCAATAACCATGATGGAGAAAAAAATATTCCACGACAAAAACAAATTCAAACAGTATCTATCCCAAATCAGGCTTTATGGAAATTACTAGAAGGAAAACTCCACCCCAAAGGAACAAGCCACAACCAAAACAACACAGGAAATAGATAACTACACTATCACAAAAAACACAACCACACAAACTCTCTACTGTAACCAACATCAAAAATTAAGGGACTTAACAGTCACTGGTCATTAATATCTCTCAACATCAATGGTCTCAATTCTCCAATAAAAAGACACAGACTAACTGAATGGCTGCATAAAGAAGATCCAACATTCGTCTGCATTCAAGAAACACATCTCACCCGTAAAGATAGGCATTACCTCAGGGTAAAAGGCTGGAAAAAATTTTCCAAGCAAATGGTCACAAGAAGCAAGCTGGTGTAGCCATTTTGATATCTAATAATACAGACTTTCAACCAAAATTAATCAAAAAGGATGAGGAAGGACACTTCATACTCATCAAAGGTAAAAACCAAAAGGATATCACAATCCTCAACATCTATGCTCCAAATATAAGGGCACCTACATTTGTAAAAGAACTATTAACAAAGCTTAAATCACACATTGATCTCCACACATTAATAGTGAGAGACTTCAACACCCCACTTTCACTGAAGGACAAACAGAAACTAAGCCGAGAAATAACATCATTAATCAATGTCATGAATCAAATGGATCTAACAGTATTTATAGAACTTTTCACCTAAACACAAAGGATTATATCTTCTTCTCAGCACCCCATGGAACCTTCTCCAAAATTGATCACAGAGTAGGTCACAAAGCAAGCCTCAACAGATACAAGAGGACTGAAATAATACCTTGTATCCTATCAGATCACCATGGTCTAAGGCTGGGCTTCAACAACAACAGAAATAACAAAAAGCCTGCCCACACAGAAACTAAACATCTCTCTACTTAATGACACCTAAGTCAAGGAAGAAATAAAGAAAGAAATTAAGGACTTCCTGAAATTCAATGAAAATGAAGGAACAACATACCCAAATTTGTGGGACACATGGAAAGCGGTGCTAAACAAAAATTTATAGTACTAAGTGCCTTTATAAAGAAATTGGAAACATCCCATGTAAGTAACTTAAGGACACATCTGGAAGCCCTAGGGAAAAAAAAAGAAGCAGAAACACCCAAGAGGAGTAGATGTCTGGAAATAATCAAACACAGGGCTGAAATCAATAAATTAGAAACAAAAAGAACAATTCAAAGAATCAACAAAACCAGGGGCTGGTTTTTTGAGAAAATCAACAAGATAGGCAAACTGTTAGCCAGACTAACTAAAAGGCAGAGAGACACTATCCAAATCAACAAAATCAGAAATGAAAACAGAGACATAACAACAGACACTGAAGAAATAAAAAGAATCAGAAGATCTTACTTTAATGGCATGTATGCCATAAACATCTAAGGGGAATGGACAATTTTCTTGATCGGTTCTACTTGCCAAAATTGAATCAAGATCAGATAAACAAATTAAATAATCCTGTTTCTCCTATTGAAATAGAAGCAATCATTGATAGTCTCCCAATCAAAAAAGCCCAGGGCCAGATGGTTTCAGAGCAGAATTCTACCAGACCTTCAAAGAGAGCTGATACAGATACTCTTCAAGCTACTCCAAAAGATAGAAACAGATGGAACATTACCCAATTCATTCTATGAGGCCACAGTCATGTTGATACCTAAACCCCACAAAGACACAACAAAAAAAGAGAATTTCATAGTACTTTCTCTTATGAACATTGATGCAAAAATGCTAAAAACAAAACAAAACAACAACAACAACAACAACAACAACAACAAAAAACACTCGCAAAATGAATACAAGAACATATCAAAGATATCATTCACCATGACCAAGTAGGCTTCATTCCAGGCATGCAAGGATGGCTTAATGTACAGAAATCTGTCAATGTAATCCACCATATAAACAAACTGAAAAAAAAACCTCACATGATCATCTCCTTAGATACAGAAAAGCATTTGACAAAATCCAACACTCATTCATGTTTAAAGTTTTGGAGAGACTGGGAATACAAGGCATGTACCTAAACACAATAAAGGCTATATACAGCAAGCCAATAACCAACATCAAGTTAAATGGAGAGATACTCAAGGAAATTCCTCAAAAATCAGGGACCAGACAAGGCTGTCCACTTTCCCCGTATCTCTTCAATATAGTTCTTGAAGTTCTAGTCAGAGCAATACGACAACAACAGGGGATCAAGGGAATCCAAATGGGAAAGGAGGAAGTCAAATTATCCCTATTTGCAGATGATATGCTAGTGTATATAAATGACCCCCAAAATTCCACCAGAGAACTCCTACAGCTGATAAATACCTTCAGCAAATTGGCTGGATACAAAATTAACTCCAAAATGTCTGTAGCCTTCCTATACACAGATGACAAGCTTGCAGAGGAAGAAATTAGGAAAACGACACCCTTCACAATAGCCACAAGTAATATAAAATATCTAGGAATAACTCTAACCAAGCAAGTGAAGGACTTGTTTGAGAAAAACTTTAAATCTCTGAAGAAAGAGTTTGAAGATGACATCAAAGATGGAGGGATCTCCCTTGTTCCTGGATTGGGAGAATTAACATAGTAAAAATGGCCATCTTACCAAAAACAATTTACAGATTCAATGTCATCCCTATCAAAATACATACACAATATTTTAAAGACATTGAAAGATAAATTCTCCTCAAACTAAGGCACCAGCCAAGGACAATACAGACGGTAAACCTTAAACCCCTACCCAGATCTAGCCAATGGACAGAACATTCTCCACAGTAGAGTGGAGAGTGGGATATTACTTTCTCACATACTCTGGTGCCTCACCTTTGACCATGTCCCCTGGAGGGGGAGACCTGGTGGCACTCAGAGGAAGGACAGCAGGTTACCAAGAAGAGACTTGATACCCTATGAGCATATACAGGGGGAGGTAATCCCCCTCAGGAACAGTCATAGGGGAGGGGAATAAGGGGAAAATGGGAGGGAGGGAAGAATGGGAGGATACAAGGGATGGGATAACCATTGAGATGTAACAAGAATAAATTAATAAAGGAAAAAAATTAAAAAAAAAGAAAGATAAATTCTCAACTTCATATGGTAAAACAAAAAACCCAGAATAGCTAAAACTATCCTATACAGTAAAAGATCCTCCAGAGGAATCTCCATATTCCATCTCAAGCAGTACTATAGAGCAACAGTAATTAAAACAGCATGGTACTGGCACAGCAATAGGCTGGTTGATCAATGGAATCAAATCGAAGACCCAGAAATGAATCCTCACACATATGGTCACTTGATTTTTGACAAAGAAGCCAAATCTATTCAATGGAAAAAGGATAGCATCTTCAATAAATGGTGCTGGTTTAACTGGATGTCTACATGTAGAAAAATGCAATTAGACCCATATCTGTCACCATGTACAAAACTCAAGTACTTGGATTAAAAACCTCAATGGAACTGCTTCTTAGACCTTTAAACATTTTTGTGGTATGTGTGTCTTTTAGGATATGAAAGTTGGAAACTAAATTCCTCTGATGCAGATATCCCAGCGATGTCTCATCCAAAGTCTCCTCTTCCACTGGGGAATAAAATGTTTTGTGGTCTTTCTTAGCCAGAGACTATGGCCCTTATCAGAATGGAAGAAATTATAGACAATTAACCACCATTTTTAAGCTTCAACAAAAGCTCTCAGTGAGCAATGAAGAGAAAGGCAACAAGACTGAGTCTCTGTCTTAACCAACTTCATATACACACCTCTGATGAGAAGTGATAGATGTCCTAACCTATAGGTTTAAAGAAATGTAGTTAGAAGGCAATTTGATAACATGTCAATTTAACAATGTAATAGTAGGTCACCCTTAGAGCCTATGAGCTCTTCAGCCAGTTTCTTAGCTGGATTTAGAGTACTGGACATGATTTTTCTTGCTGTACAATAGGCCTTAAATCTAATCAGAAAGCAATTGATTGCTCCCATAATATCCCTGCCACTATTGAACCCATGGACATAGCTTGCCTGCTTGGTTGTTTTTATGGCTTGCAGAACACACACCTGGATAAGACTGTTGATGACTTTTCTCCCCCAGCAGCCCAGAACTATGAAAGCTAATTAACAGAGGAATTTCTAGGCCAGCACTGTTTGATTTCTCTGAGTTCAGTGTTCAAAAATCTGTGGCATCTTCAGCAATAGGGTCTTATCATCAAGTTCTGGTGGGCAACCAAGAGAAATGTTAATAGCTTGTGTTTGAGGGGTCTCTTGGAATCCCTAGTCTTCAAGAGGAGTATCCAATACTTGACACTAGGCAGCTTATTTGGCAGTTTGTGGCTCCCTGAAAGAACAATTTCCATGCTGTTGGGTAACTCCATTTATGCTCATATTTAAGAAGTCTATCCCGGTTTCCAGATATAAATTTTGCAAACATTCCAATGTTAATTATCCATTCTGCCACATCGTCCTCTTTCTTATCTTCCCACCCCACTCCCCACCTACCTATCAGCCCCTCCCTATCACCTGTGTTCTGTTCGGAGTGCAGAGACCAAGTGACTGTGATTTGCTCAGACACGAATGGTACTTCTATACCATAACCCCTCCTCCTAAGGTTCAGAGAATATCACCAGGAATATCATCATCAGGTGGGGGAGATTGTAAGAGCCAGAGGTTAGGGGAGACAGGAGGAACAGTGTTATCTAAATATGACAGGACCATGCACTCACAGCAGCTGTGGAAGCCCGAGTAAGACCCACACAAGGCCAAGCCAGTCAACGTTCCAGCATGGAGTGGGAGGGGCCCCGATGAAGACCCATTGACCGCATGGGAGCTATTGATGGCTGTAGAGGAGGGAGCGACAGTCCCCCCACCATGGGGGGTGAAGGGTGTTCTCTGGTAGGTCAATTGCTCATTGGATTAGCTCCCACATGCATATATGGGGCACACTATTTAACTCAGCGTGTTGTTGAAAAAAAAAAGGGTGTGAAATTGCGAAGGGAGTATGGGGTGGATCTTGGATGAATTAGGGGAAAGTGGAGGTGAATATAATAAAAATACATTATATGCATGTACAAAATTCTCAAATAATAAATAAAAACCTTATAAAAAAGCAAAACCAACAAAAACGAAGTTCTTTAAAGCAAGAGAAGCATATGAAATTGACCATTGTTGGGGGCTGGAGAGATAGCTCAGTGGTTAAAAGCACTGGCTGTTCTTCCAGAGGTCATGAGTTCAGTTCCCAGGGGCCACCTGGTAACTCACAATCTGATGCCTTCTTCCGGTGTGCAGACTTACTTGAGGACAGAATACCTCCAGTGTCAGAGAAACACTGGAACCCCCTGTCCATTCTGGACCAAGATCTACATGTAAGAGACAGAGTATATCCAACACATAATTGAGGGGGTTGGTAGGCACTATGAGCATGGCCCGTCATGTGTCACAACCAGGCATCATCGAGCTGCTGACCTTTCTGGATCTCTGGCCCTTCTGTCCTGTTCACAAGTTCTCTCCTCAACAAATCGCCCGTTTCTCCTACTCTCCATGTGTTTCTGGTTCAGTTCTTTGTTCTGGGACAGATGGACCTAGAAATCTCAGCACGCGATCTCTGGCGTCCTGTTCTCAGGGCTGACCATGGTGTAACGTGCCACAGCCATTTATGTCCTGCAAGTAACCCTGCAAGCACCGGCCCACAATGGGTGACTTGAGTGGACTCATTTTGTTGGTCTGTGATGGCCCTCATCATCCATGAGGAAGCACCTCAGGAAAACCCAGGCGATACCATATTAAGTAAACTTGGTTCAAGGTAAACCTAAAATGCTAAGGGCTAACCATCTTTGTTTCTTTGTTTTGAGACATGGTTTATAGTAGTCCTAGCTTGCCTGGGACTTGCTATGTAGCTATGCCTGGCTTTGAATTTGCTATGTATCCTTGCTGGACCTTGAACTTGCAGCCCTAGTCTCCCATGTGCTGAGATTAGAAGGGTGTGCCACTATACCCATAAAATAGCACTATCTTTAAATGAATTCAAAATTAAGTATTGATAAATTACTATTAATTATAATATGGTGAATACTTGGCTCAATCCCCTTTCCTTCCTTTTAGCTTGGCCTATCTATCTAAGCTCCTTATTTTGATTTTATTTTATTTTATTACTTTTGTTGTGTTTTTTAGTTTTTGAGGTACGGTCTCACTCTATAGGCCAGGCTGACCTGGGGTTGACTGTGTAATCTGGCAACCTGGTTTTGAATTCAAAGCGATCTTCCTGTCTCAGTCTAAGTGTTGGGACTGAAGATCTGAGCCACTGTGCCCTCTTTTGAATTTTAAATCCTTGAAGTTCTCCCAGGGCTCTCTTCCTCAGCATCTGTTTTCTCTCAACCCATCTACCCCTTTCTTTACTGACCCAAAGTCTGAGTCATCTCCTCCTCGCTGGTGTCCACCTCCCACTGAGTTGTAGAGCCATTTCCTTGCCTGCTTATAAATATTTCCACAGCGCATCTAGAAGATGTGGCAAGTTGATTAAGCTTGAACCTCCAGTGTTGCCATGCTCCCTGCTCACCTTTTTCAAGCATTACTTCATCATGTCTTCATTGCAGTGACCACGAGATATTGATCTTAATAGCATCGCCATGCATAGTCTGTCACACATTAAATATTTGTTGAATGAATACATGAATAATATTTTTAGCTTTAATGTGTCTCTCAACCAGCCTATTAGAAAAACAGAATAATTCATATATTCACAAAGCATCACTTTTTGGCTGTAATGGGTAGGGGCCCGTCCCATGGAAGCACATCTGCCAATATTTACATCCCTTTGCAAACCATACCCAAAGTGAAATCTGTTCTTCGGTCACTACGGGAGCTGTTGCCATGAATACTGCTGACCTTTTAAAGTTTGGTGTCCCAAGGAGATCACGGTGAAAACAGTCTTTCATATTTAATCTTATTTTTAACGTACTCTAGTACCGAGAGATGATTGTCAGTAAGTAATTGGAATGCTGGAATTAATGTTACACCCATAGTCAAAGCGATCGGCGCAGTGCAGCTTCAAATCAAGGCATCTTAGTCCTCCAGCAGGCCCTGGAATCGCTTTCCTTTTGGGCAGAACTGGTGTAGAAACTACTGCAGTCAAGGTTCGGCCTGGATCAGACACAGCCAGGCAGGGCGAGCATCAAGGAAGTGCACAGCTCCTGGCAGGTGCCTTAAACCGGGGCTATCTTCCTCCAGCCACAAGGGGGCGCGACGGCGCCACAGGTCGCACAGGCCGCAGCCCGCCGGGGACCGCTCTGGGATAGCGGACAAGGACTACCCGTCTCACACGGGCGGGGCAAAAGGCGCCCCGGAGGTCCCAAGGGCAGGAAGTGAGGGGGCGGGGCTTGGGGAGGTGTGCGCCTGCGCGGAGGCCGGCTGCTGGATCCCGCCCGGGCTGCGGCTACGGTGCGCGCTCACGGTGACGGCCCGATGCTCGCCTAGAGCAGGGCGGAGAGGGTGGAGATGGGGAGTCGGGGCGGAAGCTCGGGGGTCGCGGTGGTCACTGGCCGTGCCCGGGTGGGCGGGAACGGCCGGTGTTGGGGCCGGTGTTGGGGGTGGGGGGGCTTCCTGGAAGTTTGCCTCCCGCCGCCGGTGGTGGGTTCCTCCGGAGCAGCGCGTCCTCTTGCGGCGTCGCGGGGCCTGGCTTGTGGGGGGCTCCCCTCCGCTCCCCGCCGCTCGTCCTTGTGCAGGGAGGGAGACAGACACATGCTCTCCTGCGCGGCATCGACACAGTCGGTGCAGTTCCAGGGAGCTTCCCGATCTCCTCGGAAACTTGTCTTTCAAGGATCCCTTTTCTTACGGTTTACATGCCACTTGCGGTGTGACAGGGAGCAACTGCGCGGAGCAAACCTCAGCCAGAAACGTTGGTCCCAGGACATGAGAATCCCTCAGTTGGAAGTTAGGAGTTGATCACCTCATAGCGACTCCAAAGGTCTTGGAGCCCTCCCTAAAAGGATTTAGATACGTAGCCACCATCCGCAGTCAGGAGGCAAGGGTGCTAGTGTGACATTTGGAAGTTTAAGAGCCAAGCCTGATAACTTACTTAAAAAAAAAAAGAAAGAAAGAAAGAAAGAAAGAAAAAGAAACCGTCCATCATGTGTACTTAGCTTGAATGATTATTTTAAAGTGCATGTCCTATTTTTTTTGCCAACCTGACAGCTGTTTCCATAGAAACTAGAGAAGAAATTGTAGTTTTTCAGTAGTAGTTGTTGAAACTGTCTTTCCGGACATCAGCTGTGAGTGCCAGTGAGCGCACTACTTGCTCATTCTGAGATGGGCACTTGAGGAATTAAGGGTTTGGAAAAAAAAAAAAAAGAAGAATTAAGGGTTTGGAATGTTCTCTGAGGCTAGCAATCCAAATTGTATGATTTTCTCACATCATTAATTTTCTAATTCTGCAAGTCTGCCGGCTATGTTTGTTGGCCTGCCACAGTTCTTTGACGAGCACACGTCATTCCCAGTTCAGTCTTTTTATAGGTGTTGTGTAGTGTAGAGATTGGCTCTTGGAAAATGTATAAATATGTCCTCCCCATTTTACCCCCCCTCCCTTGTCCCCCCCCTCCCCCGGGTTTTACAAACCCCATTTTAAGGATTAATCAGTCATTACAGATTAATGTTCTGTTCCGGCACTTGATTGTCAGTGGTAGAGATAATAATGAGTTAATTATGTACCTAGAGATTGGGGCTTTTGTCTGTACCTTCCATTGGTAGACTGTTAAAATGTTTGCATATGCTCTGAGGAGAGCGGTTCTCTCATGAGCAGAGCCAAGCCAAGTGAACGAATGCTGCGCACAGCAGCCGGATGAGGGTTTATCTTCTGAAGGATATCAGTATCCTCGATGTTCTAGAAATGAACAGTGGGTGTAGGAGGCCTGGAGAAGGTGCCTGTGAAACCAGGAAGCCAGGAGCAACATTAGGAAGTTTATTGAAACTCACAGAAAACCCATGGAAGTGCTTGCTTGGTTTGAGGTTCACAAAGCAACATACCCTGTAATATTTATTTATTTTTAAAGATTTATTTTATTATGTATACAGCATGTGGGTCTGCCAGCCAGAAGAGGGCACCAGATAGATGGTTGGGAGCCACCATGTGGTTGCTGGGAATTGAACTCACGGCCTTCGGAAGAGCAGCCAGTGCTCTTAACCGCTGAGCCACCTCTCCAGCCCCCATACCCTGTAATATTTAAACTGCCAGAAAGGCCTCCCACCCCAGCACCATTCTTACCCCTAAATTACATGTAGTTCTTTTCTGAGATTTGTTTTTTTGTCCATTAGTGTGTTTTTTGTCTTTATTTTATATACCAGGCAGGGATTTTTGTCTTCTTTTTTTCTGCTTTATATCTGCTACACAGAGTGGTGTCTGACATGTAGCAGTCACTCACATAATGGATTAATGAATAAAATAATCCTGAACCCAATGAGATATGTGAATATCTGATTAAGATAATCAAGTTTCATTAATTCGGTTGGCAATGTTTTTAAAATAGGTACATTTCGGCCTGGCGGCGGTGGTACACGCTTTTGATCCCAGCACTTGGGAGGCAGAGGCAGTGAGTTCCAGGCCAGCCTGGTCTATAAAGAAAGTCCAGGATAGCCAGGGCTACCCAGAGAAACCCTGTCTTGAAAAACCAAAAAATAAAATAAATAAAATAGGTAAGTTTAACATTAGATCTGAATTTTTGGCTTTTGTAGAAAGGTTTGAAACATTTGGCAACATAAAGGACAGATCCTGTCATGTTGTTGGGCCTCCTGTGGGTGACTGGGGTTGTTCACATCCGTATGGCTTTGCCAAAGTTACCTGCATCTACCATACAGCCCTGTGCGGTCTCTAAGTCCTCCTGTTATCTTTAATACAAATAAAACCGGCTATAAGTTCCGCCCATCTGATGCATGTAGCCACATATGAGGGCTGCCATATTGGGCAGCACAGAGAACTTGTTTTTTTTTTTTCCCCAGAAAGTTTTAAGCAGTATTGCTTTCGATGGTGGACTTTGCTTCTCCTGATGTCCTGTTACACTGAAGATCTTGTTTTAAAATAATCCTGAGCCAGGTGTGGTGGCGCACGCCTTTAATCCCAGCACTCGGGAGGCAGAGGCAGGCCGATCTCTGTGAGTTTGAGGCCAGCCTGGTCTACAAAGGGAGTCCAGGATAACCAAGGCTACGCAGAGAAACCCTGTCTTGGAAAAAAAAAATCCTGAACATCTCTATGACTCAAGTGCTGAATGCAGGCCTGTCCTGTCACGCTGGGTTTTGGGGCTCTTGTGGGCAGCACTAACCGCTGATGTTTTTAGGTTAGCATAACGTCTTAGTTTTGAGCTCGGTACTTCAATTTAACATACAGTCTGTAGTGGTGTGACTTTTTTTGTGACTCCTGGGGTTAGTGTCTGTTAAGGATTGCTTTAGGTTGCCTGGAGGAGGGGTTGGCAGTGAAGTCAAGCACAGTGGTTAGAGGGACTCTAGTAAAATCTGCTCCCAGGGTCACAGAGCCCAGGGCGAGCTGGGTTGAAGTCCTAAGGAAGTGATTGGCAGGACTGACTTGAAATGACCTTTGGCCTTTTGGGTGTTAAAATCCTAGGGCTGATTCCGCATAGTCTGTGGAGGATGGGAAACTTCATGTAAGTTCCCCATGGTGTATAACATGGAAATAGTAACTTGCACACGAACTTGTGCAGCTGCCTCCTACCATGAAAATGTCTTTGAGATCAATTATTTGTAAGACACAGAAACTGGAGGAAGGGAAGGAATTACTTTCGAGAGCTTCTGAAGCCCAGTCACACGGCGGGGGCAGGAGGGGGGGGGCGCACATGGGGGGTGGGGATGGGGGTAGGGGGTGGGGGGGGTGGCGGGGGATGTGTCTCAGGAACTTGGAGGCCTTTTGGCGTTCCTGTGCACGAATGGGCAGTCAGTCAGTCTCTTGATCTTCCACATTCTGCCCTCCCAGCCCCCTCCCTGTTACCACGTGTGCATGCCATCTTCCTTTCTGTGTAAACGCTTGCAGAACTTTTCCTCACTGGTCTAGCTTGCATTCTGTTTGCTGCAGCACCGGCTATAGACCCTACATACCCACACCTTTATATTCGTAGGCCAGATACTTACTTAAGGTGAAGTGTCTCTGTGGTAGGTCTCTACTGCTGGCTTGGAGGCCACTGGCTGTTAGGGACCAGCATTATTGACTGGCCCATTCCCTAAGCGGAGGCCATGCCCAGACAAGTGTCAAAGCTTTATGACAGTAAATCATCAGATTTAAAGGAAAGGAAGTATAGTCATGTTGGTTTTGCAGTTTTCTAGTAAAAGAGCTTACATATACTTTTCCATGTGAAACAATTCTGGAATATTCTACTCTTTTTTTTTTTTTTAGAATACATTGCATTAATAAGATATTTTATGTATTTTCCCCTAATAAACTCATTTTTGTCTCCTTGATTAGAATGCTGTCTCTACAAAGATAAGGACTGTTTTCTCTTCTTTCTGTCATTTCCGTACCACTTAGCTAGCGAAGAAAACAGGCTGCTCAAATACACGAGGATGGCCCCATTAGTTCTCTACAGAGCCAGACACTCCTGTTGCCTAGTGACATAGTTTCTGACTTAATCCAGTCCAAAGAATTACTCACCTGTACTGCCCGTCAGGTAAAAATCAGGACCTGCCGCTGTGTATAGCACATAGCACTTGCTAATGGTAATGATGTGCTTTCTATTACTGCTGTAGATGGTATTGCTTCTGCTTTTGAAAACAGTCACTGAAAGACAGGATGCCGTGTGGTGCCAGCAGCAGCCCCCCACACCTGTTCACTGCATCTCTTCAGTGTGTCAAGGGCACCTGGAGTGACTGGCCTGTGCTCTTTAGGTCTGGGGATGTGCTCCGTCTGCATGGTGAGGAGGCCTAACCGCAGTTCTCAGTCACTGCTCCATAAATGATAACATTACTACAAATTTGAAATGATTTAAATTGTTTTTATTATTATGCCACTTCTAAGCTTAGTGCAAGACAGAAGAAAGAAAGCTAAAAAGTATCTTGTTAATGTCAAGCTATTAATAGGTTCAGTTGACTTCATTTTTAATTGGTAGTAACTCAAAAAAGGCACCATGGGATTAATTTTCACTTAGCTTTACCTCATTCACTTTATAAATTAATAATATAAAGGCATAGTATACAAATCAGATAAAAGTACAGTCTAATAACTTTCATATTGGCAACTATGCAGCCAAGACTATTCATTAAAATTAGCAGTTCAGAAACAACTCTTAGGTATTAATTCTGTATTAGTAAATTTAGTTTTGCCACCCCATGAACATTTTAAAAATATTTAGAAAAACTGAAAGAAAATGTACATATGCCACATAGGTATAATTATTATTACATACAACATTGACTCTGCATCCTGTGTGTGCACACGTATGTGTGTGTGTGTGCATGCGCTTGTGCATGTGTGTGGGAGTACAGGTGTGTGGAGGTGTACATGTGTGTTTGTAAGAGTACTTGGGAGTAAGTTTCATTCATGCATAGATCCTTCAACAAGTACCTCAGGTGTGTATATGTTCACACTATAGAGTGTAAAGTATAGGCCTCCTAATGCTTTCCGAGGGAACAATGTCCAGTTTGACATTTTCCCTTGGATGGTGCTCAGATCAAGACGAAGGTGTGTGAGCTGGTTCACCGTGGCCAGACATTGGAACTAGCTTCAGGTAAACAGGTCATTTAAAAGCACTAGCCACCATGTTGGAGACTGGAACCCAGAGTCTCAATGAAGGCGAGATTGGGGGAGCAAAAGGAACTCCTTTCCTAAGTTTGCTGTGTGCGTATGGGATAGGCGCATATATGATTGTCATTACAAGGAACACCTGGCTGGGAGGCGGGGCAGGTGGGAGGCATTTAGGTGAGAAAAAGCCTGGGCATGGACATGGGGTGGCATTTCCTGTAGCTGTGAAGGTGGAGGAGGGAACCTGGTAGCAGTTGCTGCTCCACCTGTAGCAGGAGAGCGACCAGGGCTATAGAAGTTGCTGGAATGCTACCCCATCTTTAAAGTGGCAGGTCCAGAATTGGAGTTTCCTTTGGGCTTTTCTGTGTGGATCATTGAACCTCATGGTTTGTGGGCTTACAGCTGTCAATAACTTTGTGCAAGCTCTGGCCACAGCCTCTTTGCCGTCTTTTTCTCTTACCCACCCTTGCTGCATTTGAGGATTGTAAGCCACAAGGGGATTAAGCTATGTATGTCATCAAAGTCTCTCACTCCGTTTATTTTAGCTCTGATCAGTCATTAAGTTCACAGGTCCTTATTTCCATAATGACCAATCTGCTGTGAGTGTCACCCAGTGTGCTTTTCATCCTCCGTTTTGTGGTTTTATTTAGAAGGTGAAGGTAGTCTTTTAAAAATATGTACTCCATGTCTGTATAAAACATGCTCAGCTGCTTTAACACATGGGGTATAGTTAAGGAGCTAGCCTCATTTGATCAATGCTTCTTTTCCCTGTGGGTCTAGTTTTCTGCTTGGTAATTTTAAATTGTATGTTGCTAAGTGTTGGATACTTTTTGATTCTTGAGGTGTTTTGAAGAAAATCCAGGATGTAGCTATCAGAAGCACCTGGATCTTTTTGACTGCTGGGTTTTTTTTTCCTTTAACTTTCTTTTTTTGTAATGTTTTATTAATATATTCATATTACATCTTAATTGTTATCCCATCCCTTGTATCCTCCCATTCCTCCCTCCCTCCCATTTTCCCCTTACTCCCCTCCCCTATGACTGTGACTGAGGGGGACTTCCTCCCCCTGTGTATGCTCATAGGGTATCAAGTCTCTTCTCGGTAGCCTGCTATCCTTCCTCTGAGTGCCACCAGGCCTCCTCATCAACTGTTTTACCAAGCTGGTAAAGAAGCCACTCCCTGGGTGTTGTAGTCTCTGTTCCTGGGGCCTGAGGGGGCAGTTGTCAGTGCAGTGTTGATCCTCTAATGCTGAGGCCAGACTCTGGGGAGTTGCCCAATGCCAGTCACAAATGGCAGGTGTGTTTCCCACTTTGATTAGTAGCAGCAGGCAGTGCACCCCGCCCTGCGCACTGTGCTCTGTGGTAATTCACCCCGCCCTTCGCACTGTGCTCTGTGATTGTGGTTCTTTCAAAGTTTCCGGGGGAGGGGGCGGATTTCTCACTCACATGATCAGTAGTCCTCAGCTGAATAGGGAAGGACTGCACGGACATTGTGGGTTTCCTTCCTCTGTCCGTGAGCTCCGGCCGCCTGGTCCACAGGAGCGCCCAGTTTCGGCTCTTCAGTTTAAGGCAATTAAGGGCCTAGTCTCTCTTGTCGGTGTGTTTGGAAACTCATCTGCTGGTTCCTTCCAGCAGTCTTGGCTTCATTGGGGGCTCGGGGGTGGGGGTGGAGTGTGAATAGGGTCGGGAAGAAATTGGGAATGTGAAAAGATTTCTGGCCCAGAATGGGCGGGGTCTCTGGGGCAGTCATGGGCCCCTCCTGTTTCCCACCTTTCAGTCCCCCATTGCCTACAGCCAAGTGTGGTGAAAGTCTTGTTTTATGTATTCCATTTTTTTTTCTTTTTGGTTTTTTGAGACAGGGTCTCTCTGTGTAGCCTTAGCTGTCATGGACTCTCTTTGTAGACCAGGCTGGCCTCGAACTCAAAGCTCCTCCTGCCTCTGCCTCCCGAGTGCTGGGATTAAAGGCTTGCGCCACCATGGCCGGCTGTATTCCATTTTAAAAGTGATTTTTAAGTGGCATTAAAGCCCCTCTTTCTAGATTCTGATTCCAATCAAAAGCCTCATGATATTATTTGAAATAATAAATTAGAATTTTTAAAAATAAAATTTTCTAAGTTAGGCTTTTCTATCCCATTATATTCTTCTTATTGTCAGCTGATACAAATTTATTGTTGGTTTCTCTAAGCTATTTCCCATTTCCCCAAATGATTTGCTGCAAGTAAAAAAAAAAAGAAAAAAGAAGTGAAAAAACTGAAGTGTTGAAAATAAGCACCCTGTAGTGACCTAGTGTGTGTGCAGCCTACTGCTTCGTCCTGTTGAAGGTACTGCCGGGCAGAAACACGTGTTTCTCCTGAGATGCTTCACACACTTTTCTTAAGCATTACATTCCCAGTGATTAAATCCATATTTTTCATAGGTGCTTATGTCTTATTTTTTGTGTTCTAGATAACCAAGCAGAACCAAGATGAGTTTCCTTTATGGACTGCAGTCTGCCACAAGAAACCGTTTTCTCTCTGGCGTGAACTCGCTGGCCAACAGGAGCCAGTGGAACACAGCAGCAGGCTGGCCACGAGCACCGAGGCCCTTGGCTGTAAATGCCGGTCATGGACGTAACACAAGCAGTCAGTGTCCCTCGCTGACTTCGCTGCCTGGAGACCTTCTTTTCTGTAGGACTCTCAGTAACAGAAAGTCAGGGTGCCTCCCAAGTGCCCAAAGCCGAGAAGTGCGGGTACTTACCTACAGACATACTGCATGGGGTAACTCTTTTTCAAGACAAGGAGCGAGGCAAGAGGCTGGCCTCCCTGCACTCTCAGCGTCAAGTCCTCCGAGCTGCCCTGTGGAGGGAGCCGCCAGGCCGTTCCACAGGTCTCCACCGGTTCAGGCCGCCCCTGTGCCTCTCTTACTCCTCATTCTGAAGCCAGTGCAGAAGCTCCTGGCCATCATTGTGGGCAGGTAAACATTCTTCGTTAAAGTTCTTGAATTTTATATTCACATTTGTATCAACTTTTAGTAATTTTTAATAACTAAACCTTAGTATTTATAACACTGTACTTTTAAGGAAACCTTCCCCTATACCATATCCAGCTCAGAATTTGAGTTTATAAAGGTAAGTTCTGCCAGGCGTGTTATGGGTGTGATTTAACGATCTTGAAATAATTTATTGTAAATTTAGTGTACAGAAATATGGTCCTTAAGTTTTGTTGGTAGAGACATGCCTAAAAGACTGCCCGTTTCTAATGGTAGGCATAGCAAGTTGTGTGATAACAGCGCTTACGAACACTGCGTTTTGATTTTGTGGAATGGTAGGCAGGAGGCGTGAAATGGAGGCCTCCCTCATATAATTAGGGGCTCAGGCTTAGCCACATTAGTAGTGCGCGTGCCTACCATTCTGCTTTCAGTCTTTTTGCTGTGCCTCCCTCGGTGGTCTTTTATAACCAGCTGCTCATTGTATAGCTAAGCGGTTGCTCTCGGCCCTTTCCTTATTTCATGAAGTGCAAGAAGGCAAGCCTGCGTCGTCATCAAGTTTTCATGTGCTTGGTAACAGGCTGCCCTCCCCTCCCCCACTGCCCAGCCATCTACTTCCTTCCTACTAACAATCTAGTCTGCTTCTATTAACAACTCAAGAATTCCTCTGTCATGTATTTAATCCAACATGTTTGATGTTGACAGAACATAGGTGTCTATATTGGCTCATTCTTATTTGTAGGGATGTTTGCTTTGTGAGCTCTATTCCTTTAACATTTTTTGATTTTGGCCAGGCATGGTGGCGCACACCTTTAGTCCCAGCACTGGGGAGGCAGAGGCAGGCAGATCGCTGTGAGTTTGAGGCCAGCCTGGTCTACAAAGTGAGTCTAGGATAGCCAGGGCTACACACAAATACCCTGTCTTGAAAACAACAACAACAACAAAAATGTTTGATTTTGGTGTTGATTTTACTATATAAATTTTCTCTTGTAGTATGTTGTACATATATTATGAGTAAGTCGTAATGTTATAAGATGTAATAGGAACTATGTATACTTTGTTGCTTTGTGGCCCTTCTGTTTCAGTCGGTTTTTCTCAGGCATTTCCCCCATGTCCCCATGCCAGCCTTCTGACACTGTGATGAAATAACTGAGATAATAAGGGGTAAAGATTTATGTGGCTCATGCTGTCCACGGTTGCCTGGGCCCCAGGCCACTCAGTGGGATGCTTGGCAGAGGAGACTTGTCCATTTCATGGTGGCCAGGAAGGCAAAGAGAGAAACAGGCAGGGGCTGCGGTGCTAATATCCCCTCCAAGGACACAGCCCAGGGCCCCCACATCCTCCCTCTAGACTCCGCCTCCCAAGGGTCATCCCAGCTCTCTGTCCCACAGGACAGAGACCCAGCCTTTGATATTAAATAGATAGACTTTTGGTGGATACTTCCAAATAAATGATAGCATGGGCTTAGTAAAATTATACTAGCTTTATAAAGTTGCTTTACAAAGCAACTTTGTAATGGATTCTTGTCAAGGGAGTGAGAGGGGGAGGGAAGGAGAGACACACAGAGAGACGCTGGGAGAGCCAGAGAGAATGTGTGTGTGTGTTAAATTTTTATTAAGGCTTAAAAAATGTATGCACAAAGAAATGTTTTTGTCCCACTGTTGAGAAACATTTCTTGTCAAAATGCTTGTGAACCTGTATTGTTTTTAAAATTGTATATATTATCAGTATTATTTGTAGGCCCAGCTAGCAATCAACCAAGACACAGACACTTATTATATTTTAAAATAGCCTTGGTTAACCTGGGGCAGGACAAATATCAATCTTCTAAACTACCTCCCATAGTGGGACAGGCATGGGATCCCTGTCTCAGCTTTATGTCATTTGTTCTTAGTAACTTTGATCAAGCTACCTTTCAACTATAATCCCATATACTTGGTTATGTTTTTTATCTGGGCTGGATTTTCCATCCACACCGCCCGTATGCTTCTTCTTTAGCTAACCCATGGCGGCCTTCCTCTCTTCACTTCAGGCCTCTCTCCTCCTCTTGTCAGTCCTTTTTTTCTTCCCAGAATTCCTCTCTCTCTCCTAGCCCCACCTATCTCCTGCCCTGCCCAGGTGGGATGGCTTTTTATTAAGCAAAAGATGGGTCAGACAGCAAGCAGTAATTAGCATCAAAATACCTCAGACCATCCCCCCCATCCCCCCCAACAAACCCAGCCCAGCATTTGAGGGAAGCTTGCCTGCTAGCAAGGCCCTCCCCAGCGGCATCTGTAGCAGGCCTGCTTCCTTACTCCCGTGCTTCCATCTTCCCTCCCTCCTCATGTTCAGATGGTAGTGGAGCTGCTGCTTCTGTGCAGTGCTGCTCAACGCAGGCTGGTGCCAAGGGAGCGGCTCCTGTGCTTTGCTGGAGCACTGGCCGATTGTGCTGGAGTCTGAGGAGCACTGGCAGATTGTGCTGGAGTCTGAGGAGCACTAGCAGATTGTGCTGGAGTCTCAGGAGCACTGGCAGATTGTACTGGAGTCTGAGGAGCACTGGCAGATTGTGCTGGAGTCTGATGAGCACTGGCAGATTGTGCTGGAGTCTGAGGAGCACTGGCAGATTGTGCTGGAGTCTCAGGAGCACTGGGAAGTACAGTGGTGAAAGGTACAGACTTATCCTCCAAGTCTGCTTGTTAAGTGGTCAGGCTCATGACTGGAGTTCCCTTTCCTACTGGGTTTTCCTCTTGGTACCTTTGTGACCTTGGCTAGGTTGTTCTCTGTAACAAGGCATAAGAAAGAGCAAGTAGGTGTAATGATTGGAGCAGCACTTTGAGAATGACAAATAGTACTGTTGGTGAGTGGGAGTTGTAACAGGATCTAGTGTTTGCCTTCACACTAGCCCAGAGGGAAACTCCAGTGACCCTGAGGGTTTGTAAGCATAGAACTGATGACTTTTCCATCCTCTAGCTAAGAATTTTATGACTTAAGAAGCTGTGTACAGAAAGAAAATATAGGCTGAGGTGACTGGTGATGTAGAACCCCTGCATGTGAGTCTGACTTTGGTGATACGTGAGCATGCGCTCACCAGAACACTCCATTTCTGATCTGTCACAGGGGCATAAGGAAATGGTGGCAAGCACTTCCTCCCAACAAGAAGGAGCTATTTAAAGACAGTGTGAGGAAGAATAGGTGGAAGGTGCTCTTTGGGCTGAGTGTGTTTGGACTGCTGTTTGTAGTGTTTTATTTCACCCACCTGGAAGTGAGTCCTGTCACTGGAAGAAGCAAACTCCTGCTGCTGGGGAAAGAGCACTTCCGACTTCTGTCAGACCTGGAGTATGACATGGTGAGTAAGTAAGACTTGTATCTAACCAAACTGCATACACACTGCATACACAAATGCAGGAAGCTTTCTTAAGACAGGGTGACTGGGTCAGGCTGAGGTGAGAACTGGGTGTGGTGACTGTCCCAGGCCTGGCCGCCCTGGCTTAGGTTCTAGCTTTCTTTCTTTTTCTGTACAGGAGGGCACTCACCATGGTCTGCGCCCACCTCCCTGTTTTAGATTAAGCTCTGTGCGACCAAGGGTCTTGTTGGTTTGTTTATTTTATCCTAGGAACTAACACACTATGCAGACTAGTGCTTAGTTTTTTGTCTCAAATAAGTAAATATGCTGTAAGAATTTTTATATCTTGAAATTCAGGTATAATAAGATAGTTGTGATTTTTCTAAACAACAGTTTTGGTTTTTGAAATTTTATTGTATTTTCTGCCTTAAAAAAAATTCCTAAAACAGTGTTTTGCTGTGTAGCGTGGGCTGCCTTTCAACCTGTGACCCTTACGTCTCAGCCTTAAGTGTTGAGGTGTGTGCTACCATATCTCCTGTTGTCGACTTGACACAAGCTAGAATCATGGAGGGAGGCTCAACTGAGAACATGCCTGTGTAAGCCTGGCTCTTAGCCTAGCCTGGAGGGCATTCTCTTCATCGGTGATTGATGTGGGAGGACCCAGTAAGTGGTGCCACCCTTGGGTAAGTGATCCTGGGGCATATAAAAAACAAACTAAGCAAGCCATGGAGAGCAGCAGAGCACCCGGGGCTTCTGCTTGAGTTCTTGCTCCAGGTTCCTGCTGTGAGTTTGTGCCTTGCCTTGCTTCAGTGATGGCCTGAGAGCTGCGAGGTGAAATAATCCCCTTCCTCCCCAACCGGCTTTTGGTTGTGGTGTTTATCACAGCAATAGATAGCAAACCAAACTAAGATATACAGTCTTTTAATTCTTTTAGGATAGTTAATAGAGGACCTTTTAAATTTGTTTACAATTGTTGAGTTCTTTAAAAATGATAATTGATACAGTCTTTTAATTTCATATCTTATGAAGTTGTATGTTTTAATGCATCTTAAAAAGTTATCAACTTGATTTATATGTTAATTAAACTATACATGTTATGAAAATTAAATATTTGTAGAATATTCTTAATGCTTTCAGTATATATGAAAGAATCTTTCAGAAAAAATGTTTCCATATATGAGATGCCTAGGCTTTTTAATCAGCTTCACATAGAGAAAACGATTTGCTCATTAGCTCTGAGATCTTAGTGATTTTCTTTCAGTCTGTGTGGATCAAACAGTTTATACTTAGTGAGATATTGTCCTTTTTTGTAAAAGCTTAAGTCTATATTATGAATAGGGTGTTCTTCCATTTACTGGATTATGAAAATAATTCATTTTCTTTGACATATTTTTCTTCCTTACTTTTCCCCCGTGAGACTGGGTTCTTTGTATCCCAGGCTGGCTTGAACTTACTATCCAGCAGAGGGTGACCTTGGGGTTCTAATCATCTTGGATTCCCTTCTCCTGTTTGGATTACAAGGGTGTGCAACCACAGTAGGTTTATGTGCTGAGAACCAAACTGAACCTTTTTTATTTATTTATTTATTTTTTGGTTTTTTGAGACAGAGTTTCTCTGTGTAGCCCTGGCTGTCCTGGACCCGCTTTGTAGTCCAGGCTGGCCTCGAACTCACAGCGATCCACCTGCCTCTGCCTCCCAAGTGCTGGGATTAAAGGCGTGCGCCACCACTCCTGGCTCCTTTTTTATTTTTTTATAAGGACTTTTTAATGTGGAGTCTTGGTATCTAGGTAGTTTTGTTTTCTGAAATTTTTAGGAAAGTAGAAATATTTAGGCATTTTACTTGTATATAGATTAATAGAAAAGAAGAATAAAATTTGAATTTAGTAACATTTATATAAAAAATCTTATAATCTACTCCTTTGTGAGAAACCACACTGCTTTGGCATGAGCAATTCAGATTTCAGAAATTTGAGTCTTTAATATATGTAAATTTTTGCACAATTCAAAATTAAAATGTCCGATGTTAGTCAAATACTTCTCCATGAAGCGGCATATGCATTTTGTAGTTCAAAAACTCTTAAACAATTCACTTTAAAAAACCTTCTAGTGGATGGAAAAATTTAAAAGTGATCTGCTGCCTGAGAGAGACCCTCGATACCTGACTGTTAAGGAAGTGGTGACTCACCTAACACAGTGCAATCAAGACGTCCCGGGAATCTCTGAGATCAACTGGGCGATCCATGTGGTCGATTCCCCAGATGTCAATGCCTTTGTGCTTCCAGTGAGTAAATGCTTTATATTTGTTATTGTTGCTAGCTTTAGTGTCTGTAAGTCTTACTGTAGACTAATTGCTTATGCCATTCTCTTTGTGTGCAGAACGGACAAGTGTTTGTTTTCACCGGGCTTTTGAATAGCGTAACTGATGCGCACCAGCTTTCCTTCCTTCTAGGCCATGAGATCGCACATGCAGTACTTGGGCACGCTGTGAGTACCCAAGTGACCTGCAGCTCTTGAGTGTTGCCTTCATATTAGCAAGTTGTATCCTTTAAGCAACCCAGTTTTTTCAGAGTTTTTTCCTTCTTCTTTTAATGACGAAATGTAATTGTATTCTGTACCTGAAAAAAGGTGCTGAGCTAATTTTGAGATTTTTGCAGTCTTTAGTGTATGATAATGAATAATTAGTATTTCTCTTAAATACTGTTTTTATCGCTTGTCTCTTTTGCTAAAAAGTAATTAGTCTCAACCTCTAATTATTTCATGTTAAATTTTAAACTTCCATAATTATTAACATACTTGTAATCCAGTCAAAAATTAATTGTTGGAAAATGATGCTACTATTTAAGTGGTAAATCAATTTTATTCTTACTCATTTTCAAACTATGGTTGGAATATTGTTGAAAAATGTCTAAATAATATGTAATATGGGAATAATGCAGAGCAATAATGATACCTTGCCAGATCAGTTTACTGAACCTCACCTAAAATGTCCTTCCCAATCAGAGCTTTAACTTATGAGAATGTATTAATCATCCCTGCCTTATATATGAGGAAGCAGACATTTAAAAAGACTAACTGTGGCCACATAGATCTTTAATAATGCATGAAACATTTTTTGAACTCATTTTTATTGCTATTCGTTAAAAGTATAACTGAATCTTTTGTGCATACAACTAGAATAAGCATATTTTTGTTTTTAATCAGACCATGCAGATAAATATTTGTGAAAGGAATACAATATGCTAAATCAGAAGTACAAATGTTATTAACTTCAAATGGAAACTATGGTGTTTATTATTAATCTTTCTTAACGTCATTTAAAATTCTGTCTATTCTTTAGAGGAACAATAAGATGAGATTGGCCGATGTAGTTCTTTTTTGAAGTATCCTGATTTCTTTTGATTTTTAGGGAAAAAATGTTTCCTAAATATGTACAAGAGTAAACTAAGTAATAGAAATAGTCATTTAGTGTGTTTTAGTATCTCTCAAATGGTAGTGGCATAACACATCAGTGATGCATTAATGAATGAGACAGAAACTTTCTCTTGGATTAGTTTTATAAGTGTAAGGCCAAATTTGATTTCTCCACTTCTCTCCCTGTGTCTTCCATCTGCCTGTAGTTTGTGTATGTGTGTAAGACTGTCTGTCTCTGTTGCCTCTGCGTGCGTGTGTGTGCGTGCGTGTGTGCGTGTATGTGTATCTGTCTCTGCCCCTGTCTATAAAAAAGGACTTTGGTCTGTATTTATGAACAACATAGAAAACATGTTAATCTTTAAACAGAAATCTTTAATGGTTTTAGAAGAAGAGGTGACATTACTGACTACATCTGACCCAGAGTAGCACCCATTATTGCAAACAGGTGCTGTCATTCCATGTCTACATGTTACTGCCAACGTTTCTGAGACATTTTTGTTCATGGCTGCTTTTAACCTATTGGCTGCTTTCAGCAAATGATCACCACAAGATATACATGCATTATTCTGGGTCAGGGCATGGAGTAGTAACATAATTTAAGATTAAAGTTGTGCATTACTTTAGATTGTAAAAGCTTATTGCATTAGAAATCCAAGGCATAGTAAGGTTGGGTACACTGTTTTTTAAGGGCAGCTTAAATGTGAGCAGGCTGTGTACACAGTAGGACAGCAGGTTATGTACATGGTGTTAAATGACCTTAAGGCATGTTCTATTCTTAAATTGACTGTGGCAGTTCCCATCAAAATTCTAACACAAGTCTTTGCAGACTTTGAAAGAGCAGGCCTCAACTTCATAGGGAAAGTAGGAAACCCAGGTTAGCTAAAATAATCCTGTACAATAAAAGAACTTTGGGAGATATCACCATCCCTGACTTCAAGCCATAATATTGAGCAATAGTAATAAAAACCACATGGTATTGGCATACAAACAGACAAGTTGATCAATGGAATTGAATCAAAGACCCAAAAATAAACCCACACACCTACTGACACTTGCTTTTGACAAAGAAGCCAAAACCATACAATGGAAAAAAATAAAGCATCTTCAACAATTAGGGCTAGTATAAGTGATGTCTTCATGTAAAAGAATACAAGTATTCTAGTGGGACTCTAGATGAGAGAATCATGGGAGAATGGCAAAGTAGAAGGATCCAGAGGGTCCTAGAAGCCTACAAGTAGAACATTATGATAGGCAGATTTGGGCACAGGGGTCCCGCTCAAACTAAGGCAGCAGCCAAGGACAATACAGGCGGTAAACCTTAAACCCCTACCCAGATCTAGCCAATGGACAGAACACTCTCCACAGTAGAGTGGAGAGTGGGATATTACTTTCTCACGTACTCTGGTGCCTCACCTTTGACCATGTCCCCTGGAGGGGGAGACCTGGTGGCACTCAGAGGAAGGACAGCAGGTTACCAAGAAGAGACTTGATACCCTATGAACATATATAGGGGGAGGAAATCCCCCTCAGGAACAGTCATAGGGGAGGGGAATAAGGGGAAAATGGGAGGGAGGGAAGAATGGGAGGATACAAGGGATGGGATAACCATTGAGATGTAACAAGAATAAATTAATAAAGGAGAAAAAAAAGAAAAGCAAAAAAAAAAAAAAAAAAAAAAAGAATACAACTAGATCCATATTTATCATGCTGCACAAAACTCAAGTTCAGGTGGATTAGAGACCTCAACATAAAACCAGACATACTAAACCTGTTAGAAGAAAAAGTGGGGATCAGCCTTGAAGTCATTGCTACAGGAGACAACTTCCTGAACAGACCACCAACAGCTCAGGCACTAAGATCAACAATTAATAAATGGGACCTCATGAAACTGAAAAGCTTCTGTAAGGCAAAGGACATCTCAGTAGGACAAAACGGCAGCCTACAGAATGGGAAAAGATCACCAACCTTACATCTGACAGAGGGCTAATATCCAAAACAAGAACTGAAAAATTAAACACCAGTAAACCAGATAATCCAGTTGAAAAATGGGGCACAGAGCTAAACATAAAAGTCTCAACAGAGGAATCTCAACTGGCTGAAAAGCACTTAAAGAAATATTTAATATCCTTAGCCATCAGAAAAATGCAAATCAAAATGATTGAAATTTCATCTTATACCTCTCAGAATGGCAAAGATCAAAAGCACAAATGACAGTTTATGCTGTCAGGGAGGTGGAGCAAAGGAAACACTCCTCCATGGCTAGTGGAAGTGCAAACCTGTACAGCCATTTTGGAAATTAATCTGGTGGTTTCTCAGAAAATTGGGAATAGTTTTACCTCAAGATCCAGCTATACCACTTCTGGGCATTTGCCCAAAGAATGCTCCATCCTACCACAAGGACACTATTTGAATTATGTTCTTAGCAGCTTTATTTGTAATAGGTAGAAACTGGAAACAACCTAGATGTCCCTCAACTGAAGAATGAATGAAAAATGTGGTGCATTTACATACAGTGGAGTACTACTCAGCTATTAAAAACAAGGGCATCATGAAATTAGTAGGCAAATAAATGGATGGAACTAGAAAATATCCTGAGTGAGGTAACCCAGACCCAGAAAGACAACTAAGGTATGTATTCACTTATAAGAGGATATTAGTCATAAAGTACAGGGTAACCATGCAGCAATCCACAGACCCAAAGAAGCTAAATAATGAGGAGGGCCCAAAGGAAGACACTTAAATCTCACTCAGAGGGGAAATAAAATAGAGATCTGAAGTCGATGAAGGGAGGGAACCGGGTGGGAAAGGGTGTGGGGAGGGAACAGGGATGAGGGAGGCTCCTGAGAGCCTATTGGGATGACCTTGCTGAGACTCCTAGCAGCAGGAGACAGGGAACCTGCAGTGGCCTCCTCCTGTAGCCAGGCACTTCTGGAGGGAGGGGACACCAACCCACCCCCAAAACTTTTGACCCAAAATTTGTCTTGCCTCCAAGATTTGCATGGATAAAGCCAGAGTGGAGATTAAGGGAATGACCCACCAAGGGTTGGCCCAACTTGAGACCCACCCCGTGGGAGTGAGCCGGCCCCCGACACTATTAATGATACTCTGCTCTGCTTGCAGACAGGAAATTAGCATAACTGTCTTCTGAAATGCTTCATCCAGCAGCTGATAGAAACAGATACAGACACCCACAGCCAAATAACAGGCCAAGTCTTTTGGAAGAGCAAGGGGAAGGCTTGAGGGAGCTGGAGGGGTCAAGGACACCACAAGAAGACCTACAGAGTCAACTAACCTGAGCCCATAGGGACTCACAGAGACAGAACCATCAATGAAAGGGCATGGCTGGGCTGGACCTAGGCCCCATACACATATGTGCAGATGTGCAGCTTGGTCATTATTGGGTCCCCTAACAATAGGAGTAAGGGCTGTCTCTGACTGATACCTGCCTTTGGATCCCTTTCTCCTAGCTGGGCTGCCTTGTCTGGCCTCAGAGAGAGGATGAGCTTAGCCCTGCTGCTTAGTCCTAATGTGGCTTGATGTTCCAGGGCTGGTTGGTACCCATGGGGGAAGGGCGTCCCCTTCTATTAGGAAAAGGAGAGAGGGGGTATGTGAAAGTGGGACTGGGAGGAGAGGGGGGAGAGGAGCTGCAATTGGGATATAAAGTGAAAAAATACATAAAACTGTAAAGAAAAAGCTAAAGATGGACAGGAAACTCATGACAGAGATGGACTGGGAGTCAGGGAAGGGCAGGGTCTCAAGCAAGGTTATGAAAGATTCAAGACTGGCACCAGAAAGTAATTGTCAGTTCCTGTGAAGGCTCAGCTTCTTTCCTGCCTACAAATAAATTGCCTATCACCAATAGGAGGGAAATGCTCCTGTGTTAATATTTAGTTAAAGTAGGTCCCAGGCCTTTACACTGTATTCTCACTACAATGTTTTATGTTGTTTAGGGAGAAAAAACAAGCACAAGGCTAGAGTAGACCAAACAGTTAACAGTAGTATCCACTAATCTTAGATTTAAAAAAAGAGAGAGAAAGAAAAACCATTGACCATAAGGTCTAGAAAAGTTCATTCTCTTTAGGGTCAGGAGATATTTTCAGGAAACAGTTGGCTTGATGTCTGACATCCAACCTGCACCTTCTCAGTGTTGGCTCACCACGGCTCCAGTGCAGCATGGCAGTCTGAGGAGATATAGGGGGCATCCGTGGTGGAAAACAGCTAACATGTCTTTTTAAAAAAATATATTTTATTAATTTATTCATATTACATCTCAATTGTTATCCCATCCCTTGTATCCTCCCATTCATCCCTCCCTCCCATTTTCCCCTTACTCCCCTCCTCTATGACTGTGACTGAGGGGGACCTCCTCCCCCTGTATATGCTCATAGGGTATCAGGTCTCTTCTTGGTAGCCTGCTATTCTTCCTCTGAGTGCCACCAGGCCTCTCCATCTAGGGGACGTGGTCAAATATGGGGCATCAGAGTTCATGTGAAAGTCAGACCCCACTCTCCACTCAACTGTGGAGAATGTCCTGTCCATTGGCTAGATCTAGGTAGTAGGGGTTTGAAGTTTACTACACATATTGTCCTTGGCTGGTGCCATAGTTTGAGCAGGACCCCTGGGCCCAGATCTGCCCGTCATAATGTTCTTCTTGTAGGTTTCTAGGACCCTCTGGATCCTTCTATTTCCCCATTCTCCCATGCTTCTCTGTCGCATGAAAGTCTTCACCTACCAGGAAAGTGGGACAGAGGGGTGGACATCCTATTGGGACTCTAGCTAACATGTTTTTGACGGAGGCCTCTTTTACCAATGCAGTATTTTCTCTTTTGGGAATCTTAGTTTTGGTTAAACCTGGCTTTTATGGTGTTTCCAATTTTTTCTATAAATACGGCTTAAAATTATTTTTAGGCCAGGCATAGTGGCGCACACCTTTAATTCCAGCACTTGGGAGGCAGAGGCAGGAGGATCTCTGAGTTCAAGGCCAGCCTGGTTTACTTAGTGAGCTTCAGGACAGCCAGGGCTACACAGAGAAACCCTGTCTCAAAAATGCAAAAACAAACAAACAAAAACAAAAAAACTAAAAACAACAACAACCAAAAACCCCATAAACAAAACCAAATCAAACTAAACAAAAATTTTTTATTTTTTAAGACTAATAACTGTTATATTCTTTAATAATTCATAGTAAGGTTCTCTTCATAAACACTTTGTCATTTTGACTTCAGTCTTTGATGGTAAAATAATTCAAAAGCTGTGATAATGTAGTTTGTTTTGTGAGGAGAGATGATGTTGATGTTGTCATAGTCTGATTTCAGTGTATGGTGATTAAGCCCATGTATATACCTTTTACTGGAGATTTCTGTGAAAAACACTTTTTTTTTTTTCAAAACAGGGTTTCTCTGTGTAGCCTTGGCTGTCCCGGACTTGCTTTGTAGAGCAGGCTGGCCTTGAACTCACAGCGATCTGCCTGCCTCTGCCTCCCTGAGTGTTGGATTAAAGGCATGTGTCACCATGACGGGCTCAGAACATACATTTTATATAAACCTTTTCTGGTTACTGCTATTATGATGTTTGAAACTCACAAAACCCAGCTCTCAGTGAGAAATACCAAACTTATAAAATAAAAACCACTTGTATAAATATGTTTTGCTTTCATGTACTAGTGCATAAGCAACAAAACAATTTTTTAAAGTAAGTTTAAATTCTTTTTTGGGTTTTCTTGTGTTAAGTGCAATTATCTATTATATATATTTAGGTTTTATGTAACAACATAAGTATAACGAACACTTTTATTTGATTTGTAGAACACAGTGTCTACATTAGAAACCAAAATAGCCTTGGCTTGGATTTTTGGTCCTTTTACTAATAGTTGTGTGAATTGGGGCAATCATAAAATCTCCATTTCCATTTCATTATCTATAAAATAAGTGTCATTGTACTAGAAAAATTGTTTTATTCGCTAATATAATAAACTGTAGTTCATTGTCACTGTCTGTGACAATGAATAATTAGCTCAACAAAAGTAGTAAAATGTTACTTAAAGGCATAGTGACTCATAAGTGTAAAACAAATAAAAGGGGACATTCCAGGAGATGGCATGAGCAAGAGGGAAAAGATTTGGGCATTTGGTTGATGAGGTGGCTGAGCAAGTAAAAACGGTGGCCCCCCAGCCTGACCGCATGAATTAGTTCTCTGGTCTGGAAGGAGGGAAATTACTCCCACAAGCTGTTCCCTGACCTCCTTGTACTGTAGCATACCCGTGCCCCAAGTGTGTGCACACGAGCAAAACACAAACATAACAAAACAATAAAAAAATCAGATCTTGACTCATGTTGGCCAGTTGAATATACAGTTATTTATAAGTATGATTATTAGTGACTGGGAAGTATAAATGTGTATATCTCCGTTTACTAATTGCTTTTCCTTATTTTGATCATTCTCAGGCAGAAAAGGCTAGCATGGTCCACTTACTGGATTTCCTCGGTATGATTTTTCTCACAATGATTTGGGCTGTTTGTCCACGAGATAGCTTGGCAGTCCTGGGCCAGTGGGTACAGTCAAAGTTGCAGGAGGTAAGTCTGAGACGGCCTGTGGTGAACATGCAGCAGTGTTCATGTAAAGCAGCGTGTATGAGAACCATTTTAAAGTCTGTATTGAACTACAGTACTGAATTTTAGTGTCTGTTTTTCTTTTATAGGTGCTGTTCCCACATAGTATTTAATTAAGGGATATTAATGTGCCCAGTGATTTATAAGGATTGATTGAAAGGGCTTTGGGCTAATATATATTTTTTTAAATTCATAGTTTATTGATATTACAGAGAGAAAACCTAGTCACTGGTCCTTCTCTTATCTCTGACAATGATGTCCTCACTGATGTTTCCACAGAGAGCTCTTCCAAGAAGCGTCATACCGTTCTCCACTGTTGCTAATGCTCAGCTAACCCAGCACTGCCTAGGACACACCGGGAGGACGGTTTTACTGGGCCTGTAGTGCTGATGGCGATAAAGCCCTTAAGATGAGGTCCCACATTACTTACTGAGGATCAGTCTTGGGGTCCTCACAACCACCTCAATCAGATTAATTATTTTATCTTATATCTTCCTTCAAATATTTCCTCTTGTTCTGGGAAGTTTGGTTACTTAGCAACAGTCTTTTGTTGGCTTATTTAATGATTTGTTGGAGCACTGCTCATGTACCATCTGGGGGAAATAGCTTCCGCAATTGGGGGAGTCATCTGTTGAGTGTTGATGTATCATTTGGCTGCATTTTGATCGATCAGTGGTTCTCAATGGAAGAAGAAGGAACAGTTAGGTTCAGACTGTGGGACCTTAATTTGGAACTTTGTTCTGTCACTGACCTGCTGGGCCGTTGGTGGACTTGATGTAGTTTCCTCTTATGTACAAGCAGATGCCTTTTAGAATAATAGAATCTTAAGAGTTGATGACTACAAGGGCAGTGCAGCTGTTTTTCTCTTGAAATACTAATGATTTCCACGTCTTAAGCATAATTTTTCTATTTAGTAATTAAACAAGATAAAACATGGAAGCCTTTAGTGTGGACTCTTTTCTCCTAAATTGACTTTGTTGTCAGGAGATGCTTTCTCTGTAAGTAAGCCCTGTTCGTCGTGTTTTGAGAGCAGGAAGGAACGCTGGCAGTGCTGCACTGTAGGGTGGGAATTGCCCTCATTCCTTGCCATGCACGTATTTACTGTGCTGATTGGGTGATGCACCAGGGCTCTGTTAACACTTCTGATATTTTGATCTGGGTTATTCTTGCTGTTGGTCGTGTCCTGGTATTGCAGGTTCTTGCCTGTGTTCCTCTTGCCAGGTTGGGTCCCGGAGCCCATGTGGTGGCTCACGATCATCTGTAAGCAGGGATAAGATGTCCTCTTGGCTTGCATGTGTACCAGGCATACGTATGGTGCACATACATGCAAGCAAAGCCACTTATACACATGACACGAAATAAATCTAAAAGGAATAATTTAAAAAATGCCTCTGGGAGGTGGCATGGCAGCACACAACGCTAGTCCTAGCTACTTGAGAAGCTCAGGCAGGATGTTTGCTTGAGTTCATGACTTTGAGACTACGTAGGTAGCAATATCATGGCCTTATAACTCCAAATATTTACAAATGTCCCCAAGAGTCAAAAATCAGTCAGTCAATCACACCAACTCAGCCACCTTTTAAAAGCATTATGCATAGTACCTGGCACAAAGTAAGAACTCAGTTAATAGGGGTGGCTAGTTTGTTATTGGCTCATGTCATCCTTGGTACAATAGAGGCTTTTGTTATTGGTATCAGCCTCATTTTGCATATTGCCCTGTGACTTCTTCTGTGAAGTTGGTGCTCCGTCAGGTTAGCACAGTCGGCGCTGACACTCTGCCGTGCACTTCTTACTTGTATCTGTGTGGGGAGGAAGTCATGTTCAGTGCTCACCTCCTGTGACTGGAGGCCTGGGCTGCTTGTATCCATCACAAGCTGCTTGCTGTGCTTGAGAACTTACTTCCTGGATTAATAGCGCCTGTCTCAAAAGTCTTGCTTATTGATCCAGCTCCTACAAAGTTTTAGTACTTCCTGCAAATTAGAAGTTAATTGGAAAACATACTCATAAATACAAGTAATTAGGAAGATTAAAGTTTCTGTTTTTTAAAAAATTGAAGCCAGAAGAAAATTTTAGTTTCCGAACTAATCAATATTTAGAAAAGGAAATTAGGATAATTCATCATAGAAGAGGCTCAGCTCTGTGGTTACTTTTCTCACTGAAGTTCTCTGCTAGTGTCATTGGCTCTCTTACACCTACCTGTATTTTTTTATTTCCCCTTAGAAATATGAGTTTAATGTTCCTTGGCCATATAGCTTGTACCAGTGTGCATACTTAGGCAGCACTTTGTTCAGCAGTGGAGATTATAAATAGAAATTAAAAGAAGCTGATGGCAATACAGGCTTTCTGGGAAGGCATATACCTAATTTTTCCTAATTTCATGTTTAAAGTATGAATATAATGGAAGAAACAAAGGCTACATTTACAGTTTACACCTTAGAGGATAGATATTTCATACTAGATTTTTCTATGAAAATAATTTAATGTTTATCTTTAAATTCCTTTGATCATGAAATAAATCCGCTTAATGGAGTTTATCTGTCCTGTTTCTTTGTAGTACATGTTTGACAGACCATACAGTAGAACATTGGAGGCTGAAGCCGACAAAATTGGACTACAGCTTGCTGCAAAGGTAAAGCAATCAGTAGCTGAAAACAGTGTCCTTCACATAGCTGACAATAAGTATCTGTTGTCTTAATGTTTGGCACAAGCACAAGCCGAACATTAAGGCATGTACTGTGTTAACCCTTTGTAGTACTTATCTTTGTATTACTATTAACAAAATGCCGGACACAGCTCAGTTATAATAAAAGGTTTGTTTAGCCCACAGTTGTGGAGATTCAGGGACATGTTGGATGCCTGCGTTGGCTCAGTTCTGGGGAGAATAGAAGAGGGTGGCACATGCAGGATCATGTATAAAAGGAAATCGGTTACATCTAGAACCAGAGAAGAGAGAAAGAGATGACAATCAGGGGAGTACAGTCCCTTTTCAAGGGCATATCCTCAGTGACACAAGCAGTTTCCTATTTGGCTCTGCCATCTCCAGGAAGTACCATGTTGGGGCTACACCTTTATGGTCACAATGGATCCTTTAGTGTTATTTAGATTTCACCCAAGCTATAGTACTTTTTATGCAGTTTTCACAAATCTATAATACTTGAAGATTGTATCACTTAAAGGAATGAATAACTGAAAATATTCATCAATTCTTTCTCCACATGAGGCTGTAATTGGCACTATATAATTAAAAGTCTTAATCTTTGTTAGAAATAATTTTTTGTGTGCATGCAATTCTTGGTTATAGATATGAAGTATGCAATTTAAAACATTAAAAGCATATGGCTATATATATGCCTTAGGCCCTTACTACTCTGTGTACCTTTTGGGAGGCCAGTGCTGCCTCTGTTCTGCACCCCTTGTCTCTCTAAGAGGGTTTGAGAAAACAAGACCATGTGTAGCTGCCTTCCCTCACCTTGATAGGTTAGTCCTACTGCCGCTGTGATCCAGGCTGAGCATCTGAGTTCTACCACTGAGATGTGTTGTGGAGAGCAAGCGGGGCCGCCTCATGTAGCAGTTGGCTCTCTGAGCACTCCAGCAGTGGTGTTCAGGCCTTGTGGGCTTCGTGCTGTTTCCCTGTTGGGCAAGACCCTTCATACCTAATTATAAATTTAACCACTTGTGAGAGCTAAGTCATCATCATTAACAGAACATTTTTAAATGAGTATGAATTATGCAGTTTATATATTAAGTTAAAATGTTGTTTGGCCCTTTGCTGAGTTTCCAGTAGTTATTATTAAACATTACTATCATTCTAACTTCTCATTGTGAATCTTAATGGATTTGACTCTGTAAATGATATTACATATTTACAAAAGAAAAAGTATTGCTTGGTGTGTTAGGTAGGTAGGATCAAGTGAATTATCAGGCTGCAGGCTTTGTTACTCACAAGGTTATTTTTAATTCACTGGTATAGAATTTTGTATATTGATGCAAAATAAATTTAATTTTGATACATTGGTATGGAATTCAAATTTAAGATTATTATTCACACACATTATATATATTTCTACTCTAATATGAGGTATTGTACCCATACAACTCAAGTAGAATACAAGGTTTACCTCCAATATTTTGAAGGTGCTATTACAGGCTGTTTAGGATAAGCACATTATACAAGTTAATTGTTAATTGATCAAACCATGGTCGTGGCAATTACTAGTATATTTATATGTCAATCTACATCCTAGGTTTAACAGATAGATATGATTCTATAGATAAGGTAAAATAGTTAGGTAAGGAATTAAAAAAAAAACCTCAGAGACCTACAGAATATGGCATTTAAAGATGTTTTATTATTTTAAAGATACATTGACAATGAGACAGGTTAACTCCTGGCAACACCCAGCCCACCTCAAAGAAGATGATGAACATCAAAGAACCTCCTAATGGAGATGGCTTCAGTTGTGGCAAACCAGCCACTGGGCAAAATGGCCTCATTTCTTCCATAGACAGAATTCTGCCTAAAAATGGGCAAGCTTGGATGCAGGCAGAGTCGACAGCCAAACTCTGCCAAGACAGGGTAAGCAAGTCCTCAGTAGTTCCTGCCTCACAAATATGTCTGTCAGATATATTGAGCCAGAAGGCTGAAGATGATGCCCCAGTGTTATAGAGTTTTGGGTGACTATTCAGGCAGCAAATTGTCTCTGTTATTTTTTTATTTTTTTTTTCATTTTGGAAGCTGCTAACCTGCACTTCCTGTTTACTCAGGTAATTAATTTTATTCCTTTTCAAGTCTCTGAAGGAATTGAAGACCAGGTAGTTTAGTTTTACAATTAAGCTTAGTTGGTTAGGAGTTAAGATGTTTTTAGGTCTAGGTAGATGTTTTAAATCGATAATGATGAGATATGATAGATGTTGATTTACATTCAGAATTTTAGATGCACTAAGATAGGAAGGATGTTTTCTTCAAGGCTGCCAAATACAAATGGCCAAAATACTATGAATGTAACTCAGCTTTATGCAATTACCCTCTTCTGGAGTCTGTGGGCACCTGCACCTGTGTGCACACATGTCTACACACTTCCACACAGGCAGGCAGGCAGGCAGACAGACAGACAGATGCGTGTATCTTTAAAAATAAATCTTAAAAAATATTGTTTTAAAAAATTTTAAAGAAAAATATACTTTGTGGTAATGCTTCTTGCTTAATATCTGCCTTTTCCTTTATTTTTGTTTTCATCTCCTCCCTTTTTCTACCACATTTATTTTGAGTGGTGCAAGAGTGTTGTGTGTGGTCTTAGAGTTTTCACAAACCTACTTTATTTAGGATTCTTAAATGCCTTTAACCCCCTTCCAATTCCACAACTCCAGGCAGGAGAAAAAGAAGGTTAGAAGGAGGAAAATGGGGTATAGACCTCTGTACTTCAGCTGGCTGGGTTGGGTTGTCTGGTTCTTTTTGGGCTATGCCAATCTCAGTTGTCAGCAGCGAATGCAGCAGGCAGTCGTCCATTAGTGTCCTCCAAATTACTGCTGCTCTCTGCTCTCCCTTTAGGTTCTCTCCATTGTCTGTCTGTCTGTCTGTCTGTCTGTCTGTATTTTACATCCTGGTCATAGCCCCATCCATCCTTACCTCCTAGTCCCACCCTTCTTCCCTCTCCCCCCTTCCCTGTTCCCTATTCCTCAGAAAAGGGGAGCTCCTGTCCACCCCAGCTCATCAAACCACATCAGGACTGAGTATGTCCTCTTCTGGCAAGGCAGTCCCCATAGGGGCAAGTAGTTGAAAAGCTGGCAAGTGAGTCCATGTCATAGAGAGAGCGCTCCTGCCCCCCTTACTAGAGGACCTACCTGAAGCCTGAGCTGCCCATTGGCTACATCCTTGGTTGGTGTTCCAGTCTCAGCAGGCCCCTCTGGGCCCTGGTTGTTGGCTCTGTTGGTCTTCTTGTGAAGTTCCTGCTGCCTTCAGGTCCTTTTCTCCTTCCCCCTCTTTTCCACAAGGCTCCCTATGCATCGCCCAATGTTTGGCTGTGAATCTTAGCATTTGTTTTGAACTGCTGCTGGGTGTAGTCTCTCAGAGGACAATTCTGCTAGGCTCCTGTCTGCATGCATAGGAGAGTATTGTTAATAATCTCAGGGGTTGGTTCTTTCCCATGGGGTGTGTCTTGGGTTGGGCCAGGCATTGGTTGGACTCTTCCCTCAATTTCTGTTCTATCTTTATCCCTGCACATTTTGTAGGCAGGGTGAATTTTGAGCCGAAGTTTTTGTGGGTGGGTTGGTGTTCCCCTCCCTCTACCAGGAGACTTGTCTAGTTAGAGGGTGTCCTCTTTAGGCTCTCTATTTTTATGCACCTCAGAGTCCACAGAATTCAGCTAGCTCCAGCTGGCAAAGACCATGCCCCTGTGGATAAACTAAAGCTCAAACTAAAATCTCACACTTGGGATTAAACAAAAACATATTTACATAATATAACTGAATTTACAAGCAATCCAAAACTTCCATTACAGTTATGTCTTTTGCATTCTCTTGTTCTCAATCTCTTTGTGTCTTTATATGTATCTTTTATAAGTAGTACATTCTTTCACCCTTCAATCTTTCTTTTGGGTGAGTGTGCTCTCTGGTTTGCTTTTCTTACTAATCATGATGTAGGACATGTTTCATGTGCATCTCTGTCTTCCTTTGTGACTCTTCTGGTCAGATATGTTGCCTGTTCTTAAACTGGGTTGTGGTCTTCTTGAATTTATACAGTTTTTAATTACTTGTCAGATACAGATCCTTTGATATATGCTTATATATGTGCATGTATGTCTGTGTTACGAGTACTTTCAACATTGTAGCATATTTTAATTTTTTAAATGGGTTTCTTTTGAAGAACAAAAGTTTTATGTTTTTTGTGGTCTACTTTTTTGACTTTGGGCTTAATTATTGTTGTAGTTTTCTAAGGTGGGAGCTCAGGCAGTTGATTTTAGAGTTTCTTGTTCCTTAACATAGCTGTAAAGCTAAAATTTCCACTTCTCCTTATTTTACCTGAACTTGAATCGTTTTGATATGTTTTTGTCATCGTCATTTAAGTAAAAATGTTTCCTAATATCCTTTGTAATTTTCTTGTTTTATGTATAGATTATCTTAATTCAGTTAATGTCTAGATATTTTGGGGTTGTCTAAATGTTTTGTCATTATTTATTGCTAGTTTGTTTTCTTGTAAGTCAGAGAAGATGCTCTACAAAATCTTAATCTTTGTGCTGGCTGCTTTTATGTCAGCTTGACACAAGCTAGAGTCATCTGGGAGGAGGGAGCCTCAATTGAGAAAATGCCCGCATAAAATTGGCTTGTAGGAAAGTCTTTAATGTATTCTCTTAGTGATGTAGGAGGGTCCAGCTTACTGCAGGCAATGCCAAACATGGATTGCTGGTTCTGACTGAGCAAGCCATGAAAAGCAAGTGAGTAAGCAGCCTTAGCAGTCCTCCCTGGCTTCTGCATCAGCTCCTGCCTTGAGTTTCTGCCCAGCTTCCTTTGGTGATGGCCTGTGACCTGAGACTGTAAGCTGGGTTCTGTTCCTCCCTAGGTTGCTTTGTCTTGGTGTTCTCCCAACAGAAACGTAACTATGGAAACTTGGTTTGGAGGAAACCTTGGCTTGTCTTGGTAACTGCCTGTTCTACAGTAATTGAATAGATTTCTAAAAACAAATGTTAGGCTAAGTTGGTTTACTGAATCATTCAGGGTAATGTTCTGATATCCTTTAGAGAGAATACTTTGAAACATTTTAACTATAAATGTTGAGTTGTCTGTCAGCTTTTGCTGCATGTAACTTGAAGTCTGTTTTAGACACACAGGTATTTTGGATTTTTTTCTCCTTTTGAATTGTTTGATTATTTTGGAGTTCGTCTGTTTATCTATCTATCTATCTATCTATCTATCTATCTATCTATCTATCTATGTATTTGATTCAGGACACTACTACTCTGTAGCTCTGGTTGGCCTAGAACTAACATGGAATGCAGTCATCCCAAGAACTGGGATTATAAGCATGTACTACCACACCTGGTTTGGCCTCTAGTAATGCTTTTTTTTTTTTTTTTTTATAATTTGAGGCCACCTCAGGATTCTTAATGTATTATTACTCAGTTATCTTATTGATTTGTTTGACTTTTGCCTTTGCTGTGACTTAGAAAAGCCTTCTAGATTGGCTTAAACATTATTTGCCACGGACATATTTAGTTTTGCCACTTTTCTGTTTCTGTCACTGCAATTTTGGGGTCCCTTAATGGTCACCAGAAGATGAGAGAAAATTGGGATCCCCTCTTGTTTTTCTAAGTTGCATTAATATAAAAATTTAAAGATGGACTCAAATGGAAGCTCAAGAGCAGTTTTATTACAGTTTAAAACCAAACCAAACCAAACCAAACCAAACCAAACCAAACCAAACCAAACCAAACCCCAACTGTAGATCCAGAGTAGGGGAATGAAGAGGAGGAAGGAAAACCATGCTGTCCCATTGGGGACAGAGACCAGACGTGGTGGACAAGCTGCCACAGGGTGGGGAAGGCTGTTTCTGAGAAAGAGTAAGGAAGCCCAAACAAGAGAGAAGCCCAAAGAATTAGGAAAAGCATACTTAGAAAAGAGATAAAAAGAAGAAAAGAAGGGCTGGAGAGATGGCTCAGAGGTTAAGAACACTGGGTGTTCTTCCAGAGGTCATGAGTTCAATTTCCAACAACTACATGGTGGCCCACATCCATCTATAATGAGCTCTGATACCCTGTTCTGGCCTCATTATAGATGGCAGAATACTGTATGAATAAATCTTTGAAAAAGCATGTTTACATAACATATAAGTTCTTTAAAAAAAAAGAAAATAAATTATGCTTCTTTAAATAATTTGTGATAGTGGGCAGACTTGCAAAGCCATGTGGCTGTGGTCCTGTATGCCACTGGATGAGGGGGCAAGAATCCTGGGAAGGGAAATTTAGTTTCTCTGTAAATGGCCAATTATCTCTTTAGCAAATCAAGCCGACCTTCTTAGGGGTGATCCCTCGGCCAGGTGACTGATCTAGGCCAACTGGAAGGAGGAACTTTTGTTTTAATCCTTTACATGCATGTCACAAGGGGGTAGGTTGTTTTTCTGGTTCTGTTGACTCAAGCCCCAGTCAACTCTGAGTTAGTGACATGCTGTTTTCAACAGATTTCCTTTGGGGGTATTGCTTCTAACCCTCACTGCCTCTGGGAGATGGTCTCCGTGTAGCCACTACAACTTATGCACACTTGTTCAGAGTCAGGGCTACAGATGGGCCACAAAGGGGAAGTAGGGAATGTGGGGGGAAAAAAATCTAAGGCAAGCTTTCAAATTAGCTCTGGTCCAGAGCATAGGAAGACCTTAAAGATCGGTGGTTTCGGAACAGGCTTCTCAGAAAAATCATTCCCATAAAGGGGTCTGTTTCAAAAGTAGATTTCTCATTTGCCTGATCTTCTTCAACCCCACTCCCTCACCAGCTTCCTGTTTCTCGTCTTCACGCTAGCTGCCAGTGAGGGGTTTGACCGGAGTGGAGGCCGAGTGTGTCAGTCCTGTTCTCTGGCAGTAAGCAGGTCTGTCCTGTTTGCTTTCTCTCTTCCATCTGTGAACTCTGGACAGCTATTGCTCTAGAAGCACCGTCAGGAATGGTTAATCTCATTTCTTCTACAGTTTTTCAGTGTTAAATTCTCTGTTGACTTCTGTTTCATTTATGGTTCCCTATAATTGTTAAATAATAGTTACTTCTAATGAAGATTTTAAAATTGTCATCTGTTGAAGCTTTTGTGTGACCAGCACCTCCTTTTTCCACTCCTGGAAGCTAACATACTTTTGAAGAGTATTTTTGTTGGACACACAGTTTTAAATTGGCAAGTTTTTCTCTCAGGAAGTTGATGATGACCTCTGAGTGTTTGCTGAGCTAGATGTCTCCTTTGAGACACCATCCTGTTGTCTTTCTGTGGTTTTTAACTTTCTTTATTCATGAATGCCAAACTTGCATTTTTGTCTTTTCTGTTGTTTGATGTGACATATCTATTTCCTATGTGTTTTCTTTGTATTTACTGTGCTGACTGTGGCTGGGTATTTTTCGTCAGCTTGATAGATTCTCATTGATTACCTTTTAACATAAAGCATGTAGAGGAATTTTAATTTGGAACATGGCTGCTCTGGCAAGAGATCACATCTGAAGACCTTCTAGGTCTGTGTGATCCAGCTGGAATACAAACACGCCTTTAATCCAGGAGACAGAGGCAAGAGTTCAAGACCAGCTTGGTATAGAGGAAGTATGAGGTAAAGAAAAGCTCAGGTCCAGGTGTGGTGGTACATGCCTTTACTCCCAAACAATGAAGGTAAAGTTAGTTTGTAGAAGTAAGCACCCATGTTTGAAAGTGGTGTCTAATTGGTGAAATCAGAGGAAAAAGTGATGAATCAGAGAAAGACTTGACAGAATGGGATATGCCCAACTCTCACAAGAGGAGCGAGGAGAGGGAAGCTGCTTATGGAGCAATGCAGAGAGAGAGGAGGCGGCTTTAGTGGAACAGTAAAAGAGAGAACGCAGGGGAAGACCAGATGAACCAGAGAATGAGAAGGAGCCAGGAGATTAGAGAAGATTGCTGGAGTTAGCTTGGGGCCAAGCAGAGCAATTCATATGCCAAGAGAAAAGCAAGATTAAATAAGTCAGCTGGGAGAGGAATTTGAGCCAGAACAGTTGAGTTGAAGCAGCCAGCCCAGAGCTCTGTAAGAGCAAGAAAGGGTGGGCTTATTAAGCAGCAAGTCTCAGAAGCTGAAAACGCTCTAGGCCTACGATAGATTGTACAGAGGCTAGAAGCTTCCAGGACTAGACCTACGTTAGCAGATGGAGGCAGTGATCCTCTGAGGCAACAACTGAAACGGGCAAGTAAAAGTTCTCTTTACAAAAGCATGTGCTCCATTCTTTCTCACTTCTGGGACTAGAAATATACATAAATTATTTATCTTAGAGTGTCATATCTGTTTCGTTACCTTTTTGGTTTATAGTTTCCATGTGTGTCAGCTTGAATGATTTCTGCTGTAGTTCACCAGTCTTATTGCCATCTATATCGATTTTGCATTAAACTCAGTCAAGTCCCCATGTTTGCCAGGGGTCCCTTCATGCAGCAGAGGGCTGCTGTCGGAATAGGCCTCCCGAGGGATCACGTGTGGTGCAGTTCTCCACTAGACCTATTCTCAGGAACAGCAGATCTAAGCTTCACCGTTAGTGCTCACAGCACCAAGCTGCTACTTGGATTTGGGGCTATAATTTCTTTAATTTCTTAAATTTTCTTTAAGAATGTGCAGATGTTATGGTGAACCAGTGCTGTGCTTGGCTCTGTGAATCCTTGTCTATTTTTAAACCTCGGTCTTCACTTTTACGAGTTACATACAAACAGTATGCAGAGTAGACACTAAGTAACCCCTTTTAGAAAGTTATCTCACTATTACTTTCTCTATAAGCTTCTATAGTAAGGGGCTTGGGTACCATGATGCAGGATGCACAGATGCTCATCACTGCTAGGTTCCTAATCAACAATAACAAAAGGCAAAGTTACCAGCCATTGAGCCAGTTTCCAGGTCTCTAGATTTAATGCTTGTCTTCCGCTCCTTCCCCCCGCCCAGCCCCGCCCCTGCCCCAAACCCACCTTTGCTCTATCTTTACTGTCTCTCTTGTCCCCATTTGCAAAAGTTGGAATATTCTTGACTAACACTAAACTTCTCAAACTTGGCTGCCTTAATGAGTGTAAAGTTTGGTTTTAGCCCCACAGGACAGCCACATGCTTCCTTAGCTCCGTCTTCCTCCTGGTTTCCTGCCAGATCCAGCTGTGCTGCCTCAGATGCGGGGTCCTGATGGGAAGAAGCTCTCCGGTCAGACTGCTTCAGCAAGTTTTTCTCCTCTCAGGGTTTTGGCATCTGTCTTGGCTGGCATGGTGACTCTCCCCCTCTCTGACCAAGTATTCTGTTTATTTTTGATATATTTTTCTAATTGTTTTTGTCAGGAACCCTAGCTTGTTATGAACTACCAGAAGAGGAAGCTCCTGAAAGCTGTCATAATGATAAGTTCAGTTATTTACAATTAATAAATATTTGGATCATTTCTAGGCATTATTAATATTGTAAATAATTTTGGAAAGCACACAGTATTCATGTATCCTTAAACTCCATGAGGTTTTCCCTCTCTCCCTTCTGTATTTTCCTTCCTCCTCCTTTCCTTAGTTCCTTTCTTTTTCATGGTTGCTTTTTCCAAAACACACTAAATGTGTTGTGCAGCGTGCGACTTCCAGTTGTGATAATATGGTCTGTTTATGTCAAGCACAAAGGAACGTTGTTACAGATGTTAAATCTGTCTTTGTTATGAAACACTTAGGATGAAATATGCCATCTCTAAAGCACAAGTATTTATTTCCTGTCAAAAAGAGAAGCAGTTTGAAAGCTTCAAACACAGTGTTTACACTGCCTTTGTTCTGGGAAAGCATCCCTGTAGATAATAACACCTCTGGCTCCAGTTACTGCGTTCTCTGCCAGTGCTGCGCTCAGTGCCCCGGGGCGGGCCTGCTCTTCTTACTGCATGAAGTGGCTACTGCTCTCATCATCGGCTCCTCTTGGCAAGTGAGGGCCCTGAAGCCCACACGGGCTATGCTGGCTTCTTTGTTAAAGATACAATGATAAAAGTTGTGATTCAATCAGGGATGTGACAGAGATTTGTTTTCTTCCTGCTCATTACAGAGACATTTGTTCTGTTAGGAACTACAGTAGTCACTTCCCTTGTTGCTGTGACCAGGTACCGGGCAGGGAGTCGTCTAACAGTCCTTGTTGGCTTTTGGCTTTGGATTCAAGGGCGTGGTTACAATCCAGGATGGAAGTAGGAACATGAGACAGTTGATCATACTGTGTCCCTAGGCAGGAAGCAAAAAGTGGACCAGAAGTGAGGCCAGGCTATAAAACCCCAGTGCTCACACTAATGATCTCCTTCTTTCTGTGAGACTCTGCTTCCTAAATTTTTCATACCTTCCCAAACAGCGCCACCAGCTGGGGACCAAGTGTTCATACACACACACACACACACACACACACACACACACACACACACACACACACACACACATCTGGATCACAGTCTGGACTTTATACTATAGTTACCCTCCTGTGTTTAGTATCAGCCTTTTAGGTACTGGTGGTGTGGAGGAATCAACTGCCATGGACACTGAGTGGAGTGCTAATGTTAGCATGGCTGCTGACGTAGACCACCCACATCTGGGACTCTGCTTTGCTGATTAGCTGTGTGATCTTGAACACGATGCTGAGTTTCACTTTTCTGCAACAGCAGCTTTCCACACCTGGCTGATGGTACATGGACTTTTCTCATGCAGTCAATACAATTCAGGTCCTTAGAGCACCAATGCTGAGGTTTACCACCTACTTCTGATTTACGTTTCCCCTAACAAGTGTCCCATCCTGTAGTTAGTTCCTGCTTCAAATGCTGCAGTCTGTCGTCGGTCTAACTCATTTAAGATTTACACCCAGTCTTCCTCCAAGTCCCGGCAGTCCCATGTATAACTATGTCCCAGCATGTTCCTCTCTCCACCGTTACATCTTTTACCATACTGAACGTCTGCTGCAGCTTCATTATGGCTTCTCTGAGGGCGTTCATGGTCCCTCTCCATCCACTCTCCACCCAGCTACACAAACAAAGCAGGTCCGGTGAGCTAGCGACGGCCTCCAGGCTTCTGCTCAGTATCTGGGCTGTGAGGCCTCTAATTCTGATGGATTCTTTTCTTTTGACATTACAGTAGTCTGATCCAGACCCAGATGGTAACCCCTGTCTATTACATGATTTTCATTTATTGACTGAACTGTATTTGCTGCATGTATTTGCTTTCTATCTGCCAGGTGATCGGAAGTCAGAATGTTAGTGGGACACAGATAGAGTACATTAATAGTTTAATGTGGTAGAGCCATAGAGGCTGGTTCATCCCATGGAAGGATGCAGCAGAATGGAAGAATTTGTATCTGTGCTTACACGGCAGCCCAGGAAAAGAACTGAGAAAGAAGCATTTAAAACAGAGCTTTGTGAGTGGCAATTAAGACATTAAGTTAAGGAGTAGATTCACTGATCTACTTTTTGTCCTATCATCCCTATATATTTCTATATTCCCCCTTCTTTCTTTTCTATCTCCAAACCTAAGAATGGAAGATAAAGGAAAAGAGAGACATCTCTGAGTCCAACTTTGTTTTTTCTCTAAATAAGAACAATAATAATTTATAACCAACTCCTATTGAAAATAGTACTTCTTGCTGTAGGTAGCTTATTGTATATATGTGTAATAATATAAATGTATTTGTAAAAAAGAAAAATTAATAAAAAACCCCAGAGCTTTATGGTACAGGTAGTAATTATCCTGGTGTGGTGCTGAAGGAGGTCTCGGGGGAGATTTGGTACAGAAAATAGGATGGTCAAAGGTAAGGAAAACAAGGCCCATTCTGGGAATTGGAATCTCTCTGTGGATAAAATACAGACAGAGTTCAGAGGCATCCCTGGCAAGCTGGGATGGGAAAAGTAGGCAGGGGCTTTGTTAGTTGTCTTCAGGACCACACCCTGAGCTAGGGATGGAGACTTAGGGTGTCACAGAGATCGTGCAACTCTGATTTCCTACATGTGACACAGGCAGGCCACTTAACCTCTAGGTTTTCTTTTCTTTTTTTCTTTATTTACACTTTTTTATTCTTAATTTATTCACTTTCCATCCCAGTTGTAGCCCACTCCCTTGTGTCCTCCTTGTCCCAGCCTCCCTCCCTAACCTCTATGGTTTCTGCTAGAAAGGAGGATAATGATGCTCCTACTTACATTGTTGCTTGATTCCTATATGTGACTTGTACCCTGTATCCCGTATCTTGTACCCTGTCCCCTGCACTGTGCATCCTGTATCCTGTACTCTGCACTCTGTACTATGTGCCCTGTGCCCTGCACTGTGTATCCTGTATCCCTGTACTCTGTACCCTGTACCATGTGCCCTGCACCCTGCACTGTGCATCCTGTATCCTGTACTCTGCAGCCTGTACCATGTGCCCTGCACCCTGCACTGTGTATCCTGTATCCTGTACTCTGCAGCCTGTACCATGTGCCCTGCACCCTGCACTGTGCATCCTGTATCCTGTACTCTGCACCCTGTACCATGTGCCCTGTCCCCTGCACTGTGCATCCTGTGTCCTGTACTCTGCAGCCTGTACCATGTGTCCTGTACCCTGCACTGTGCATCCTGTGTCCTGTACTCTGTACTCTGTACCATGTGTCCTGTACCCTGCACTGTGCATCCTGTATCCTGTACTCTGCACCCTGTACCATGTGCCCTGCACCCTGCACTGTGCATCCTGTATCCTGTACTCTGCAGCCTGTACCATGTGTCCTGTACCCTGCACTGTGCATCCTGTGTCCTGTACTCTGTACTCTGTACCATGTGTCCTGTACCCTGCACTGTGCATCCTGTATCCTGTACTCTGCACCCTGTACCATGTGCCCTGCACCCTGCACTGTGCATCCTGTATCCTGTACTCTGTACCCTGTACCATGTGCCTTGTGCCCTGCACTGTGCATCCTGTATCCTGTACTCTGTACCCTGTACCATGTGTCCTGTACCCTGCACTGTGCATCCTGTATCCTGTACTCTGCACCCTGTACCATGTGCCCTGCACCCTGCACTGTGCATCCTGTATCCTGTACTCTGTACCCTGTACCATGTGTCCTGCACCCTGCACTGTGCATCCTGTATCCTGTACTCTGCACCCTGTACCATGTGCCCTGTGCCCTGCACTGTGCATCCTGTATCCTGTACTCTGTACCCTGTACCATGTGCCCTGCACCCTGCACTGTGCATCCTGTATCCCTGTACTCTGCACCCTGTACCATGTGTCCTGCACCCTGCACCCTGCACTCTGTACAGTGTACTGTGTACTCTGCACCTGTCCCATGCCCCTTGCACCCTGCACCTTGGACATTTATTGACCAGGTGTTTTGTGAGACAAGTCTCTACAGTTGACCTAACTCCCCAACCCTGCCCTGCAATTCCCATCACATTGCCAGATTGTGATCCCACATCCCTGTGATTAAAGCTTAGCTTCCTTTGTCATGTGTATAAAAGAGCAAATATGCTGACCAGGGCCCACAGACACACACCTTGTATAGTCGGCCTGGTCTGCTGTAAGTTGCCATCACGATTCTGCGCAAGACTTGCGAGTGTGGTAAGAGGAAGTGATGGAGAGGCACGTCTGTTGCTCGTGCGTTGCCCGGGTGGATTCACGAGCATTTGAGGCCAAGGAGCAAACAGAATATAGGAAAGTCCCTAAAATGAAGTCACTGGTGAGGGCTCTGTTCAAACCTGAAGCTTTCTCTCCTTAAGGTTCTTCCTGTGTCTGCTCCACTATCGGCTGTCAAGATGTCAATTTGACATGCTTACATTTTTATAGTTTAAAGTTTTATTTTGGAGAGCTTTGAGTTATCATTATAAAAATTATCAGAATTATTAATTTAGAATTAGTGATTAACTTGTTAAGTCTGCTGTGAACTGAGCATAGAATAAATGGCTCAAATCAGTTAGACAAAAGATATTGACTGATTTTGTTGATATGTATATTCACTTGCCATTGTAAGGAAAATTTGACACTTTGCAGTCATTTGTAGAAATGACTTTTATTTTTTAATTTCACAAACAACCGAAACATCTATATTCATTTTTGAGTATCCTTACTGAAATCTAAAAAAGGAAAGCTAATTTTCTTTTAATGCTTCTAAACTGGGGGCAGGCTCCTTAGAGGGCATTATGTATGATTGCTTTTGATTGTTACGGAGGCTGGGGACATGTGGATGTGGTATCTCGTTTAGTGAGTGGGGACTGAGGATGATAAATACACTGGAGTGGTTTGGGAGCCCTCACTGCGAGGGACTGTCCAGCTGTAGAGCTGCTAAGGACTACAAGCCCTGCTGCTGGCTGCAAGTGACCTGAAATAGCTATGCTCATAGCACCATCTAGCGAGGGAACTGGGGAACAGCAGAGTCCACTTTATTACAGAAATAAGAATCCGAACTTTAGAAATTTGTGTAAACCAGTAGATTATAGAACCTTAAGGTTTGGACCAGGGAGGGAAACTGGAGCTAATTTAACTCAACTTCGGCATTTGCAGGTAGGGAAATGAGAGTTCAAAGTGATGATGAGATTTACCTAGTAGCATAATTGGTTAATAGCAAGACTCCGGCCCTTGTCTTTCAGGTTAGTAGAGTCTTTGTCACAGCGTGCTGATGTTGTGTTGTACATGGATGACTGTCTAGGTTCTTAGATTAGTCATTTAAGACTGAATAAACAGCCAATGAGAAGGTCTCATTTCATAGATGTGTTGTAGGGGAACTTCCACAGCGCATACCTTGTGCCCAAATCTTGTTTTGAACCCATTTTCCCCAGAGAATGAACATTAATTTGACTTTTAGTTGTTGTGATTTTCATTTAGTATTGACTGTTGTTACAAAACGACATGAAATAAGAAAGAAATGTGTGTAAAATTTATTTAAAGCGTTACCAGCTTTGCTGAGTGGTGAACTAACACAGTCGCAATTAAAAGACACAGACCACTTGGGCAAGGACTTTAGAGTTATTGAACCATGAAATAAGAACATCCCATTTCTCTTTTGCGTTGGCTCACACTGTTATTGATAAATAAAATTTTTTTTACTGACAAATCCTGAGAATGATTTAGCTGCAGGTATTTGTGTTGCATTTGGTTGGAAAAGAGAAGTTTTAAATTATTGAGTGGAAAAACTGTTGTTTAGAGAACGAGTAGCTTTACAGAGTTAGAGTGAGTGTAGGCAGGGGTGTCCTGAGTGCTGGAACACCCCACGCCCGTGTGTGCAGATGGGGGGAGCTGGCTTCCCAGGATGTGCTGAGGACAGTGTGGGCAGCTCCTTCACTGCTGGGACAGCTGAGCCCGTGCATGCAGACAGAGCGAACTGTGTCTCCCTGGAGGTGCTGAGGACAGTGCAGTGACACTGATGGTGGTGTTCACAGTTGGCCTCAGTAATATTTTTCTAGGCACTGGGTCCTGTCCGGAGTTGGTTATGTGTAGTAATTCTTTTAATCTTCATTTCAGCCCTTGAGGTACAGATCCTGTTATTTTCTTTGTTTTACAAATGCATCTCTCACTTGTGGTGGATTTCTTCCTCCTCCAAGAGGGGGTGTGTTCCTGGGGGATGTGGGACTTCTTCCTCTAAGCTGCTGGAAACACTTTTTGTCTTCTGCAGTATCACTGCTTTAAAAAATGCCCATTTTCTATCTGTTTTGTTCCCTTTAATTATCATAACATTCTCTCACATGTCTGCGTGGGATGCAGAGAGGATGCCAGGACATCTGGTTCAGATGTGCAGTGCTCCTGGCGTTCAGAGAAGACTCAGAACTGCTAATATCAGGCGTTTCCTCTTGAGGGGGTGATGGCTAACAAGGATTGTCCTGCGGAGGCTAAGAGTTCAGAGCCCCTTTTAGCTTCTACTTGCAGTGAGCGTTTTGGCCATAGATGGGATAGAGGCAGTCTCAGCCTGCTCTCAGTGTGTGTTGGCATTGGGAAATGTTCAGACTTTAAGGATGGTTCCTATAGTACTGTGTGCCGTATAGATATCATATCCTCTTGAATTTATAATCAAATAGGAAAGTTCACTGTCAATTAATGTCTCTTACTGCATATTTATGCATATTGCTATTGTAATCTGGATTTAAAAGATTCTTCTTTATTTATAAATTAATGGCACCATCTCTTATGGCCGGACATAGCTTCTTGTAATTACCCTAGGCTCCTGGCTACTCCCTAGAGGAAGGGAGGACAGAAACATTCTGATCTGGGCTCTGGACTAGTCACTTTTCATCCTGCTGATCTGCAGCATTAAGCTTCAGAGGGTGAGTCTGGTGGCCTTGGGGACTGAATTGCTAGCCCAGGACACTACCTGGGACTTGATGAATTTGTGCCTCATCCCTTGCACTACTCATCACACCCCACATCACATAAGGTTGTTGTAAAGAGTACAGGAGGTGACCTAGTAATGCTTATAGTCTCCCTTATCAAGCTCAGTATTAGTTAAGTAAGTAGATGAGCTTTCAATCCCACATCTTACTAGTTTTAAGCCATGCCAATTCTGCAGCATATAGGAAAATTCTGTGGTCTTGTCCTTGCCCAGTTCTGTAGCACTGTAGGACACCTTTCCCACTGACATCTGTCCCTTAAGTTTCCTGGGACTTGTGATCACCACTGGCCCTGTTTGAATAATAAAATGTGGTCTAAAAAGAGCCTTACCTTTTCTTCTTGAGCTTCTACAAGCTTGGTAAATGCATTCTCTTTTACTACATAGTAGTTTTTTTTTACTTTTTAAATATTTTTATGGTGAGCATGATGGTACACACCTTTAACCCAGCACTTGGACACAGAGACAGGCAGAGCTCTGTAAGTCCAAGGCCAGTCTGGTCTGTGAGCAAGTTCCAGGTCATCCAGGGACAGTAGAGAGAGGTCCTTTATTTATTTATTTATTTTTAAGACTTGACTTATTTTTATTTTATGTATATGAGTTTGCCTGTATGTTTTCTATGCACTTTATCTGTGCAGTGCCCGCACAGTCCAGAAGAGGGCATTGGATCCTCTGGGACTGGAATTACAGGCAGTTGTGGGACACCTTTTAAGGTGCTGGGAGTTGTTTAGTTTCCATGTATGTGTAGGTTTTTTGTTATTTCTGTTGTTGAAGTGCAGCCTGAGACTATGGTGATTTGATAGGATAGAAGGTATTATTTCAATCCTCTTGTATCTGTTGAGGCTTGCTTTGTGACCTACTATGTGATCAATTTTGGAGAAGGTTCCATGGGGTGCAGAGAAGAAGGTATAATCCTTTGTGTTTGGGTGAAAAGTTCTATAGATATCTGTTAGATCTATTTGATTCATGGCATTGGTTAGTGATGTTATTTCTCAGTTTAGTTTCTGTTTCAATGACCTATCCTTCAGTGAGAGTGGGGTGTTGAAGTCTCCCACTATTATTGTGTGGGGATCGATGTATGGTTTAAGCTTCATTAGTAGATCTTTTACAGATGTGGGTGCCCTTGTATTGGGAACGTAGATGTTCAGAATTGTGATGTCATCTTGGTTGACTTTACCTTTGATGAGTATGAAGTGTCCTTTCTTATCCCTTTTGATTAATTTTGGTTGAAAGTCTATTTTGTTAGATATTAAAATGGCTACACCAGCTTGCTTCTTGTGACTGTTTGCTTGGAATATTTTTTCCAGCCTTTTACCTTGAGGTAATGTCTATCTTTATGGGTGAGATGTGTTTCTTGAATGCAGAAGAATGTTGGATCTTGTTTATGCATCCATTCAGTTAGTCTGTGTCTTTTTATTGGAGAATTGAGACCATTGATGTTGGGAGATATTAATGACCAGTGACTGTTAAGAGTCTTAATTTTGATGTTGGTTCCAGTAGAGAGTTTGTGTGGTTGTGTTTTTGTGAGAGTGTAATTATCTATTTCCTGTGTAGTTTTGGTTGTAGCTTGTCCCTTTGAGGTGGAGTTTTCCTTCTAGTAACTTCTGTAAAGCTGGATTTGTGGATAGGTACTGTTTAAATTTGTTTTTGTCATGGAATATTTTGTGTTCTCCATCAATGGTTATTGATAGTTTCACTAGGTAAAGTAGTCTGGCCTGGCATCTGTTGTCTCTTAGGGTTTGCAGGACCTTTGTCCAGGCCCTTCTGTCTTTTATGGTCTCTGCTGAGAAGCTGGGTGTAATTCTGATAGATTTGCCATTAAATGTTATTTGGCCCTTTTCCCTTGCAGCTTTTAATATTTTTCTTTGTTTTGTATATTTTGTGTTTTGATCATAATGAGTGAGTTAACCCAGAAGCAAAAAGAGTCAAATGGTATATACTCACTTATATCTGGACACTAGCCCAAGGGGCACAGCCCATGAATGAAAGTCTCACCAGGAAAGTGGGACAGAGGGGAGGACATCCTATTGGGATTCTAGGTGAGAGAAGCATGGGAGAATGGGGAAATAGAAGGATCCAGAGGGTCTTAGAATCCTACCAGAAGAACATTATGACGGGCGGATCTGGGCCCAGGGGTCGTGCTCAAACTATGGCACCAGCCAAGGACAATATGTGCAGTAAACTTCGAACCCCTAACCCGATCCAGCCAATGGACAGGGCATTCTCCACAGTTGAGTGTAGAGTGGGGTCTGACTTTCACACAAACTCTGGTGCCCCATATTTGAACACATCCCCTGGATGGGGAGGCCTGATGGCACTCAGAGGAAGGATAGCAGGCTACCAAGAAGAGACTTGATACCCTATGAGCATATACAGGGGGAGGAGGTCCCCCTCAATCATAGTCATAGGTGAGCGGAGTAGGGGGAAAGCGGGAGGGAGGGAGGAATGGGAGGATACAAGGGATGGGATAATAATTGAGATGTAATATGAATAAATTAATAAAATAAAATAAAATAATACAGTAGAAAAATAAAATAAGGTGCTGGGATTCGAACCTGGGTCCTCTGTAAGAGCAACAAGTGCTCTTAATCACTGAACAATCTCTGGCCCTCTAGGTATTGGTTTATTTATTTTCTTGTTTGGTTATGTATCTGCTTGCATCTTTATTTGCTCATTTGTTTATTTATGTATATGTTTGTGCATACATGTTCCATGCCTTACATGCGGAGGTCAGAGAACATCAGTTCTCTTTTCCTGCCTCATAATTTCTGGGGAAATTTATCAGGTGTGGTGGCAAGTGCCTTCACCCACTGGGCCTTTTTGCTGCCCTCGTCCCTCTTTTTTTTTTTTTCTTGTGGTAAAACATTAAACCTAAGATCTGTTCACTTACAAATGTAAATGCGTACTACGGAATGACCTCTGGGAACAGTGTCTAGAACCTACATCCACTGAAGAGTGGCTCCTCGTCACCTCCCACTGCGTCCTTCATCACTGTCCTACCCTGTGCTGGGTTGACCTATCTTAGAAACCTCATGTAGGCTGAACCACGCAGCCCCATGTCTTCACTCACTGCTCTGAGTGAGCATTTAAACTGTTTCAAGCCCTTGCCACTGTCCTACTGTAGTATCGAATGGGGAATGCTAGTTTATCTTCATGATACTCTTTGTAACTTTTGTGAAAACACAGCAAGTAGGATATTGCACCTCACAGGGTTCCATTTTTAATGTTTTTGGAGTACTCTGCATCATTTTACATTCCTATGAACAAAATATAAGTTAAAAATTTCACATACTGGACAATAATAATAATTATTACTATTTTTGTGTTAGCCTCCCAGCAAGTGGGAGGTGATACCTCATGTGGTTCTGGGTGCATTTCTTGGAGGTGTTTTGATGTTGAGCTTTTTTTCATATGCTCATTGTTATTTGTATGCTGTTTTTCGAGATTCTTATTTAAGTCTTTTGCCCGTTTTTAATTAAGTATGCTTTGTTATTGTGTTGTAGGTTCCCTTGTATATTTTGGATATTACTCTCTTGTCAGGTGTATTATATAGAGATACTGTCTTCTGTCCTATTTGCTGCGCAGAAGCACTTGTGTATAGATACAGTCTCAATCTAAAATTGCTGAGCTTTGATGTGTGCCCTAACATATGCCTTGGCTTGTGAGAACACACTCACACTCTCTCTCTCTCTCTCTCTCTCTCTCTCTCTCTCTCTCTCTCTCTGTTCTGTAGCTATTGGATGGAGTGCTCTGTGTGTCTATGGGGTATTATTTGGTTTAGAGTAATATTCAAATCCAGCATTTTCTTACTAATTTTTCATCTGGATCATCTATTGCTGAAGGTATAGGGTACTGGAGGTACCGTTGCTGTTATATTTCAGCTTGTTTCTGTCTTTAGATCCTTTCATTGTTCATGTATCTAGAAGTGCTTTGATTTGGATGCACTATTTTTACAAGTATTTTATTCTGCTTGATGAGTTGACTTATTTGTCATTTTAAAATGTCCTTCTTTATCTCTTTTTATAGTTTTTGTGACTTGAGCTATGCTACTTTGTTTTGGTTTTTGAGTCTGTGAAGTGAAGTAAATCTGTCGTAAGAAGCATACAGTTGGATCATTGTTCTAAAAATTTATTAGTAGCTTTACGTAATTAATTGGAGATTTCAGTTCGTTACATCTAAGGTAATAATTGGAAGGTTAGAACTGATTATTGGGCTGGAGAGATGGCTCAGTGGTTAAGAGCACTTGATGCTTTTATGGAGGTCCTTGGTTCAGTTCTTAGCACCCAGTTCTAGGGGAGCCAGCATCCTCTTTTGATGTCCTTGGCACCAGGCACACATGTGATATCATACATACATGCAGACAAAACATGTATACACATAAAATAAAATAGATAAATATGAAAAGTTAAAAAAGGGCAGATTCTTGCTGTTTTGTCATCTTCTGGTGGTCTTGCAGCCCCCGTGATCTTCTTTCCGGCCTTGCTGTCTTGCTTGATGCTGATGAGTCTGTGTAGCAGCTTGCTTGGCGTTCGCTCCGTTTCTGCTCTGTGTATCCACTAACACTTTTGTTGTATAGTTACTGTAAGGCTTTGGTAGAATCCCTTCTGCATGGAGCAGCTTGCTCAAGGTGATAATCGTTTAACAGAGATTACATTACTCATGTTTTCCGGTTTGTGATGTATTGCCGTTATTCTTGCCTGTAGTTGTTCTTAACTATTGCCATCTTCTAACCCTAGGATTAGAGGTTACCTCCGCAGCAGCATCGTAACCCTAGGCTTCCTGACGATGGCTTTGCTTTACATATACCACTAAGCTTTGACTTATCTTTGTCTCATGTTCTTAACAGCTACTTGAATTTGTATTTCAAATTAAATAAATTCCTTTGCAATTCCTGCACGGTGTCTGACTGTGTGGCCGCCCTCTCTCCACCTCGTATGCTGGGGTTTTAGGTGCGTGCTGCCGTTCCTTGTTCTTCCTATAGCTTTTGTCTGTCCCAGAAAGTTTTCATTTCTCCTTCATTTATGATAGACAGCATTGCAGGAAAAAAGGAATACATTGTTGTCCCACACTCTGCTGGGCGGCAGGGTTTCTGCTGAGAACACTTCTGAGAGGCAGTGTTGAAACAACAGCCTTTTAAAAGAGAGATGTCTCCTACTGTTCGTGACTCTTGGAATCTTTCTTTTTTGGATTTGGTGTATTACTTGTGGTATGCTTTCCTTTGGATTGATGTTTGGCTGATGACATATGTTCTTCCTGCCCTGAGTGATGGTATCTGGAAGTTTCCAGCACCTGTTTGCTCTCTTAGTGATGTGTCATTATTCACACAGGTGTCTTTTTCATCCTTTTTCTTCCCCTGGATAATTTCAAATGTTCTGTCTCTCAACTTACTCTTTTTTGCCCAGTAGAGTTGCCGCTGACGATTTTTGTTGAGTTTTGTAGTTTAGTCATATTTTAAATTTTCAATATTTCTTTTTAAAAAATAATCTGTTTGTTAGACTTCCCAGCTTTTCTCTTAATTATTAACTGAGTTTTATTATTTCTTTATAGTTTATTGAATTTATTTTCTTTATGAGTGTTATTCTGAATTCAGTTGCCAATCATTTTGTAGATTTTAATTTCTTTGGGGTCTATTTCTATAACCTATAAGTCTCCAAAGTGCGATGGTATTCTTTTGTTTTTATTATTATATTTAACACAGGGACTCATGTAGCCCTGGCTAGCCTCAAACTCAGTGTGTGAAGCATCGCCTTGTGTCTGACCCTCCTGTGCCAGCTTCCCATGATGCAGGACTGCAGGGTGGCCATTGTGCCCAGTTCACTAGCTGCTGGGGGTCAGGTCAGGGCCCGAAGCCCTCTTCCAGCTGAGTTACCCCCAGCCCAGCGATCCTCTTATTCTAAGCTATACTGTGTCTCTCTTTTGATGTCTGTGCTTCGAGAAGCACCCCTCCTGGCTTTCACAGTATCCTTTGATGCATTCTGAGGGTCAGCTAATGACAAACACAGCGGGGCAAAGCTTTTTTAGTTTGAAATATTTTAGTTATTTATCGTGATAATTTCCCCTCTATTTCTACATATCAAATGTTTTAACTATTGCCTTAAATTATGTTACTTAGATTGAACAGGTACATATTTTACTTGTCTTTCAACTAACAATTATTAGGTAAAAATCCCCATTAAAGTATGTTTTTTGTTTTGTTTTGTTTTTTTGACACACATTAGTGTGAATGCTCCTATCTGCTTAGTAGGAAAATGCTTTGGGTTTTTAAACTTTTAAAATTGATTTGTGTATAGATCTGCATTCATGCAGGGTCGTGCTTGTGCACAGGCACACAGGTGCCACTGTTAATGTGGCCATTGGGGGACAGTTTTCAGCAGCTGGATCTGTATCCCCTGTTGAGGCATGGTCTTTCTGCCTCTGTTGCAGTGCTGCCTGTTCCATGCTAGCTTCCCGTACATTTCCAGATGGTTTTTTTTTTTCTGTCTGCAGTGCTGGGATTACAGATGATGCCACTGCATATGGCTTTTTCTGCAGGTTCTGTGGCTCAAACTCAGGAAGTGAGACCTTCCTGGCTAGCACTGTCACTCTCTAAGACTTTTGTCCAGCTCTACCTTGTGTTCTTTTAAATTTGGAGCACTTACAGTGCGTAAAAAACTACACTGATTTGAACATTGAGTAGAAATTGAATTTCAGGTCATTCCTTCCTCTTTATTTCCTAACCTTGAAAAACGTCTTAATAGTGTTTCATGAACAGAGAGGCAGCATAGACGTTGACTGTCTATTGAGTGTGTGTTTTGACTAGGCTTCTGTTGTTGAGATAGAGCATCACGACCAAAAGCAACTGGGGGGGTGGTGGTGGAGTGGTACAGGGTGGTGTTTTGGGTGTTCCAGCTTACAGCTCCATAGTCATCACTGAAGGCAGTCAGGACAGGAACTCAAACAGGGCAGGAACGTGGAGGCAGGAGCTGATGCAGAGGCTATGGAGGGGTGCTGCTCACTGGCTTGCTCCTCATGGCTTGCTCACCCTGCTTTGTACAGCACCCAGGACCTCCAGCCCAGGGTTGGCCCCACCCACAATGGGCTAGACCCTCCCACTTTAATCATCAACCAAGACAATGCGCCACAGGCCAACCTGGTGGGGACAGCTTCTCACATGGGTTCCTTCTCCCCAATAACTCTAGCCATATCAGGTCGACATAAAATCAGCAGCACAACATGTGGCATTTGTCTTGCTTTTTAGGTATCGCAGTCACATAATTTAAGGCTTTTGTTTCCACACTTTGGCCAATCTGATAGAATTTTGTCCTTAATTTATTTAAAAGTAAAATAGAAAATGTAAATACTTGTTTCCTAGTTTTTATAGAAAGAGTAAATTAAGATTTGAAGAAAACTGAACAGACTTCTAAAAAATGTCTAAGACTTCTTAGGGAGGATTTAAAAAGACTTTTTATTATAAACATTTTAATATAGTTCACAATTAACCTGTTACTTCTTATCTGTCTCAAGTTCTTAAAACTACTAGCACAACTACTGTTAACAGTTAAGTAGCCTTCCGTAGCGTTCTCTGTATTTAAGTGTTTTCTTGGCATGTATATATGGGTTTGTCATAGCATTGTGTTCCCTTCTACACTAGATCCATATATATACTTTAAAAAATAGTGTGTTTTGAGTGGCCTCAATGTGATTTTTCTCATGTAGTTGAGAAAATTGTACAGGTTGATATACATTAAGATTAACTATTTTATTAATGTTTATTAATTTTTTTCTAATTGTATCATTAGATATTCAATTTCTTTAGTGCAGTTTAGTAGCATATTACTTTTAATAGAAAAGTTAACTTATATGGAAGAGTTTCCCCTTAATACATGTTTTTAATGCCCACTGTGCTGAAAATAGTGGAATTATTGGAAATGCTTGCAGGGTCGAGGCAGGGCAGTGGGCTGTGTTGCTGCAATGCTCTGTGTTTGAGCTTTGCTTTTCTCCTCCTCGTCCTGTTCTGGAACACTGAGGATCAAACCCACAGCCCAGTGCTGCTAGATTACTCTACCATTGAGTTTAATCCCAGCTTGAGGTTTTATTCTTGTAAATAGTGAGCACATCACCATTTATTAAAATGGTGATAGAAAATTAGAGTAATTTTGGAACATGTAGTGACACAAAGTAAACGTAAAGATATTTTCCTTTCCTCCCTCCTCGCTTCCCTCCCTTCCCCCCTCCTTCTCTTTCCTCCCATTCCTCCCCCCTCCTCCCTCTCTTCCCTCCCTCCTCCCCCTCCTCCCTCTCTTCCCCCCTCCTCCCTCCTCCCTCTCTTCCCCCCTCCTCCCTCTCTTCCCCCCTCCTCCCTCTCTTCCCTCCGTCCTCTTGCCTTTGATTCTTCCTCCTTAACCCTTAGAATACCTGGCTGAATTAATTTTGTTAAAGTTGAAGTAACTAAGCTCATTGTGTGCTTTTTTAACTCTGTGTCTAGGCATGTGTGGACGTAAGAGCCAGCTCCGTGTTTTGGCAGCAGATGGAGTTGTCCGAGAGTCTTCATGGCTACCCCAAGTTGCCGGAGTGGCTGTCCACACACCCTTCCCATGAGAAGCGAGCTGAGTATTTGGACAGACTCATACCACAGGTGAGCTAGCCCTGCTAATGCTGTTACTTCTTCGGGGTAGAAAAAGTGAGTTACTATGCAAGTATTTTGGTTACTGTAATTGCTGACTATTGGTTTTCAGAGAGTTGGACTGCAAGGGAACATGCTGTTTACTTACAAGTACATTGATAAGTACAGCTGAGTTTTCTGCGTGCAAGGTCTAACTCTAGTGTCTGACTTTGAACTGCAGTTGTTTGGTAATGGTTTAAAACTTTAGTTGGGCCTCGAGATGTAGGTCAGTTGGCGAGTGCCTGCCCCAACATACGGGAAACCCTGCCTGCATCTCTAGCACCTGCAAGCCAGGAGTGAGGATGCACACCAGTCAGGCCAGTGCTTGGGAGCTGGGGGACAGGAAAATCAGGAGTTCAAGGACTTTCCTGCTTCCACAGTAAGTTTGTGGTCAGCCTGGTCTATATGAGACCCTGTCTCAAGGAAAAAAAAAAAAAGAAAAAAAAAAGAAAAAAGAAAAAAAGAAAAGAAAACCACGTTAGGCATTTTTTCAATATATTGATCATAATTTGGTCTTTCCTTAACTCTTGGTTTTAAATGTCTGTTGATAAGTTATATGTAAGTTTTGGGTTAAATGAGTATCAACTCCTGTTTTGCTGTTTTTTGTTTGTTTGTTTTGTCTTGTTTTTGTTTTTGAATTAGCCAAGATCACACTACATAACCCTGGCTTGGAAGTTCCTGTGTAGACAAGGCTGGCCTAGAATTTACAGACATACTTCTGCTTTCGCCTTTGCCTCCCAAGTGCTGGGATAAAGATGTGCTCTTTCACATCTGGCTCTTGTCAGTATTTTTCGTTTGTTTGTCTGATACACAATTTTTGAGCCTAGGCTGGCTGCAGACTTCTACGTAGCGGGCTGGCCTCAAACTCCTGAGTGCTGAGTGTATAGGCCTTTGCTGTGTACCTGGTTTTGTACAGTGCTGGGGTTTCAACTCAGTCTTCATGCATGCTAGGCAGGAATCTACCATCTGAGCCACATCTATATCTCTGAGTGGTTTAGAAACACTGGGAATTTGTTTCTGAATTTAGGAACTGGGAAATGTTACATTAGACTTGGTGTCTTGTAAGAACCCACTTTCCAATTCATTGGCAGCTGTCTCCTAGTATAACCTTATATGGCAAACTAGGAAGTGAGGTCTCTGGAGGAGTGAGTTTGTCTGTCCATCATCCATCCAGCATTTATTTATTTATTTATTTATTTGTTGTTGTTTTTAAGTCAGAGTCTTACTATGGAGCTGAAGGTGGTCTTGAACTTGAGATCTTCCTACCTCAGTTTCCCCAGTGTTGGACTACAGGCATGGGCCTGTATGCTAAGAGTAAAGCATATTTTAATATGGCGCTGATCCCATTGATGAGGGATTGACTTTCATGACCTGATCACGCCCAAAGGCCTCGTTTTATGAGGCTCTCACATTGGTATTAGCATTCCAATGTGTGAATTCTGACAGGTGCAAATGTGAGTTGATTAGCACCTTTTATTGGAATCAAATCTTATTTAGATCCTTAACGTGAAGGAAAAGAATAGCAAAAATAGTAATGAAGTTTACCTCCTATAATCTGTAGCAATTACTTACCCAGCAGGGCCATGCATGTGTTTCACTAGTAATTGATTATCGTGAGGGCCAGCGAGGACCCAGATGTTAGAAGCCCTAGAGAGGCCATGGCTTGTCTCTAAATTCATGACACACACAAGTGGTTTTCATTTTCACTCAGCAAAGCTAAACTATGTGGCTTACTTAAACTAGACAGTGAATTCTACTAGCCAGCTGTGACTTGAGCCTACCCTAAATTCTGAAGCTGTCGTTTCACCAAATCACTGAGGATCTTCAGACGGGTTTTTAAAGAGTGCTTTAGGGAGGCCTGTGAAAGAGTAAGGAGCTGACTGAGAGCACAGGGAGCCCGGCTGGAGAAACAGATGCGATTTGGGAGCCAGTGAGGAAGGAAAACAGGGGAGGCCTTTTTTTTTTTTTCCTAAAAATAAACTATCCCAGTTCAGAAATTTAATTTGAAAACTGCAGGTAAATTTCTTATATTTTCCCCCCAAGTGATTAAATTCAATTTGAAAGCAATAAAACTCTACTACAACACTGGGAATAATTCAGTGGTTGAAGTGAGAATGATAGTTAGTACCGGGTACACTGTTAATTAGAGCACGTAGTCATAAAGATTGCAGTGTGCTGCTCTCCTCAGTCTGACTTCTGTAATGGAAGAAAGCAGCCATGTATGGAAGATGTGCGTCTGCACCCCACTAAAGACTACATTCTGTTGGTTTGTTTGTTGTGTTTTCGAGACAAGGTTTCTCTGTGTAGCCTTGACTGCCCTAGACTCACTTTGTAGACCACGCTGGCCTTGAACTCACAGAGATCTACCAGCCTCTGCCTCCTGAGTGCTGGGATTAAAGGCGTGTGCCACCACCAGCTAAGACAACATTCTTTTTATTTATTTATTTTTTAATTTTTAAACATTTATTTATTTTTTTATGTGCATTAGTATTTTGCCTGCATGTATGTCTCTGGGTATCAGATCTTTCAGTTATAGACAGTTGGGAGCTGCCATGTAGGTGCTGGGAATTGAACCTGGGTCTTCTGAAAAAGCAGTCAATGCCCTTAACCTCTGAGCCATCTCTCCAGCCCCAAGACAACATTCTTAACATGATCTTGTGCTTGGGATGTTTTTTCCTAAACAGAGTACAGAGTTGATATTTACTAATGGCTTCTGCCCTCTGACGTTTGGGTAGTCAGACACCCTGTACACCTGTACATTTCTAAGGTCTAGAGTGTTGGTGCTGGCTTATGGCAGACACAGTGCATTCAGTGTTGTCCTCCAGAGGTGAATTGAGGAATGGACAAGTTCACCTAGGGACCAAGTAGAGAGCAAGGCGAAGGGCGGAACTTAAATCTATAGTAGGCATCCTCTGCTTAATTGTAGAGCCTGCCTGGGGATCAGATGTGTGGGGAGAAAACCAAGAAAGCAAGAACCATGTGGTTCTGTGATGGGAACATACATTTTGGTGACTTTAATGTTTAATCTCATGTGCTAAGTCTTTATTTTATCAGATTCTTTGAATGCCATTATAACATATTTCTTACTGTAGCTTATCAACATTATAGACGTTTTAAATGTTTCACACATCAGCAGATGTTGAATCACTGTTACTTACTGTGCTGTGGATTTTGTGATGGCAACTTCATAGAGCGCTGCACCGTCAGCAAGCTTGCTCTCTGTGAAGGAGTTGGGCAGTAGGGGAGATGCAGGATGTGAGGCTCTCTGTGTAAAGGCCCTAGTCCTGTTGGAGAAGCGTAGCGTACTTATGACCCAGTTTATCCTTAATTACCTCCTTGTAGGCTCTGTCCCCAAATATGTGCATACTGGGGGCTAAGGCTTCAAAGTATAAATCTCTGGGAAAAACAATTCATTCCCAGGCAGATAGCTAATATTTGAGCAAAGATGGGAGGGCTATCGGAAAAGTGGTTGAAAATGGCATGGCCGGGACTGCAGAGATGGTTCTGTGGGTCAGCTTCCTGTCATGAAAGTGTGAGAACTGATAGGAAACTGGCCATGGCCTGTAATCCCAGCTCTCCTACAGGGAAATCGGAGGTGGAGACAAGACAGGAGAATCCCCAGAAACTCAGGCCAGCTAGCCTGGTGTACAACGCAGTGATCAAGAGGAGGCCTGGCACCTGAGAATGCCCTCTGCTCTCCAGACGGTGCCTCAGACTACATTCATGAACATGCTCTCTCTCTCTCTCTCTCTCTCTCTCTCTCTCTCTCTCTCTCTCTCTCTCTCTCTCTCTCTCTCTCTCTCTCTCTCTCTCACTAGCCAGGAAGGCTAGAGAAAGTAGTTGCAGTAAGGACTGATTCTGCTCAGAGTAAGATGCTAATGGAAGATTCTGAGCAGAGATGGAGGATGTGATGTCTTGACTTGAACGTTCACTTTATTTGGCGTAGTGTATTGTTCAGAGAATAAACTGCTTCCCATCGTGTTCCGTTTTTGTGTTTGATCTAGCGTCTCCCTATGTAGTCCTGGCTATCTTGGAACTTACTCTGTAGACCAGGCTGGCCTCAAACTCAGAGATCTGTCTGCCTCTGGGTCTTCCTTCCCAGTGCTGATATTAAAGGCCTGTACCACATTGATGGTCTTTTATTTTGTTTCTAATGAAGATAGAACCCCCAAATTAGGGGATAAAATACCCTTACTATTTTTTAAATGTGAATTCTGGAGAAAAAACAACATGTGTAAATGTCTAGTTAAATATAATCATGTGACCCACTAGTATTTGAAAATGATAAATATAGGTTTGTAGTAATAATATTATTTTGTTGTTGATAAGCTGATATGATATAATTTTATTTACTTGAAATAATCAGTTAGATTTAGGAAACATATTCCACATATTTTGGTTACCATAACAACTTGGGTGAAAAACTGAAGAACAGATGTTGTGTCAACCTGTTGATGTTTCTTAGCGTGAGCTTCAGAATTACAGTTATGCTGTTTAGACTTTGAGTTTATGTACATCATAATTTGTCCTTGAAAGAAATACCTTATTTAAGTATTTTATAAAATATGAATCACTATGAATAACAGAAATTTTGTTGAAAGGGTTATTTTAAAATCAAAAGCCTTCAGATTATTATTTTTTTCTGTGTTCTTGCTGGTTTTCTTTCTCCTGCTGTTGCTCTTCGTGAGGGCGAGAGGGGTGGGAAATGATGGAAGAGCTGGAAAACATTTAATTTGGAATTATTGTTTAAGGTTGTATAATTATAATCGTAATTTGAATGGAATTTGTTTCTAAGTATTTTAATTGTAAACACCATTCCATCTCTAGGCGTGAGAATCACTTGGTAGCAGGCTGCAAATGCATTCATTTTAACCTCATTTTATTTTTAATCCTTTAAACTTTCAGGCAGCTGGGAATTTGAACTCATGTGTAAATCATCCTTATGCATTTGTAATTGGATAAAACAAATGAATAAATCATTAATATTGTGCATCTCATGAGCAGAGAATATAAGTGTTTGGAATTACCATGAAATGTCACTGTTGGCCATGTGTAAAAACATACACTGTTCACCTTGCTGAATCTCATTTTGTCTGACATGGAGAGTGTTGAGGAAGCAAACAGCAGCTACAATAATTGAATCGGCCTCTGTATCACATGAAGCCAGAAAACCTGACAGTAACGTGTTCCAAAACCTTAAACACACACACACAGAGCTTATGGTTGAATGGACCGTTAGAATTGCTTTGAGGGAAAAGGCAAGAAAGAGTAATGATATATATTTAAAATGGAGGTGATCCCCCCCCCAATATCTTGCCTTCTGTTTTTAGTAGAAGCTTTTAATTTAATCACAAAGCCCTTCTGGCACTCCCCCCTTTTCTTTTCACTTAGTTATCACTTATATTTAATGGATAAATAATTTCTGTTTTACTTGATGTGTAGCATGTAGGAAAATCTCCCTGTGTATGCCAGCAGTTGGTTCATATTTAGTTGTTACTGGAAATAAATGTAGCCAATGCCTTAAAAGAAAACAGTGTGCTTATTGCTTTTAACCTTTTGAAATATTGTTTATGGGCTACACGATACGTGATGCTTGTACACGTTGTGGAGTGGTCAGGTCAAGCTAACAAGCAGATCTATCACCTCACAGTTTTGGAGGGTGACAGCCCATGTCCTCACTCTTAGCACTCCAGGTGTGCACTGTTACTGGTTGTGTTGTCTGAGGCACAGTGGCGTTCAGAGCTCCTTTCTTTACCTCTCTGAGATGTTGGCCCCTGGCCAGTGTCTCCCATCTCTTCTTCACCCTGGTGGTCACCATGCCCTCAGCTTTTGTGTGCTGTTTCAGTAGATCCCCATGTGAGCTCACGCTGTGGCCTTCAGATTCATCTGTGTTGGGTCGGAGGGTAAGACTGCATTGTTCTGTTTGCCTTGTTTTCTGGAACTTGGCTCTGTAGACGAGGCTAACTTTGATCCATTCTGAGTGCTGGGGTTCTAGGCCTGTGCTACACTGTCCAGCTAGGATTTCATCGTTCCTCTGGCAGGACGTGCTGACTGTAGAAAGCTTTGTTCAAAGCCCTCACTTCACTTCTCATTCCTGAGAGCAACTTACCTATGTCAAAATAGCCTTTTGGTTTTTTATGTTTACTTACTGAAATGTTTCAGTTACTTATACTTAGCAACTTTTGGCCATTTTAAAAACTAGTCTATTTCAGTCTCCATTATAGTTTGTGAAAAAAATAAATGTTTGAAAGATAAATTTTATTTTTGAAATGTAATCTCAATTCATATAAATATTTAATGAACACACATTTATTTAACTTATTAATGAGGAAAATGGGAAAATGTTATAGGTATTGTAAAGGAGAATTTAACAACCATAAGGTAAAGTAAGAAATCCTATATGAGATGTGAGCATGATAAATCTAAAGACAGTTGTATAGACTTGTGGATGGAAACACATCTACACCTAGCTGAAGTCTACTGAAGGAAAAGGAGCCCGGATTTTTATCAAATCCAGTTACTGGGAACTGACACCAAATAGGTTGGTCATAAATTCCATGAGTCCATGATATGGTGCAGGTGAAAAAAAAAAAGATTTTTATTCTAGCATTTTTCAAACCTTGCATGGTGTTGTTAGGTTTCAGAAAAGTGTTCCCTCTGGCAGATTCAGTTCTTGACTTGATCTTCCTTCTGTCGGTAGACCTCTAAGCCTTAGGAAAGGATTCATCCGTCCTTTCTCCCATCCCTTCTTTCTCCGTTTCTCTCCTCACATTCTTTAGTCACTCTGCAGCCATTTTGATGCTTATTAAGGTCTATAGAAACACCAGTAACTGTAAAACAGCTCTCCTCATAGGTCAGTAAGCAGCTGCTTCCCACCAGGCAGAGTTCACTTTCATTTCCATAGGCAAATAGAATTTTCATTATTATTAATTTTAAAATAACAAAATGAAGGCAAATATTTGGTGAGGATTTTTAGCCAAGCGATATTAGTTAGTAGCTCAGGTTAAAACCAGAATTAAAATGTATATATAGGCATCTAGCCTGGTCTCAAAAATGTGTGTGTTTTGTGCATATCTATGTTTATGTGTAGACTGTCACATAAGGTGCAGCTAAGTATAAGAACCACAGTAACCAGAATGAACCGCCTTAGCTAACTGTGGAAAGAGGTAGGTGTCAGTAAGCCAAATAAACTTTATTTCAGCAACATGTAGAGTCACAGCAAATTAGCCAAGCCACAATAGAGCTTTACTTCAGTCTTTGTCCACCAGTGCAAAGAACAATTACTTAGTGACTAATTGATTCTAGCATCAAAATATACAAAGGGATATCAACTGGCTGATTCATCTTATGAACATGGATGATTTTGTTTCAACAATTTGATTAAAACGGCCTTAAAAAATTATGAACTGGGATCATTAACCAGCAAGCAAGACAGGGCTGTATCACAATTATTATTTCCCACAAGCAACTGTATTGTTCTCAGATTCAAAGATGGAAGGGACACGAGAGCAGAATCTTCCCTTCCTCTTTCCTTTTCCTCTGCATCCTGTCCAGTTGGCGAGCTGCTTCTGCTGTGCATTAGGAGGCTCCGCGGTCCTTCACACTGCCACTACCTAGACCTAGCTCCTCAGTTCTCTCCAGTTACAGCCTCCCTGCGCCGTTGTTTCTATCAGTGGCCTATTTTCAGCCTAAAACATTCCATTATATTCTTTATCTATCTATCTATCTATCTATCTATCTATCTATCTATCTATCTATCTATCTATCTATCTTAGCTTAGAATAAGATCTTGTTTCTTTCTGTTGCTGTGATGAAACACTGACCAAAACCAGTTTGGGGAGTAATGGGCTTATGTAGCTTACTGGTCACATGGTCCATCGCTGAAGAGAGCCAAGGCAGGGGTCTAGAGTCAGGGACTGCAGCAGAGGCTGCAGGAGGATGCTGCTTGCTGGCTTGCTTATCATGGCTGTTTTCTTGTAAAGTCCAGGACCACTAGCCCAATAATAGGTCTGTCCACAGTGGGCTGGACCTTCCCACATTAATTATAAGAAAGTGCCCCCACAGGCATAGGCGAATCTGATGGATGCAGTTCCTTAGTTGGGGTTTCCTCTTCCAGAGTGACTCTAGTTTATGCCAAGATGAGAAAAACTAACCAGCACAGTCCCATAGTCTTCCGTCACGGAGTTGGCCACTGTCTATCTTGCTCACATCTGTCTTGCTCCAAGGTTTTCCTCAGTTCTAGTCATTTTACACCAGGCTTGCTTGTTTCCTCCATACAGACCCACTGGTTGCAGGCATCACCTCCCCACAGAGGCTTTTCCTGGTCCCCTAGACAAATAGCTTCTCTCCCATGCAGTCATCCTCCCTGTTCAAATTAGAATGATTTGTTTACTCTTGACAGATTGTTTTCTACCTTGAAATATATGGCCCCTGTTGTCTGTGGTCTCCCTGGCGACGCCCACAGCTTCTGAGATGCCTAGTGAATACTTAAATGCCCCTAGGATATATAATAATAGAAAATATATAATAGCTAAAAATAGAACACTTTGCAGGGGCACTGAGTAGTGCTTGCACTGCTTAGACAATATAAGGTGTAGGAAATTATGGCCAGTAATGAGAAAAAGATGCTCACAGGAACTGGCAGTGTAGGAACAGTAGTGAGCTTAGGTGTCTTTGCTTTAGTTCTGCCCAGGAGAGCTTAGTGTGGTAAAGTCTAACCTTCCCTTTTCTCCATTCATTGCTAGACTCGTCCTAGTTCTGCTCCTGTGTCTGTGTGAGTAAGGCCCTGCCATCCTCTTCCGTCCTCAATTCTTCTTGACACTTTACTAATAAAGTGGTTTGCATTATAGCATGTGCTGAGATAATGTTTGTAAATTACCGGTGCAGAGCGAGGCACAGAATGAGTGGTGCGTGCCGTTTGCTCTTGCAGCAGCTGGAACATTGAAGGCTGGCTGCTGGTTTCTCACTTACCTCTGCTCTTCCCCGGGATTCTCAGAGCTATATATTCTGTCTATTGGATTATCTTTCTACTTTCTCATAAATTGTAGCATCTCCCTAATATTTTTACAGCATTTATTAAAATGGTTGTTTATAGTTTAAAATCCAGCCTGTGTTTATGAAATGCCTATTATATGCAATTCATAGAGTCAGACAGAAAATAAAAGCAATGTAAGGCATATATTAGGTGCACATGGGGGAAATTCTCACTTTGGAAAAAAATTGAAGATTTATTTAAGATGATAGATTTGAATTTATAAAAGGGAAAGGATGTTAGCACACTGAAATGCTATAAAACATATAGGAAGAAAGCCAGAAATCTAGAAAAAATATTTTACCAATATATTAAATAAATCTTACTATTCAAAAGATTTTGCATACATATATTATACATAGTATAATTTTTCTTGAGAGGAAGTGGAATGCAATAGTCCACACATGAGGAAACAGTGATAGGAAATCTTTGTGAAGACTACAGTTTTTCTGGTTAATAGCTCAAACATTTCCAAAGTACAGGCACTTGGTAGAAAATTCATTCAAAGAAGCATGTGATACCAAATTCATTAGCATAAAAAGCATTTGAGACCAAAGCAAAAATTTCCATCTTTTTATTTCCAAGCTAACTTTACTTTTTAAAAAGTAACAACTTTTTATATTTAGTAAATAATATATATGTGTATGTCTCTCTGTGTGTATATATATGTGTGTGTGTATGTGTGTGTGTGTATGTGTGTATATGTGTATGTATATATATATTTCTTTTTGAGGCAGGGTCTCATGTGGCCTCAAACTGATTGTGTAGCTGAGGATAACCCTGAAATTCTGATCTATCTGAGTCTACTCCTAGGCGATGCAGTTATGGGCACTTAGTTCCACACCTGGTTCATTCATGGTGGTATGCATACCATGTGTTATGGTGTGTGTCCAACTTTATAGGACACGGAGTTTTTCTCTGTCCTGAAACATTCCATGCCTGTTTATCTCTCTTTCTCCCTGTCCTGTATAGAGCTAGGTTGTCCATGGGGCTGGTTATGTGGAGCAGCCGTCCAAGAGCCTGCCCTGTGTTTTGGTCGTGGCTCTATGCTATTCTATGCTGTTTTGGGTTTTCCCAGTATATGTAAATTACATGCTTATGTTGCTGTTTCCTAATGTTCCAGTTTTAAGCCTTCTATTTATTTTTTCACTGCAGAGAACTAGAACAAGCTTTCTTTTCACCACTATCACCCTCCCCTACACACACACACACACACACACACACACACACACACACACACACAGCTCTCTCCTCCCCTAAATGATTAAACTGTGATTTGGGTTGATTCAGGATTTGGTATTTTAAACCATAAACACCACTTACAACCAAGTTACACAGTGCGTTATAATTGCTCTTCCTTTCCCCACACATTTCATTCTCTGTAGAGTTAAAAATTATTGACTTTGATTTTTTTTTTTTTTTGCTCCTTCTCTGTCATTAGCATCTATTTCACCCTAGAAGGTCACAGCTGTGAACAACTTTGTTGTTGTTGCTGTTTTCTTCAGTGTGTTTAGACATGGACATTTTATCATTTTTCTTGTGGTGAAAAAAATATCTTATAGAATCCTCAAAGCCTCATTAACTGACATGGTTCTCAGGATCTGCTAAGGGTGACTGTAACTGGTTTTGTCTCTGAGGTGGCTATTGTTGCACATACAGCTGCTGCTTTAAAAGTGATAGTTATGGGGTCAGAGCATGGAAAGTGATTACACATCTTCTTGTGGCTCTTCTTCATGTCCTATACTTGAGCTAACTCCTATTTTAAACACATAGGCATGCTTGTTTACTTTTGATTGCCTTGTGAGGAACTGCATTGTATGTTTCTTTGTAGGCTCTCAAACTTCGGGAGGTCTGTAATTGCCCACCACTCTCTGGACCAGACCCTCGCTTACTGTTCAAGCTCACTGTGAAGCGTTTTCTTGAAGACTTGGAGACAGAGGACCTAAACATCACTGTCAAGAAGCAGAAGGTGGATGCTGTGCCCATTCAGAAGCAGGAGCAGATACCTCTGACGTACATAGTTGAAAAAAGAACAAGTTGAACTGTAATGTATGAACTTGGGGTATGTGAAGACTACAGCAATCCTCATCATTTTTATGCAACTCTTGAAAAATGTTTTAAATAAAAAAAAAAAAGGATATCCATGGTCAAGTCATATGTATTACAGATATCTGAATTTTTCTAGATTTTTATCTTTCATGAAATCTTGATGTATTCCAACCTATTTTAAAATATTGCCAATGAGGAAAACATCACAGAATAAATTTATATTATTCATTTCACTGTCATCCATTCTTGCTTTAGATTTGGAAGGAAGGCCTATAGTATAGTAATTATTATAGCTTCCTGCTTAACCTACAGTGGGTTTTGGAGTCTCGGTGGTTATGAAATGGGAAACTTAGAGTCTGAAAGTTATGTTCTGCACTGGGGTGTAGGGGAGTGTGGGAAAGGGGACCCAAGGGAGAGCTCCCAAGGGAAATTGCTCCCAATGGATGCCGGAAGCTGTTTCTGTTCAGAGGCACAGGAACAGCTGCTTGTGGCCCAGGTGACGAAGTGAGCACAATGCAGAAGCATTGTAGGAGGGAGGGTGGTCCTCATGTCGTGATGATGGGGCTTTTGGAGGTTCCCAAAGGACACAGCTCTGTTCCCACTGAGGCACCGTCTGCAGAGGCAGCAGTGAGCGCGGTCCTCGATTTCACTGGCTGGCAGGCAGGGGCCAGGTACTTCTGGAGAACGTGGACGAAGGTGTTCAAGGCTCGTCCCTAGGGAAGCCAGAAGTTGATGACCATGTTGTGTAGAAATGGAAGTAAATGTTAAAGCATGAGTTATTTAGGCAGTTTTATTTGTACTCTCAAATTGGTGCACATAAGGTTTCATCTTTTAGATGGATGGTTTCTTGAAAGACATTAAGTAGATACTTTGTTGGAGAATTAAAAGCGCAAGACAATACTTTTTGTGAGTAACCGCTATGAGCTGAGCCCTTAAAAGGTTTGCTTTACTTTTAATTAACTAGATGAGTGGGGAGTATATGCAGGTGCGTGTGGTGTCCACAGAGGCCAGAAAGGGCGTCGGATCCCGAAAGCTGCGGCTGTGGGTGGGAGGGGACCATCTGACGTGGGTTCTCAGAACTGACCCTGGGTCCTCTGAATAAGCAGCAAGTGCTCTTAACCCGTGCGCAATCTCTCTGGCCTCTTTTTACGTCAGTTATTTCAAAATCATAGGTAAGTTTTATTTTCATTTTATGTTTATAAATGGACTTCGAGAGGTTTAATAATGTGTCCAATGTATCTTTTTTATGTTTAAAGACAGCTTATTATATAATAATACATTATACATTATACATATACATTATAATATGCTATCCTAATATTATAGGTCACATAATTTTTCTGTTCATATATAATATACACTCATCCATGTGCCACACTGTATGTGTGGCAATTGCTTAGTTAAAGTAAATCCCAATATTAATATCTAAAGAACATTGAGAGAAAATACAGAGACACATGCTAGAAAATATAGAACATGTAATATTTGAATCAAGTGTCTCTATTACCATAAAGTGACAAAAAGAAGCCATTATATATTTCTATTACAAGATTTAAGACAGTTAAACTTAGAAAAGATTCATTTAATTTAATAATAACATTTGATACATAACAATTATTTTATTAAAATATTAAAAATATGTGACATAAAGAAAAAACACCACCAATTAAGCAAAGATAAATAAGATAACTGGTGGCCACTATAAAATAATTTGTACATGTAAATCAGGGAAAAGAAATAAGCACATTGAAAGGTTTTTTTTTTTTGTATTCTTTTTTAATGGAATGATGCTAGATTTTATTCTTTCTGACTCTTTCCCTCTGCTCCTGGTTTTATTTTGTAATCTATCTTTCTTTCTTTCTTTCTTTTTTTTCTTTCTTTCTTTCTTTTTACATGTAAGTTTATATTATTACACATATATACAATAAACTACCTATAGCAAGAAGAACCATGAAATAATCAGGAATTATATAAATGTTACATTCTTAGTGTTTTGGCTATTTGTACTTGACAGCCTTGAAGAAAATATCTTTCCTATCTTGTTGCATCTAAAATTCGGAGTGTGAATCAATCTCTATCACTTATTGTCATTATCAACTTAAAATATCTATCTAGACCTAAAAACATCTTAACCCCCAAACAACTAAGCTTCACTGTAAAACTAAACTATCTGGTCTTCAACCCCATCAGAGATTTGAGAAGGAATAAACTTGATTACCCGAATATACAGGGAGTGCAGGTAAGTAGTTTTTCAAATGAGAAGATGACAGAGACAGTTTGCTACCTGAACAGTCATCCAAAACTCTCTATTATGTTAGAGCATCTTCTTAAGCCTTCTGGCCCAATATATCTGACAGACGTATTTGCGAGGCAGGAACTTTTGATGTCCAATGTATATCTTACCTAGAAAGAACAAAAGTGTATCTCTGGCTCCAGTTTGTCCATTTGCACAACTCTCATGTACCAACAGTAAAGCTATAAAAAGACAAGGAACAAATTACATTCTCAATCATCTGTTAGTTTGAACACAGGTGAACATCATATAAGTAATAGGATCAGAGACCACTATGCTGTCTGCAGGGTGGCTTTCTAACTCTTCTTAGATCATTTGTCAATCTCCATGAACAATTCGGGGTAAGGTAAAGTGGCAGATCAGGTCTCCCACCCTAGAGTTTGTGAAGTCTTACTTGGTATGTACGCGGATGCTTAGTTGTCAAGAATACAGGTTTGAGCCTATTTATGTTTTTCTGGGCTTGTTATATCATGTTTATAAAGTATTTCTTGATCTGCACACAAAGCAACAGCTGTAAGAGGAGTTTCATAGTAGCTGTGATCCGTGTTGTCATTTCTTACACTACTGTAAAGTTTTATAAGCGGCACCCTATAATGTGTCACCCGCGGGTAAACAGTAGAGAATACCATCCGATTTCCCAGAGGAGTGGTTTCTAAGAGAATAGTACACTGCAATCCCTAGTCTTGTTTTTTTTTTTCTTCTGTCCTTCTGGCAAAGCTGATCGCACTGTTCAGACTTCCTAGAGATTGCATACAAGCTGAAATCATGTCAGAAACAGCATGGATACACTAAAGATAACGTCTTTTTGTTTATATGAAAGTTTTAAAACTATAGAATCTGAGAAGCGTTTGATTTCTCTGCAGGATGTTCTGGAGTAGCTTAGGAGAAATTGAATAGCAGTTGATTGTAAGATACGTTCAAGTTCTTAGGTGTTATGTGCATTTCATCCTATAACTTCTTGCACTGCTGCCTGTGCATGCAGACGTGGATATAGCTGGACTTTTGGCTACTTTATTGGGTTCTTCTCCCTACTTCCCTACACCACCCTATTCCTTGCAACCCTCCAACACTTTGTTGGAAAGAAGGAATATTAGAGGGCCGTTGATACTGTTAGACTACTTTAGCTGATAAGGGGCATCGAGTTCCTTGGGGGCAAATCTGATCTTTGTAGTCAGTCTGTCTCCGAACAGCAAACAGCCACAGCCTCAGAGGGAGCAGTGGCAGCTTCCTCTGTCGGGGCTCTGGCATTATATACCCTCTGAAGAGTCTCCAGAATTCCAAACATAAGCTATCCTCAGCTGACAAAATCACGCGCCTGACAGAGCATGAGGCTAATCACAGTCAGCTGCTGTGGACACTTTGAAGCAGCCCCATACCTCACACCTGGGATTAAAATGAGAGCATATTCCCATAACATTTCTATGTTTAAACAAAACAAAACAAAACAAAACAAAACAAAACAAAACAAAACAAAATTCTCACTACATGTTGGGCAATTAGCTCAGCTGTTAGGATCATGAAGATAATAGATCCCTGGTACACACTTAATCTAGCTTCTCCTATAACCCCAGATGTTTATACCTAACAGTGGTTGGCACATTATAGGCATTCAGTTAACATTTTATTTCCATTATATTATCAATATAAATCAGCTTTTTAAAAAATAATTTTTAAAGGAGAAGGCACCATACTTTGAAGTTTCTGCTTGAAACCAAAGAAGTACCTGCAGGTCCCAAGAAACTTCTAGACCCTCATTTCTTCCTTGGTAAAACAGGAAGAGTAAATCTGCAATGCTGACATAGCTATTCGATGAGAGCATAGAGCACATAGAGCACTCAGTGTAGTCTAGAGCTCTGAGCACAATATGATTCACATCCCTTTTTAAAAATTTAATTTAAATGTATATATTCACTTTATATCCTGATCCTCTCCTCCTGGTCCTAGTCTCCCACCCTCTTCCCCCTAAACCCTCTGCCCTTCTCCTCAGAAAAGGGGATCCCCTCCCACACTTATTCACCCCAGCATATCAAGTTGCATCAGGACTGAGCTCATCCTCATCCACTGAGGCTGGACAAGGCAGCCCAGTGATTGGGAGGTGATCAATAAGCAGGTAACAGAGTCCATGTCATAGACAGCACCCAATTTACTAGGGGACCCACATGAAGATCAAGCTTCTCATAGATTACATATGTGTAGGGGGCCTAGGTCCAGTCCATGCGTACGTTTTGGTTGGTGCTTCCATCTCTGTAAACCCCTATGGGTCTAGGTTAGTTGACTCTACTGGTCTTGGGGTGTCCTGCCCTAGAGAATGAATCATGAGTGTAGTGCTCTTTACCAGCCAGTAACTGAGTTAGAAGCAGTAAGTGGCCAGACTGGGCAGTCAGAAATAAAGAAAAGCAAATATTTTGCAGGGGCAGAGGTTTTCCCCCCCTGCTTTTAAGAGAAGCAATGGGCAAGGCATCTTTGCTTGGCATCTAAACCTGAAGGTCTTGTTTGTTTCTATGTAGCCCATGAGATGCTGGCCCGATATCATTGAGTGACACCAGTATTTCTTCCCTTATAAATATCTCATGGAATGAGTTGTTTAATATTTTTATTATTTATACTGCTGTTATTTGGTTATTCTCTTCCTTGCATAAAGGAGTATTTGTATGGATGAGCTAATGGTCATACAGTTTCATTATACAAATGAGAAAACCAGGCATTAAAAGAAGCTATTAATTGTTTGCCATGTATCATACATTAGTAGGTGTGAGGACTTCAGAGTAGGTCTGCCTGAGCCTAAGGTCTTCCTACCACTTGTTCTGCTAGGGACGGTCCAAGGTCCAGGAATTATATACCAGGGACAACTGTGTGGGTCAAGCAAATAAAAATCTCAACACTGGGCAGCTTGATAGGGTGGGCAAGTCTCAGTTATTGTAACTGTCAGAGTAAAGACGACACCCATCTGTCAGGCTTGTTGGAGAAGGGACTCAGCCTCTAAAGGCAAAGGAAATAGAGCCCAAGACTGATAGGTAAACACCCCATAAATCTGTTCTGGGATGGAATCATATGAGCTCAAAGAAGAGGAGAAACAAAGTTGCCATCTTAGTTACTGTTCCTTTGCTGTGACCAATGCGACTTATAAAACAATGAGTTTAATTGGCACCTTGCTTACAGTTTCAAAGGATGAGGCCATGACCACCATGGCAGGGAGCATAGTGCTGGGGCAGGAGCTGAGAGCTTAAATCTTATCCACAGGTGTGTGTGTGTGTGTGTGTGTGTGTGTGTGTGAGAGAGAGAGAGAGAGAGAGAGAGAGAGAGAGAGAGAGAGAGAGAGAGACAGAGAGAGAGACAGAGAGAGAGACAGAGAGAGAGACAGAGAGAGAGACAGAGAGAGACAGAGACAGAGACACAGAGAGAGACAGAGAAACAGAGACAGAGAGATAGAGACAGAGAGACAGAGACAGAGACACTGACTGGGCCTGCCATTGGCTTTTGAAACCTTAAACCCAGCTCCCTCAGGGATACAACACCATCATGTAATGCTTCCTAAACAATCTATCAAACGGGAACCAAACATTTAAATATATGAGCCTGTTGGGGTACATTCTCATTCATACTCCACAGCTACAGCCTTCCACACCTATAACAACACAGTGTTTAGGCATCTTGAGGAGATGGGTCTGATGTCTCTGTTCCTGGACCACAGAGGGCAATGGCATAATGAATGTAAGCATCAGGTCTGGGTCTCCATTCAAGTGCCAGACTAGCTACTTCTTCACTGCAAACCTTGGCTCCCCACTTTGTCAAATGGGAAGATGGCCTCACTGTACTTTCCAGCTCCTCTGTGAAGAGAAAATGAGATGGTGGCATACTTCCAAAGGTATGTGTTAGTGACCTACTGGGTGCCTTATTTTATGCTCACACTTTGTGAGCTGGAGAATACTCCCTAAATTAAAATTACTAAGTAGTCTGTGTTTTAGAAGAAATTCCAAGTCTTCTTCCCCTTCCTACCTCAGCCAGGGAACAAGGCAAAAAATCTACAGGACTCCATCTATCTATTTTGAAATAAATTGAACTCTTATCTAGGAAAGTAGAAGAAATGGCTCCAATGGACAGACTTTCCAGCAAGACAAATCCCCCAATGGCCTCTCTCTGCCACTGCTCAATAATGGTGTTTGCTATAAATCAGAGAGCTTCTTTATCAAGTGCCTTGGAAGCACTCGGGACCGATTTAGTCCCGGAGTGAGATTAATCACAAATGCTGCTTTAGCAAGAGTGATGGGCATGAATGAGAAGGTTTGGTGAGTCTCCGCTCGTGAGAGCTGCAGTTTACAGAACCAGAGCTTTACATTTTTAGGCATTTCTCAGCTTGAGAACAAGGATTGGTTCCAAGAATAGACTCCTTTATCCTAAAGAATGCCTCAGTGCTTTGGGAAGCAACTGGTGTTTGCCTCGCATATGAGAAAAGTGAGGCCACATCAGTGAAATGACTTGTACAGGGTTGTGTAGTGGCTGAGTGGCTGAGACAATGAAATGCAGATCTGAGTGACATCAATGCTTTACCATAAAGTCTCGAGAGCTGACCACAGATCCTTGGCAGCGAAGCCTACACAGATATCAATAAATGAGTGGAAGTGTCTTGCTAAGGTGTTGGTCCTAGAATTGATGACTGGTGTATTCTCTTACGACTCAGTTTGAGTGATATTGTTCCGCTCAAATTTTCCCCAACTTGTCATCTTAAAAAGTATAGAGAATGAAGGGAGGGAGGAAGAAAGAATGAAAAAAAAAACTCACCAGGAAGAGTGACTTTCTGTTTGCTCTCTGTTCCCACACAGTACGGCAACTATGAAGTGGACCTGATAGGGTGACTGTTCAGGAGGATGCTGTGGAGTTATGGTTGATGAGTGCCCCACCACTGCACTCTTCATCGTCTACAGTGCTTTACCTGGGTGGCTTCGAGCTAGAGGCCAGGCGTGAATGTTGTGCCATCACTGTAGTAAAGCATTGTTTACTTGTAGATTCCCCATCATTATTGGCTGAGACTTTATGTTATAGAGCTATAGCAGACAAAGCTTCTTGTCTGTTCTCTTTCCTTCCTGCTTGCCTATCAGACATGACAGGTCCACAACTTGGTCTGAAGCTCAGCCCCTACCCCCACCCCACCCCCATCCTCCATTATTTAAAAGAGTTTCCCCCAAAGATACTTTGCACACCTAATACCATCCTGGTATCTGCATCTTGGACGATATTAAAGGACAGACATAATAATGGTTCTGCTACCCAAAATAAATGTTTGTCGTCAGTCAGGAAAGCAGACCAATGCTGCAACACTGTAATGCTACCAAATACAAATGTAGCCAAGAAAATGAATAAATTAGAGATAGTGCAAATACATCTCAAGGACAGAATGTTAAGCAATAACCAAGGTGTGGTATGTAGTGCTTATGTGAGGTTCTAAACAACTTAATGCAGTGTATCGGCTGTAAACACACACACAGATATAATAAAAGTACAGAAACACACTAGGGAAGGCAAATACCCAATTCAGTAGCGAGGTTACCAGTGAGCAGAGGAAAACAGGTAAAAGGTGCGGATCTTAATGCTATGTGTTTGATACACAGTTGCTCATTGTACCTGTGCCTTTGAATATGCCTGAGGTTTTTCAGAATAAAAAACCCCCAAATCTTATGAAATCATATACGACAAACTACTTCTGGTGAGAAGTGAGAAAACGATTTGAGGTTGGATATGTTTTTAGAGCGTGTCGAATCTGTGCTGTCCTGCACGCCAGCCGTTGAGTCTTTGTCTAGTGTGAGCTTTTACTGCACCGAGCAGCAGTCACTTCTGCTCATCCTCTTTTCTCTTCTCCGTCCCTCTCTCTGACCCCCACTGGAGCACGCGCTCCACAAAAGGAGGCTCTCTTCATTTCTGAATCCCCGGTGGCGACAGTGGCAGCAGAACAGCAGTGCCTGCGTATTGTGGCTTTAATAATCAGTGCGTGAGAAAATGGACTGGGAAGAAAAACAGAAAGCAGAGCAGCAGTGGCCATTTCTCCAGAGCAGCCAGAAAGGGAAGGCTCTGTCCTTTGGTGCTATCCACTTGGGTGAGAGGCAGGTCTGCTGCGGCCGAGGCCAGCTTGGGAAAGGATGACAGCTTTGAGTTTTTGTTTCTGTGTCTGTTAAAATACTACAAATGATTTTTCTTTAAAAAAAAAAAAGTCTTCACTGTAACTTAAGACTTGGGCACTGTCCCTCTTTTTACAGATATTTAAATGGATGCTCATCAAACTTGCGAATAGCCAGAGTCCCTGGCCCACTGACTGCCAGCGCTGGCTCACAGGAAGTTCTCCCTTGAGGCACTGTGTCCAGGGAGAAGGCTGTTCATCTGTTTACTAGTGTACCGATCGACTCGGGCTTCTTACATTCCCGGGACATAAAGGCTAAGACCTACCCTCGATGATTCCCTAGCTAGCTGCACTTACAGGCTCAGAAGTGGGTGCCAGTGCGTTTCATGGGGGTGTAATGTCACCATGCCTGAATGCAGAATCACCTAGGGGACACCTCTGAGCATGCTGTAAGGATGTTTTTAGAGCGGTGTACCGGAAGAGGGAAGACCAGGCCCGAGTGTATGCTGCGCAAGCTCACAGATTGGTGTAGGCTCAATTTTCTTAGCAAATATATTTTATTATGAACTTAGTAACCAAAGGTACCTCACTTATAACCCGACTAACCTAAACAATAGGAAACGAAGATTAAAGAATATGATAATGAAACCATAAGGATATCTGTTCCGAGGAACTATTGTCCTTGCATAATCAGCATGATTTCTTCTGCTGGAACCTGGAGCAACCAGAATCTGGAACCTTGGAACCTCAGCTGGAGCTGGAGCCCCGAAGCCTTCCCTCGAGTGGTTCGCTCTAGGAGCCTCTCAAAGTGGAGCGATGAACAGCCGAAACTATCCCAAGTCTCCAAAGGCTCCACCTCTTGTTTCTGGCTCACATTTATATTTTCTCTTAGAATTTGCTCAAGGATGTTTTTCAGCCGGCTAGTAACCAATCTTCCCCACATGGTGGTTCAACTTCTAAGGGGATAAACATCACCTGCTCTCTCCCAAGTCTTTTTCTCATCCCCTACTTGCAACCTAAACAAAAAACATGTTAATCTCTCCTTCAGGTTGGGATCCTTGACTGCATAGGAGGGAGAAAGGGAGAAAGCAAGATGGACACCAGCATTCATTTTTGCCTGGTTCTTGAATTTGAGCCAAAGTAAATAATTTCCCTCTAAGCTGTTACGTCAGGTATCTTGTCATGCAATCAGAAAAGCAATTAACACAGGAGTTTTGTTACGAAGGATCGAGGCCGTTGCTGTGATGAACCTGGGCGTGTGTTCGGGGACCATGGGAGCTGGTTTCCAGGAGGGATATGGAAAAGTTGATAACTGTGGACTAGATATGAGTTAAGGTATTGTAAGCAGAGTTTGAGGCTCCTTTAGTGGGAAGACCAGAGTGCTGAGAGAAATGGAGTGAGCCGGCCTTCTCAAGGGGTTTCAGACTGGAACAAGGATGCTTTTAAGACCTTGATCAGAGGTCATTCATGTTACATTCTGGCAAAGAATGGCTACATTCCGCCATCTTCTGAAGTTTTGAGTGAGCCTCAGGCCAATGGACACAGACTACCTTCTGTAATGGGCTCAGTGGTTAAGAGCACTGGCTGCTCATCCAGAGGTCCTGAGTTCAATTCTCAACAACCGCGTGGTGGCTCACAACCATCTGTAATGAAACCTGATGCCCTCTTCTGTCTGATGCTCTCTTCTGTGAACAGAGTGATTATATATACATAAATAAATAAATCTTAAAAAAAAAAGAGAAGGGAATGTCAAGACAGTAGCACTCGGGCTGTTTCCTGGTTATTGCTCACTGAGGTTTTGAAAGAGAATCCAAGGCAGGAAGATAGAGAAACTGTTCAGTTTGGTGGGGAGAGGGAAGGGGTGTGAGCAGGGTTAATGATACGAACAATGCAGGTCCAGACACAGCATCTGTGCTGGTGAAAAGGGGGTAGCGCCATTGAGGAGGGAGCTTCGCACTCTGTACTAGGAAAACAAGATTTATCCTGAAGTGGCAATAATGTTCACTCTCTATTCCTCACCAAACTGTACTTTAAAAAGACACTTTTGTCCGGTTGCTGCTGTCTCTCACTTCGGCCTTGACCGCGGGCGCTGAGCAATAGCCGTGACCCTGCCCTGAATGTTTTCTTGCCTTGAAATTTCTTCTGGCAAATGCATGAATCCATCCATTCCTTTAAGATCCATCTGCGCTCAAGTTCTCAGGACATCAGCAGAACACACAGAGGTTATTTGTCTGAATATAACCTGAGTGTGACCTGGAGCCCAGTTCCTAGGGGAGGCCTTGTTTCCTCCTGAAACCCAAGAGCTGAGCCTGTGCTGTCCACATTCTCCTGGCCTTCTCTTCTTCCAAACTCCGCCTAGGGCAGCCCGTTCAGCCCTGCCTACATAATCACTGGAGAGATGCCAGACTACAACACACTCCTCCTACCACTAGCTCCCAAGGCCTTAGAATGGCAGGGTCAGGTTTATCACAACAGTATGCCTACTTCTTGGGACTATTTTATGAATTAGTTACTTATCCCACCGTTGTAATAGACATAGCGGATAAAAGCAACTTAGGGAGGGGAGAGTTTACTTTGGCTCATAGTGTGGAAGTTACAGTCCATCGTGGTGGTGGCAGGAACGTGGGACAGCTGGTCACAGTGCATTCACAGGAAGTAGTGACAGATGACTGCACTTGCTTGGCCCTCCCCATGTCGGCCCAGGACACTGGCCCACAAAATTATAATGTCCACATTTAGAGTGACCATTCCCTGGACATTAACTTTATTTAGATAGTCTCCCTAGATATACCTAGAGACCTTTCTAATCTACATAATCTCTTGCGACTGGTTTAGTCTGTATCCTGTCAAATTGACAATCAGTGTTAACCAACACAACCAGGAAGTCATGGCCACTTCTGCCACAGTGAACTGTATCCCTTCCTAACTATGAGCTAAAGTAAATTATTCCTGATAATAGCTTTATTTTATTTTATTTTATTTTATTCGGATATTGTCATAGTAACCAGGATAGAAGGCAAAGATTAGGGATTACAGCAGCACAAACAATTAGAGTGTCTCCCCATGTGTGGTGCCTGGGTCTTCTGAAGGAAAATAATTTCCTCTTGAGACACAGAAAGAAGCAAGGGAAGGGAAGGGAAAGGGGGTGTATGCTGAGGGAGAGAGGTTGTCACCTCAAGACAGGACAGTCTCTCTGTGGCCTAAAGATGAGAGCAAAGAGAGGGCTTCAGGTGACAGCCACTCTGGATGTCACTCCCCTTTCTAGGCTCAGACTCATGGGCCTCAGGATACCCACCCTGAGTATGCTTGTACATGACCTGGGTGCCCACCTGCGTTAGTCCGTGTGCTCTGAGAAAGCACAGGCTGAGACAAGCCTATGAGGAAAGGAGAGGAAACCCGGAGAGGCCCAATGCAGGAGTCTGTCAGGCACCCTAGCCCACCACTGAAGAAGAAAGAAAACAGTTTCCTGGTCATAAAGAAATGTTGACTGTCTGGAAGTCCTTTAGCCAACAGTGCATGTGAGAGCATGCCTCTATGTCCTCCACTGACTGAACATGGTCAGAGGCCAGCACAGTGCTGGTACCGGTCTGGGCAGTTTTGTTCCCTGAGATGGGAGATCTCAGAGCGATGTTCCACCGTGCTCACAGTTGTTCATTCCCAAAGCTCAGGCATCTGTTCTGGCTCCTATTCCTTCCTTCTGACTAGAGAAGCATGCCTGGCCAGAGGGTGTGCAGGCTAGTGTGAGGAGAGAAGACGTGAGCAGCAGGTCCCTGCCTGGCTGTTTATCAGCTGGGTGCTTGAGGTAAGTTTCCTTGTATGGACCCAAGGATGAGGACACTTCCTATCACACACATTTATTTATGATTAGATGAATTAAAGCACACAGTTTGTTTGCTATCTAAGTGGAGTTATATCTACTATTAGAAGCATTAAAATAAAAATTAAAAGCTCCCCCACAGCTTTGTGCTGGCTAGCTTTATGTTCCCTTGACACAAGCTAGAATCATTTTGGAAGAGAAACTTCAACTGAGAAAATGCCCCTCCCAGATTGGCCTGTGGGCAAGCCTGTGGGCCATTTTTCTTGATTGATGACGGATGTGAAGGTCCCAGAAAACTGTGAGCAGTGCCAGCCTTGGGCTGGTGGCCCAGGGTGCTGCTGAGCAGGAAACAAGACATGTAAGCCATAGGGAGCAAGCCAGGAAGCAGCATTCCTCCATGGCTTTTACATCAGCTCCTGTCTTGAGTTTTCGCCCTGACTTCCCTGGGTGAAGTAAGCCCTTACTCCCCAACTTACTTTTGGTCCTGATGCTTCTCCCAGCAACATAAAACCTAAGTAAGGCAATCTTCATCCCTATGCCTGCTGTCCGCCAAACATACCCAAACCACTCAGTGCGTTCTTGGTTCTTCAGCCATCTTTTTGCATCGGTTCTGACTGTGAGGCATGATTTAGGGTCCTCTGTTCTCCACAGATTGTTTCACAGGGGTTTGTGTTACATGGCTTTTCTTTGCAGTGGATCCCATTGCTTCCACAAGACAAGAGTCCCCGTAGGAAGGGGCACAGAGTCCTGTTGACTGCAGTCTTTTATAGTACGTGGCCGAAGGGCTGGCCTCTGTCCTGGGGACGACCACTTTCTAGAAGCATCCGGGCAGCTGCCTGAGAGATGAGTGGGGCACAGTCTGACTGGTGTGCTGCGTGCTGAGCTGTATGCGCAGGACTGTGCTTGCACGCGGAGGCAGTGGGCTAATTTGAATTCATACAGTGTTTCCAACAGCCCATCAGGGTAGGTAACATTGGGCTGTACCTCCCCAGAAGACGGTTCATTTTATATCTGACAGAGGGTCTTGGCTGGTGGACAGCAACTCTGCCAATTATCTTAGCTCAGACACCACACACATGCATGCCTTTACTTTTTGCAGCAAGGGCTGCAAATGTGCTGAAAGAGATTGCTTCTGCCTTAGTGAGGTTAGAGGATGGATTTCTATGAGGTCCCCTCCTGTCCCCACATTCAGAGATTCAAAGGAACTGGCTCTTTCGGCACTGCTGCAGGCGTGAAAAAGGGCTGCCTCATACAGCTCAGGGCCACCACATCCGCTCTGGGCTTGGGGTAGCCTTGCTATAGTGCAGGTCAGGTGTCACCTCTTTTTGGAATCTGCCTAACATGCTCACATCTATTAAGTTTGCTTTGTACCTGACAGTTTACGAATGACTTCAAACATGTCCCCTTTAATTTCTACAGTGACCCAGTGACAGTGTGTTAGCTCGGAGAGGAGAGGAAGAAAACTCACACAGCTCACAAAAAAACAGAGTTCAGGCTTGAACAGGAGTCTAGAGAATTGAATTCTTATGTTGCCCACTTTGTTACATTGTTACCTGTTTTTTCCCCTGCATTGCATGTTTTCCTATCTTTGTCCCCACATTTCAAGGAAAAGAGTGCAGGGTTCTATTTCATTCCAGTCTGTGCTGCCTTGTTTGTATGACAACTTGACAGAGGCCAAGAGCCATTTGAGAGGAAGGAACCTCAATTGAGAAAAAATAGCTCCATAAGATTGGGCTCTAGGCGATTTTTAGTGATTGATAAGGGAGGTTCAGCCCATTGTAGGTGGTGCCATCACTGGGCTGGCGGTCCTGGTTTGGATAGAAAAGCAGGCTGAGCAAGCCATCAGGACCAAGCCAGTAACAGCACCCCTCCCTGGCCTCTGCATCAGGTCCTGCCTCCAGGTTTTCTCGTAGTTTGATTTCTTGCCTGGGCTCCCATCGATGGACTGTGATTCAGAATATGGGATCCAAACAAACCCTTTCTTCTTCACGTTGCTTTGGGTTATGGTGTTTCATCATGACAATAGTAAGCCTAATGACGTCCTTCCGGAACACCTTCTACATATGGTAATAACTGTCTAAATTCCAAATAAAAGTTACATCCTTAAGATTCAGTCACTTCGCACATCCAACCCTGGAAAGGGCCTGTGTAAACACAGACTGCTGTGTGTGCATAGTGGCACACACACTGTCATCTCCTATGCACACCATGATGTAGCTGGTGGGTGGCTTCAAGAAGGCATCTGGTGGCTGGGGGCAAACTTCCTGCCTGGGACTCCTGGGCAGTTGTAGACTTGTTGGCCAGAAAGCTCTGTTTCCTCCTCATTTGTGCACTGGGTTCTTCCCTGCCCTCCAATTCCCTTCCTCAAGCTCATGCTGGGCACCTTCTATCTTTAGTCTGTGAACCTTGACCTTTCCCTCTCTGAATGCAGGAACCACTTGCTTTTTCATCTCTTCTTGGCTCTGGCCTATCCACCTTTGATCTCTGAGAGCCAGCTCACAGATAGTTCTAGAAGGTATGCCCCCCACTACCTTTCTAGTGTCATGTTCCTGATCAATATTGACACATATATTGATATTCATGGATCTGTGAATCTGTGGGTTTCCCCCATTGGGACCATATAGCCATTCACAGACCCAAGGGAGCAAGGGGCCAAGTGTAAATTTGGTTCCATTTTAGCAGACACAGCATTTATATACAACCCATTTGTATTTTGCGGCAGCATTTGTTCAGATCCATAGATACATGCAGCCACAGTTGTCAAGGGTGCATATGACCTATGTGTGTGATACTAAGCTTGTGGGCCCATGTATCCCATTGGGTATGCGTGCCTCCGTACGCAGTCAAACACAGCACTGTGGGTCTTGTGAGACTCACAGACATTCAAGCCAGGCTGGTGGCGTTAGCCTCTTTTTACCCAGGGTGCAACACATAGATAGAATTTTGGCCTTTCAGAAACACAAGCTCACACCTTCTCCTTGGGGCCAGCTCTTTCTTTGTCAAGTTGTCTGGCTCTTCAAAGGTGCCTGCCTATGGACAGAGTGGCCTGTCACCTCCACACTCAGCTCCCCCCTCTCCTCAGGAGCTCTCTGCTCTCTGCAGGGGAAGGCACTAAGGCTCAAGGTAATTAAATCTCTCTCCACTTCAGCAGCATTGATCCGTACAGGGACACAGCCTGACTCCAAAGGAACAAAGCTTTTAATTTCTCAGCTGGAATACGCTGTTCTTAGACATGTTTCATATGTGAGTCAGGAGGACTGAAAATTACAGTGTGTGTTCCCATCTTTAGAGCATGTCCCAATCCTTTCACGTCATTGCGTTGGGCTCTCACAAACATCCCATGGGATAGGCAATATGTGCACTGGCCCCATTAGACAGAAGCAGGGACTGAGCTCACAGCAGCTGCCGCTGCTTCCTACAGGCTGTGTCCATCGTGATTTGTGAGCATCACGACTTCAGTTCCCACTATGATGCAGAGAGGTATGTGTGGGTTCCCCCCTACCTTACAGAGGAGGAATCTGTAAAACATCAGGCCAAGTTAACAGGCTTAGGCTACTCACTTAATAAGCACTCTGGGTGTTTTATGCTCTGCTGTAGAGAAAGATATTTACCATCCAAGTAAAAATCTAAAGCAGAATTTCCTCTACTAATTTCCAAAATAACAGACATTTTCCTTGCTGTGCAAAGTCCACTTTCTGATTTTTTTTTGGTATGGAGCCTATGCATGTGTATACACGTATGTCTGCAGATGTGTACATGTGTGGACTTTTCTCTATTATACTCCACCTTGGCTTTTGAGATAAGGACTCTCACTAAACCAGAGCTGGCCAGTTTGGCTAGATTGGCTGCCTGGTTAAGGCCCCAAGAGCCTCTGTCTAAACCTGCCAGTGCTAGGGTGACAGCCCTTCTTGCCATGCCCCGCTGGGAATCCAAACCCAGGTCCTTCTGCTTGCTCAGCAAGCCCTTTCCCACCGAGCCATCCCACCAGCCCACTATGTAATGTTTTAAAGAAGCATTCAGCGGTGACTGGTGGCTGTCTGAGCTTCCTCCCGTTGTCCACCATCACATACAAATGCCAAGACTGCTGTGCCCAGCCAGGTCTGGTCACGGAGCAGGAGAGAGCTCAGCAGTTTCAGGTGGACGATATTATAGGCCAGACCTGCCACAGAAGAGCATCATTTCTGCTTGTACTCTGTGCCTTACAACTCAGCCATATGGGCACATCTAACTGCAAGCCAGAGGCTGAGGGCAGAAACTGCATGTCTAACAGTGCCGCTCTGAAGGGCTTCCAGTCTTTCCTTTTGGCTCCCTATTCTCCAACCACTGACGAACACATTGAGTGCATGATTTCCATCCATAATTGATGCTCGAAGGATTTTATCCAGTGCAAATTCTGAATTCATTAAGAAATAGCCTGCGTTGTGCCATTGGAGGGAGACTATTTAAAGTTTGGAGAACACTTGTGGAACTTTTCAAAGACCGCCATGGGTTGAGATGTCAAAGGACTGGGGGTCCTGGCTGGAGAGTCTTAGGATATAGAAATGATCTTCCAGACAGATCTGTGTCCAGATCTTGGCTCTGCCATTAATCCCTTGGGGGAAGTCACAGCACCCTCTCCTTAATTTGCTGTCCTGCAGTGAAAAATGGCAGGAGTCCGACTGAGTGCGTAGCGGCACAACTGGAGATGCTTCACAGCTCCTCCCAACGAGGGCGATAGATCAGGGCACCGTAGAGCTGGCAGAAGAATATGACGCCTGTTACATGAACTGTGGACAATAAGTCAGCGTTCTATTTGCCTTGAGACAGGGCGAACATCAGCACATTTCTCATCAAGACAGAAAATAAAAACAGGAAAACCCAGGAGCCTTTTGGAATATCTCAGGCATGGAGATGCCACTGCCTTTGCTGGTTTTCTCCAGAATGCCTGTACCCGGGCTCATCTTGATACTAGCTCTGCACGTTGGCTACACAGTTTTCTGCCTTTCAGCTCTCTGCTGTTGGCCTGGGAATGGATGCGGTGATGAGGGGGCCTTAAGAGTGGGCTCTCTTGCTCTCTCCTTGACATTCGCCCCAGTTCTGACTCTGCAAACCTCCCCTCTGTAGAGTGCCTCACTGTCACTCTCTCCTCTCGTCCATCGCTGCCTTTCCTTTATGTTTGATTGTTCCAGAAGAACGAGCACAAGTCTAAGCCTAATAGTAACAACTGGGCTCCCAGCAGCTGTCCTAGACTCTCTGCTTCTACAGTGGATACATGTTTTTCAGATTCTAGTATCAATGGACACACGTTTCCACTAAAGCAAATTGCATCATTATTTTCATATTAACATTTCATATATAAAACATACACAATGGAGGTCTTAAGGATCAGAGATAAAAACAAAAGTTATTTTAAAATAATTTATTAATGAGATAAATGCTTGCTCACACTAAAATACCTTCAAAACTCTAGTTTACTTTCTGACATAGTTATTCAAATACCCAATCCAAAATTCAGCTTATAATAGAAATGGAATTCAGTTATTTTCTCAGCTCTAAGAGTTCATCAACAGTTTTATCACCACAGAAAAAGCCAGAAAGTTGTGAACCATTGTTTTTTGTTTTGTTTTGTTTTTAAAGCAATACGTACCTCTCTCATTTTTATTCCAGAATACTCTTTTAAACACAAAGTCAGATGAAACTCTAAGTGGTATTTACAGAAAGTTTTCGTCATAGCATCTCGAACGGTGGCAGTTAGGTGATGCCACATGTGGCTGCACCTTCCCGTGAACACATTGGACACCAGACTCTGCCAGGAAGTGTTGAAAGCCAAAAGTTTAGTACGGACTCCAAGGATAACCCCCGTGTATTGTGGGATCTTACACATTTCTCAGGATCTCTCAGAGAGTAGGTGACAAGTACTGGGTAGGGCAGCCAGTGACTTTATGCAAACTGTGTCTTAGTAAACATTACTGTTCTTTTGTTTGTTTGTTTGATGCTGAGTATTTTTCCTCATTAATTTATTCACTTTACATCCCTATCATAGCCCCCTTCCGCCTCTCCTCCAAATCCCACCTTCCCACCCTCTCTCCTCATTCCCTCCTCTCCTCCTCAGAAAAGGAGAGCTCCCAGCCACCACCTCACCCCAGCACATGACGTCGCATCAGGTTTAAGCACAACCTCTTCCACTGAGGCCACAAAAGGCAGCCCAGTCAAGGGAAAGTGACCCAAAAGCAGGCAACTGTGTCCATGTCAGAGATACCCCCACTCCAATTGCTGGGGGCCCACATGAAGGCCAAGCTGCCCATTAACTACATATGTATAAGGAGCCTAGGTCCAGTCCATGCATACTATTTGACTGGTGCTTCAGTCTCTTTGAGACCCTCATGGGCCTACGTTATTTTGACTTTGTTTGTGGGGTTCTTGTCCTCTCTGAGTCCCTCTATCCTTCCCCCAACTCTTCCACAAGATTCCTCGAGCTCTGCCTAATGTTTGGCCATGGGTCTTAGCATCTGTTTTGGTCCACTGCTGGGTGGAGTGGCTCAGAGGACAATTATGCTAGGCTTTTGCCTGCAAGCATAGTAGAGTATCATTAACAGTGTCAGGGGTAGGCTCTCTCTTTTAGGGTGGATCTCAAGTTGGGCCAGTCATTGGTCGGCCTTTCCCTTAATATCTTTATTTATCTTTATCCCTGCATATCTTGTAGGCAGGGTAAATTTTGGGTCAAAGGTTTTGTGGGTAAGTTGGTGTCCCTCTCACTCCACTGGAAGGCCTGCCTAGATACTGGGGGTGGCCACTTCAGTCTCCATATCCCCTGCTGCTCAGTTAGAATCACCCTGCCCCCCCCCATCCTCCCAGGAGTGTACCACGACACAGGCCTCCAGCTTGTCCCAGAGATACCCTCCTGTTTTGTTTTCCTTTTTCTCTCCAGCCCTCTCACCTCCCACTCCCTACCACTGCTCTCTCTACACCCAGTTCTCACCCTGGTGCCCTCCCCACCCCTTCTCCCATCCAGTTCCCTCATCACTTCTGATGTCTATTTTATTTCCTCTTTCTTAGTGAGATTCAAGTATCCTCCCTTGGGCCCTCCTTGTAACTTGGCTTCTTTGGATCTTTGGATTGTAGTTTGGTTATCTTGTACTTTACAGTTAATGTTGACTTAAAAGTGAGTACACACCATGGGTGCTTTTTGGGTCTGGGTTACCTCACTCAGGGTGATATTTTCTAGTTCCATTCATTTATTTGCCTGCAAATTTCATGAAGTCCTTGTTTGTAATAGCTGAGTAGTATTCTATTGTGTAAATGTACCACAGTTTCTTTATCCATTCTTTGGCTGAGGGACATCTGGATTGTTTCCAGTTTTTGGCTATTACAAACAAAGCTGCTATGGACATAGTTGAGCAAATGTCTTTGTTGTATGATGGAGCATCTTTTGGGTATATTCCCAGGATTGGTATAGCTGGGTCTTGAGGTAGCATTACTCCCAATTTTCTAAGAAAACGCCAGATTGATTTCCAAAATGGCTGTACAAATTTGGACTCCCACCAGCAGTGGAGGAGTGCTTCCTTGCCCCACATCATTGCTAGCGTGTGCTGTCACTTCAGTTTTTGATCTTAGCTATTCTGATGGGTGTAAGATGGAATCTCAGAGCCACTTTGATTTGCAATTCCCTGATGACTTGGGATGTTGAGCATTTCTTTTAAGTGCTTCTCAGCCATTGAGATTCTTCCGTTGAGAATTCTCTGTTTAGCTTTGTACCTTATTTATTTATTTGTTTGTTTGTTTTCAAGACAGGGTTTCTCTTTGTAGTCTTGGCTGTCCTGGATTCATTTTGTCAACCAGGCTGACCTCAAACTCACAGAGATCAAACTGCCTCTGCCTATCTGGGTTCTGGGATTACAAGCATATGTCACTGCACCAGGCTGTACCCCATTTTTAATTGGGTTATTTGGTTTGTTGGTGTCTAATTTCTTGAGTTCTTTATATATTTTGGGTATTAGACATGTGTCAGATGTAGGGTTGGTAAAGATCTCTTCCCAATCGGTAGGCTGCCATTTTGTTCTATTGATAGTGTCCTTGCCTTACAGAAGCTTTCCAGTTTCATGAGGTCCCATTTATTAATTGTTGATCTTAAAGCCTGAGCTGTCAGTTTTCTGTTCAGGAAGCTGTCTCCTGTGCCAATGCGTTCTAGGCTCTTCCCCACTTTCTCTTCTAATCTGGTGTTATGTTGAGGTCTTTCATCCATTTGGATTTGAGGTTTTTTTGGCATGGTGATAAATATGGATCTATTTGTGTTCTTCTACATGCAGACATCCATTTAGACCAGCACCATTTGTTGAAGATGCATCCTTTTTTCTATTGGTTGGTTTTGTTTTCTTTGTTGAAAGTTCGGTGTCTGTAGGTATGTGGGTTTATTTCTGGGACTTCCATTGGATTCCTTTGTTTGACTTGTCTGTTTTTATGCCAGTGCCTTGCAGTTTTAATTACCATTGCTTTGTAGTACAACTTGAGATCAGGGATGGTGGTATCTCTAGAGGTTCTTTTATCATACAGGATTGTCTTTACTGTACTGGGTTTAAAAAATTTTTCCATATGAAGTTGAAAATTGCTCTTTAAAAATATGAAAAGAATTATATTGAAATTTTGATGGGAATTGCATTGAATTTGTAGATTGCTTTTGGCAAGATGGCCATCCTACTGACTCATGAGTATGGCAAATCTTCCCAACTTTTGATACCTTCTTCAATTTCTTTCTTGAAATTCTTTTCATACTGGTCTTTCACTTGCTTGGTTTGAATTACATGAAGGTGTTTTGTATTATTTGTGGCTATTATGAGTGGTGTTGTTTCCCTAATTTCTTTCTCAGCCCATTTATTATTTCTATAAAAGAGTGCTACTGATTTTTTGAGTTAATTTTGTATCCAGCCACTTTTCTGAAAGTATTTATCAGCTATAGGAGTCCTCTGGTAGAATTTTGGAGGTCACTTGTGTATATTATCATGTCATCTGTGAATAAAGATACTTTGACTTCTTCTTTTCTAGTTTGTACTCCTTTGATTTCCTTTAGTTGTCTTATTGCACTAGCTAGAATTTCAAGTACTGTCTTGAATAGATATGGAGAGGGTGGACAGCCTTGTCTTGTTCCTGATTTAGTGGAATTGCTCTAAGTTTCTCTCCATTTAATTTGATGTTGGCAATTGGTTGCTGTATATAGTTTTTGTTATGTTTAGGTATGGGCCTTGAATCCCTGATCTCTCCAAGACTTTTATCATGAAGGGTATTGGATTTTGTCAAAGGCTTTTTTCAGCGTCTAATGTGATGATTATGTGTTTTTTTTCTTTCCGTTTGTTTATATGGTGGATTACATTGATGGATTTTATTCATTGAAACATCTTGGGATGAAGCTTACTTGATCATGTTTTTTTTTAATGTGTTTTTTATGTGTTCAGTTTGTGAGTATTTTATTGCGTATTTTTGCATCAATGTTCATGAAGGATATTAGACTGAAAGTTTTTTTCTTGGTTGAATCTTTGTCTGTTTCAGGTATCAGAGTTACTGTAGATTTATAGAATATGTTTGGCAATGTTCTTTTAGTTTCTATTTTGTGGAAAAGTTTGAGAACCATTGGTATTAGCACTTCTTTGAAGATCTGGTAGAATTCTGTGCTAAAGCCATCTTGTCCTGTGTTTTTGTTTTTGTTTTGTTTTTTTGTTGTTGTTGTTTGGGAGATTTTTTAATGATGTCTTCTATTTCCTTGGGTGTCATAGAACTATTTAGATTGTTAACCTGGTCGTGATTTAATATTGGTAAGTGGAATCTATCAAGAAAAATTTCCATTTCATTTAGATTTTCCAATTTTGTGGCATACAGGCTTTTGAAGTAAGACTTAATGATTCTTTGGAGTTGCTCAGTGTCTGTTGTTATGTTTCCCTGTTCATTTCTCATTTTGTTGACTTGGATATTGTCTCTCTGCCTTTTAGTTAGTTTGGCTAAGGGTTTATCCATCTTAAGTTTCTCAAAGGACCAGTTTTTGGTTCCATTGATTTTTTTTTTTGTATTGCTCTCTTTGTTTCTAATTTATTGATTTCAGCCCTCAGTTTGATTATTTCCTGCTGTGTACTCCTCTAGGGTGTGTTTGCTTCTTTTTTTTTCCCTAGAGCTTTCAGGTGTCATGTTAAGTTGATAGTATGAGATTTCTCCAGTTTCTTTATGTGAGTACTTAGTGCTATGAACTTTTCTCCCAGCACTGCTTTCATTGTGTCCCATAGGTTTGGGTATGTTGTACCTTCATTTTCATTGAGTTCTAGAAAGACTTTCAATTTCAATGTTTATTTTGTCTCTGACCCAGTGATCATTGAATAGCGAGTTGTTCAGTTTCCATGAGTTTGTAGGCTTTCTGTTGTTTTTGTTGTTGTTGCATTCCAGCTTAAATCCATTGTGGTATGATAGGATACAAGGGGTTATTCCAATCTTCTTGTATCTGTTGAGCCTTACTTTGTGACCAACTATATGGTCAATTTTAGAGAAGGTTCCATGTGATACTTAGAGGAAGGTATATTCTTTTGTGTTTGGGTAAAATATTTTGTAGACATATATTAGGTATATTTCATTCATAACGTAGGTTAGTTTAACTATTTCTCTGTTAACTTTTGGTCTCTTTGACTTGTCCTTTGTTGAGAGTAGGGTGTTGAAGTATCCCACTATTAATGTGTGGGGTTCAGTGTTAGATTTAAGCTTTAATAATGTTTCTTTTACAAATGTGGGTGCCCTTGCATTTGGGGCATGGATGTTCAGAATTAAGATATCATATTGGTGGATTTTTCCTTTGATGATTATGAAGTGCCCTTTCCTATCTTTTGATTACTTTTTCTTGAAAGTCTACTTTACTAGATATTGGAATATCTTGTTTTATGAGTCCGTTTGCTTGGAAAGCCTTTTTCCAGCCCTTTGCTCTGAGGTAATGTCTATGTTTGCTGCTGAGGTGTGCAGCAGAGTGGCTAATCCTGTTTTTGCATCCACTCTGTTAGCCTGTGTCTTTTTATTGGGGAATTGAGGCCATTGATGCTGAGTGATATTAATGACCAGTGATTGTTGATCCCTATAATTTTGATATTGGCGGTGGTAGTGTGAGTATGTGTGTTCCCTTCTTTTGTTTTTGCTGGTGTGATATGATTTATTTCCTGTGTTTTCTTGGGTATAGTTACCCTTGTTGTGTTGAAGTTATCCTCTGGAAAGCTGGGATAGTGGAAAAACTATTGTTTAAATCTGGTTTTGTCATGGAATATCTTGTTTCCTCCATCTATGATGATTAAGAATACTGCTTGGTATAGTAGGGTCTGCAATATATCTGCCCAGGCCCTTCTGGCTTTTAAAGTCTCTGTTCAGAAATCTGGTGTAATTCTAACAGGTCTGCCTTTAAATGTTACAGGGCCCTTATGTCTTCTGGCTTTTAATATTTTTCTTTGTTCTGTACATTTAGTGTTTTGATTATTATGTGGTAGGATGATTTGCTTTTTTGGTTCAATCTATTGGTGTTCTGTAGGCTTTTTTGTCTGTTTATAGGCATCTTTCTTTAGGCTAGGGAAATTTTCTTCAATGATTTTATTGAAGATATTTTCTGGGCCTTTGAGCTGGGAATCTTCCCCTTCACCTATTCCTACTATTTTTATTTGTATTGTATTGTATTGTATTGTATTGTATTGTACTGTATTGTATTGTATTGATTTCTTGTAACCTAAGATTCTCTCTTCCACCTCTTGTAGTCTGTTGGTGATGCTTGTGTTTGTAGTTCCTGTTCTTTTTCCTAGGTTTTCCATTTCCAGGGTTGCCTCAGATTATATTTTCTTTATTGCTTCTATTTCCATTTTCTGGTCTTGAAAAGCTTTATCTATTTCCTTCTTCTATTTGCTTTTATTTTCCTGTATTTCTTTGAGAGATTTATTCATTTCCCTTTTAAAGGCCTGCATCATCTTCATAAGATTAGATTTAAGGTCATTGTGTTGTCCTTCAATTGTGTTAGGGTATCTAGGGCTTGCTATAGTAGGATAGCTTGATTCTGGTAGTGCCATATTGCCCTGGGTTTTGATGAGTATATTCTTATGCTGGCCTTTAGCCATTTGGTTCTCCAAGGTGTTGGAGGTAATCTCTTTTAGATTATCTTCACTTTATGCCCTATTTTTTATTGTTAAACAATGTTTCATGAATATTATGTGATGTTTTGAACCATGTACGTATGTGGAATGGCTAGTTCAAGGCATGTTATATATGCTTTACCCCCCAGAGTTATGTTGCCACTTCTATAGTGACTATTTTCTTTGTTTTAAAGATCTGTTTCATATCTCTCTCTCTCTCTCTCTCTCTCTCTCTCTCTCTCTCTCTCTCTCTCTCTCTCTCTCTCTCTCTGTATGTGTGTGTACGCACCTGCCCACCCATAGAGGCCAGAAGAGGGCATCAGTTCCCTTGAAGCCTGGAATTACAGACAGTTGTAAGCTTTCTGTCGAGCTCTCTGGCTCCCATTCCCCCATTATATTCTTAATCTTGTATAAGGCAAGGTTCAAAGATTAGTGAATATTTTTTAATGAGTAGAATGAAGGCCATGAAAGAAAGAAAGAAAGGAAAAAAGAAAGAAAGAAAGAAAAAAAGAAAGAATGAACAAATGAATGCCACTGTAATGAACAAGTGACTGGATACTTTTATGAGGTTAGATTATAAAAAGATGGTGTGATCTTCTTTCTCTCCACCACCAACTCCAGCCACTTTTCTTCCTTCCTGGAGAAAGCCAGTGCCACGTCTTAAGAAATCTCAAGGAGGCTTGTGAGAGAAACTAAACCTCCTGCCAAGAGCTTCATCTCTATATTTTCTAGCCACTGACCCTCTGACTTGATCAGGCCAAGCCTACAGACAATGCAGCTGCAGAGAAAGGCTTGACTCCAACCTGCTAAGAGACTCTGAGCACAGCCACACAGCTAAGCAGTGCCTCGGTTTCTCACCCTTGGGAACTGGGATGATATTTGATGTTTTAGTTATTCCATCATGCAACAACAGTTACTAAACATCAGTGTTCCTAATCCTGAGCCAACTCTTCCTTGCTATCACTGAGTTTAATTTTTTCTTTCTTGAGTTTTCCAAACAAATGACTTCCAGACTCATTGCCTATTTCTGGTTTCAATGTGCTGCTATTTGTTCTCTTTCTCTCCTTTCCTTCCTTTTGAGCTCAGCTTCTTAATCTAAGCTACCAGCTAGGACAAGGTCCCTGCCCTGATGTACACAGGTGCTATCTTATCATGCCTCTATAAAAACACGAAGTGACCATGTTTTCTCATATGTAATGAGGAAAAGAGGCTCAGAGAGGTTGACAACCAGCCCTGCATTTATGTTTCAACTTGGATATGTCACAGTGCTTATAACGTGTGTGTGAGTGTGAGTATGTGTATGTGTGAGTGTGTGTGTGCATGCACTGTGTGTGCGTGTGAGTGTGTATGTGTGTGTGTGTGTGTGTGTGTGTGCACGCGCACACACACACGCGCGCTATTTATTTTGGGATCATTCATTGACAGGTCTGGGGTTAGGACAAGTATGGCTTCACGTCCTGTCTTCACACTGACCAGCTGACCTCTGTTTTCTCTGAATGAGGAAACCCACCCCAGTCTCTGTGAGGAACAGAGGTACGCACATAAAGAAAGTGTGCCTGTCTGATTAGGTCAGTGCACCTGGAAGGACCTCTCTCTGATGAGGAAGATGTTTCCTGACTACCCAGTAAGGATGCTGCTACTCACATGCCTGTGTGGCTTATGTGTTTGAAACATGGCCAGTCAAAACGAGCACCTTAAGTTTTCACTGTATTCAAGTTAACTCAAGAAGCCACCTGAGGCTGGTGCTGTCATTTTGGAGGGACGGTGGCTGCTGGCTGTAATCTCCCAGGAGACGGGCCACACCTGCTTGTAGCAGAGCACAGACAGCACTGAGCACAGTGTCTGGCACAGATGAAGAGTGGAGTGAGGAGCATAAGAAAGAGCAAGTGACCCATCTTGGGCACCAAGTACATCACTTCTGTCTGCTAGGCAGCGTATTGATCTGAGTGGACCCTTCTCACCTCCCTCAGCCCCCCTCCAACAGCAGCCAATTATACGCTCCTGCAGAAATGTCATTTGAGCTCCAGGAATTGGACAGAGACTAGATTTCAGGGAACCAAGGGACAGACGCAAAGAAGCCCCCTCTCTTTAATGGGCCACAGAAGACAAGACTTCACCCTCCACCCTCCACAACTGACTAGAAAGTTAGTAACAGGGACAGTTAAATTAATGATGAGGCTCAGTGACAGGGAGGCCGGAGAAGCTTCTTAAATGTCACCTTCGTTATTTTTCAAGCCAGCGGGATGACTGCCTTCCCCTTGGCTTCCATGTTGTTATTGGTGTGCCTCGGGGTGGAGGGACATTTTCCCCCTAATCCCTACAACATGAGCTGTGTAAGTTCAGCGAGGGCAGGAGGAGAGGCAGCCCAGGGAGCTTAATAAGGGGCTTAGCTGTCATTGAGCCCGAGTGATAGTGCTGGCGTGAAGAAGTGGTGGGTGGGGGTGACCTGCTGGGGCTCCCCTCCTCGCTGCCGCTCCTAACACAGCATCTGTCTTTCTAGTCTGGGGAGTGAGGGAGCGCTGTCTGCCTCTCAGCGGCTTCCTGTGTGTCGCTGGATCAATATTCCAGTCTACAGCAAAATGGCACCTGGCTGCGAGCGGTGACTTCTGACTTAAGAGTCTGGATTCTACACTGCCACCGTGGGTCCTTCCCATTGGTTTCCTGCCACGGGACCTCCATTTTCTTCCCTGTGAAAGGATGAGCAACTGAACACCCATCTTTTAAAAATATATTTTATTAATTTATTCATATTTCATCTAAATTGTTATCCTATCCCTTGTATCCTCCCATTCCTCCCTCCCTCCCATTTTCCCCTTACTCCCCTCCCCTATGACTGTGACTGAGGGGGACCTCCTCCCCCTGTATATGCTCATAGGGTATCAAGTCTCTCTTGGTAGCCTGCTATCCTTCCTCTGAGTGCCACCAGGCCTCCCCATCCAGGGGGCGTGGTCAAATATGGGTGGACATCCATCTTTAAGACCATGCTTTAAGTTCTATACTTGCTTCATAGCTGTCACTTAAGTTGTAGCTTGGGTACTGATCCTTCCTTAGAAAAACACATTTATCTCCTGTGTGTGTGTGTGTGTGTGTGTGTGTGTGTGTGTGTGTGTGTTTATATGTGTGCCCATGGGTGTGTATGCATGCATATGTGTGTGTGCATGCTCACATATGCACAATGTAAAGACAGAGTTCAGAGGACGACTTACCGGAGTCGGCTTCTCTCCTTCTACCATGTAGGTCCCTGGGCTGACCTCTGGTGCCAGGCTTGGTGGCAAGAGTGTCTTTCTGCATCTGGCACCTGATGGTTTGGGTCCCATGTCCTGTGGGCTAGTGCAGGCACTGCCTGCCTCAGGACCGAGAACGGATGGATCTTGGGATCAAATGTCCCAAGGGCCTGTTCCTCTCTCAGGGGCAGCTAGGGCACTTTAGGGCAAGGACTGAGGCCCGGGGGTAGGGGTAGTGGTAGGCCAGGTTCCCAGTCTCACTGGGAGTCATCATTGAGCTAGCAGTGGTGGAGCTGCTGCCTGGGCGGTTCTGCCATAGCTGCCTTGACTGCTTTAATTAGAAGTCAAGCCCTGCTGTGTTCTGCGGCACCCTGCCTCTCAAGCCAGCCACCCTTTATTTATAAACTTTGGGCAGTAGGGAGGGGTTTTGAGGGTAAATGTGTCTGATTTACTAGGGCTAAGGGTGCCAGGATACTTAATCTAAATACAGAAGTACAGTACCTCATTTATAGTCACTAACATGGGGGTCCTCTCATAAAAATGAGGAAACAGTACTTAATTATCCTATGTGTGAGGGGATGACCCCTAGGTACAATTAAAGGGTATTTGCTGGAGGCTAGGATCTGCTTAGCATAAGGTGGGGTACTTCCAGGAATTCCTGGTGCTTGTTGAACAAGTTCCGTATCAGGAAAGGGTCGGGCTTGTAATTTTCCTTTAGGGCTATGTGATGCTCCTTACAAGATCTGGGGTTACCAGATGAGGTGGAGCGAGAACCCTGCTAAGGAAAGGGAGGCCGCCTTCATAGGCTGAGTGTGAAAGGGCGATCTGGAGAAGTCAGCCTTCAACCTTATCCAGCCAAGTCCCATACCCAAGCTCTGCCCTTGACTTATGGCTCTGCTACCTCTGAGCTGCCATTTAGCCTCTCCAAGACAACAACAACATGTCCCCAGCGGGTGCTGTGAAGATGAGACGTGAGATAATGAATTCTAGTGGTTTGAGCAATTACAGTTATCTGGGGTGCTTTTGAAAAAAGAACCCCACTTGCTCTTACATGTAAGCCCTAGAAATACTAAATTTTGTCTGTAGCAACATCTGATATCTGTGCCTCTCACTTTCTTTTGAGTTATGTTAAGGTCTAATTGCAGGGGAAGAGAGGCTGTGCACTCAGAGCAGAACCAGCCAGTACTGGGTGATTAAAAATATTAAAAAACATTTGGGGTGTGTGTGTGTGTGTTTAGGTAAGTGGCAAGTTATAGGAGCTGGTTCTTTCCTTTTATTGACTATTGGTGAATACTTTAAAGATTACTTTTGTCCCTATGCTCCCTCTAGTTTGGCTGAGTCTAAGTTACACAGTATAAAAATGGCCCTACAGCACTCGGGAGACAAGACCAGCCTGGTCTACAAAGTGAGTCTAGGAACAGCCAAATCTACACAGAGAAACCCTGTCTAAAAAAAAAAAAAGCCTAGACTTGAAAAGCACAAAGCCTTGTGAATTCTTATTGTCCTCTTACCTTTTTTTTACGTTCCCCACCTCACAGTGATTATGTATATGTATGTAGACCCTATAACCAGAGTTCTAACCCCAGTGGAGGCAACTACTAGCTGTGTGGCCATGGATAACGTTTAAGAAATATATCTTACATTTTTCATTGACACAGTAAGTGTATATATCTACAGGGTACAAGAAAGTACTTCAATACATATATGCAATGTGTAGTGGCCAGACATAACCTCAGACACCTGTCACTGCTTTTGTTGGGAATATAGAAAATCGATACTAGATCTTCTGAGATATACGGGTAAGTTAACCACAGTCACCCTGCAGTGCTAGAGAACAGTAAAGTTTCCTGTCTGAATGCACCTTCGGGTCATTAGTCGTCTACCTCCCTGACCCCTCCCTCCGCTCCCCCCCGGCCTCCCCACCACCACCCCAGTTCTATTTTGTACCCCTTGGTACCTGTGATGTCAGGAGCATGCATCTACAGTTAGGACACAGAGAGATGACTGCTGATGCTCAGGTAGTTTTCTCCTTTTGTTCAGTTTACGACTCAAGCTCATGGGTACCAACATGTAGGGTAGGTTTTCCCACCTTCCTTGCTACGGTTTGGACACTCTCTCATAGATACGCCCAGAGGATGGCTGTCTCTCAGGGGACTGTAGAGCCTGTCAAGCTGGTGACCAATATTAACCTTCACAAGCCCACCTCTTGTCAACTTTACATTCAAGCATATCACTAAGTCATAACCTTATACCCTTGTTTCCATAGGCTTATGACTATCTCTTAACTTCCTAGGGCGCCTGATGGGTGGAGTCTTGCCTGATGGGTGGAGTCCTGCCTGGTGGGTGGAGACTTGTCTGATGGGTGGAGTCTTGACTGGTGGGTGGAGTCTTGCCTGATGGGTGGAGTCTTGCCTGATGGGTGGGGTCTTGCCTGATAGGTGCAATCCTGCGTTCAGAACACTTTCGAACACAAGAGTACAGGTTCATTTTTAACAATGTCGATCTCTTTAACAGTTACAGTTGCTTTAGCACTCACTTTTCAGCTTTAAAATGCCCTTGTATGCAGGCACATGACATGTTTTAAGTATCCTTTTGATGTTCTCTCAGTGAACCAAGCCAGCCGGAGTGCTAGCCTATCTTGAGATTCCTCTGTCTGTCAAATCAGTTCATTACTTTAAAAAGCAGCCTCATGCACGTTCTTAGGATATAGGCAGAATGCAGCCAGGTTCTGTGCTGGTGTTTAACACCGATGATGGCCTCGTTCCTAGTACAGCCCTTCTCTTCCGAAATCTCACCAAATGGTTCCCCACTGTCTGTGTCTCTCTAAGCATTCCGATCTTCCAGATTCCAACCAGAACGGTTCATCAAGCTCTGCTTACAGCATTCAGGGGGCGTTCCTAGCCAAAAGTTCCAAACTCTTCCACATCTCACGAGCCAGTTCCAAAGTTCGAAGAACCACGTGATCAGGCTTATGGCAGCAACAGTCCTACTTCTTGGTACCCATTTCCTATCTTAATTACTTTTCTTATTGTTGTCACAGAACACCTCATAAATATAACTTAGGGAAAGAAGGATTCCTCTGGACTCACACGTTGAGGATACTGTCCATCATGGCAGGGAAGCCATGGTGGTAGGAACATGAGGCAACTGTTCATATTGCATTCAAGCAGAGGCTGATCAATGCTCGTGCGTAGCACACTCTCTTCTTTTTAGTTAGTCCACTCCACAAGCCCATGTAATGGTGCCACCTGCATTTAAAGTGTGTCTTCCCACCTCAGTGAACCCAATCTAGAAATATCCTCACATACAAGCCCAGAGGCTTGTTTCCAGGTGAGTCAAGTTCCTGCAAAGTTGACAGCAGTAACCATAACAGCAACATCCTTCTGCTTTGAGCTCACAGGTGTGTGAGGGATGTTGGTAGCCTGAAGAGGAATAAAAGAGGCAGAAATAACTTAGTTATTCAACCACAGCTTTAGAATCAGTTTTCCAGTGGGTAGCAGATATCAAATCACGGGATACATTTTTACTTTTTCTTACTTATGAAAAGGCACTTAAGTAACCAACCTGAGATACTCAGAAAACAAGTAAAAACAATAGCATTCATTCATTCTTTGTTGTGTATCACTTACAGAAACAAGAGATAAGTGGCCAATTGCTGAAGATCTCTCAGTGAACTAAGCAGAATTCTTTGAAGTTTGCTCAGATATGATTCTGCTTTCCCTTCCATTCCTTGGCCTAATTTTATTTTCAATTGTGCCAAGTCCATCAGCTAAGGACATATGCTGTTTCTAATGAGTGCTTCTTACTATGATAGCCCCCTTTGCCTGTCTGGGGTCGACCAGTAGTCCTAGGGAACAAAGCCGTATACACAAGTGTGCTTCAACTAATGGTGAAGGATGCTGGCATATGACTACCATAGCTCACTGCCCTTTGATGGTCAGAGAAGCAGGGATTCCTTATTCCTAGAATCCATAGTCGTGTATGATATTCCATTGCCTGAAACCATCTGGGTTTTTACTTCATGTTACCTTGGTTGCACCCCTCCCTCCCAGGTTACCCCACAGCCATTCTTAGATTCTCTTCCCATTAAAATGCTTGTTCTCTCAGAGCAGATTCTGGAGGAACCAGAAACACACACTTCTTGGAATGGCACTAGGCAGTGAGGAAAGCGGTGGAAAGGACACTATTCCTCCAAGGAACCTGGGTCAGTGAGGGGGTCATAGAGCGGTGTCCAGGTGTCATGCAGGATCGAAGTCAGGTCATTGAGGGAGCATGGGTGAGGCTGCAGCTCTGTTTTCAAGATGGGAGAGGAAGGGAAAAACCCGTTTTAGGAAAGGTAGGAAGAGCTTGGCTTTGCCACATCCTCTGGCAGAAGCAGGCTCCAGGCTTTTCTTGTTTGACAACATGCCTTGTTCTCAGAAGGGAGCAAAGCCCTTGGCTACACAAACACGCTAAGAGAAATTGTCTTATTCTGAGGATTCATAACTGCAGGCTCTAGGAGCATCCTGTGACAGGGCACTATGCACAGCTTCCCACCGGGACCTGGTAAAGATGAGGCACCTCAGAACCTAGAGGCCAGCCTTCTGCCTGCTGTCCTTGAGTGCCCTTCCAAGATCCACTTCGTCATCTTCAGCCAGCCCCTTCATCTGTTCCCAAAGCTGTTCTGTGCAGTTGCCCCACCTCTTATTCAAGGTGAACTTTGAGTCTGGGTCAGCTCCTCCTCCAGGCATCTGGTGCCAGCCTTCTGACTTCTCTGGGTGCTTGGTACATGCTTTTATTATTACTACTATTACTATTGTTGTTGTTGTTAGCATATAAAATATTGGCTTTCTTTTTTTCTTCTTTTAAAAAATCATTTATTTATTAATTCATTCATATAACATCTCAATTGTTATCCCATCCCTTCTATCCTCCCATTCTTCCCTCCCTCCCGCTTTCACCCTATTCCCCTTTCTCATAACTGTGACTGAGGGGGACCTCCTCCCCTGGTATATGCTCATAGGATATGGCTTGGTGTGGCTTTCTTTTTTTAATGAAGAATTTTATTTTTTAAAAATACCATGTAGGATTGGTACCCCATTTAAATATTTTTATTATAGTTTATTCACATTATATCTGGATTGTTATTCCCTCGCTCTTGTCTTCCTATTTCCACCTTCCCTATCTCTTCTATATTCCCCTCCCCTAGACCTCTGACCAGTGCTGTCCCCCTCCCCCACCGTCTGACCACAGCCAATCAGGTCTCATCTGGATAGCCTGCATTCCTTTCCTCCGTGCTCCCACAGGGCCTCCCTATCAAGGCTGGTGGGTCTGGACCCAGGGGGGCCTGCACAAACGGATGCACCAACCAAGGACATTGCAAGCAGAAAACCTAAACCCCCTGTTCAGATGTAGCAGATAGACAGTTCATTCTCCACATGGGGAAGCCGGGGTGCGGGGGTGGGGTGGGGGGGAGACTGGACCGCCTCTGACAAAATAGTGGCTTTCTTTATGAGACTTTTAAACTTTATTCTTTTCTTCCTCATCCCCCCTGCCTTCCCCCATCCCTCCTTTTTCTACTCCTAACAGTCCCTCTTCTGCATTGCCCCCCGCACATTCTAAATGCTGCATATGAGAGAAAATGTAATATTTAAAATTTGTATTTTATTTTTTTCAGTTTGTTGTTACTTTCTTTTTCCTTTTAAATATATTTTATTAATTTATTCATAAAAATTAATATGAATAATTTTTTTATTTTTTAAAGGTTTGTTCAAGTAAATATTGTAAATTGAGCATATTCCCTTCCACCTTCTATCTTCTTTTCTTGTTCCTTCTCATACTCACAGTTCCCTTTGTCCCCCTAGGTAGTTTCACTTCTCCTTTTATGCCATTCTTACATACATATATACAAAAAGTCTGGGATCCACACATTTTCTAAAAAATGCCATATTTATCTTTCTGAGATTCACTTAACTAATTTAATATGACAGCTTCCGGTTACTTCCATTTTTCTACAAATAGCACATTTTCATTCTTCTTTATGGCTAAAAACTTCATATTCCCTATCCATCCATTCCTCTGTGGATAGACATTACCTTTAAGATGTAGACTGTGAAACATTCCATCCTGTATGGACAATCCTTAAGACAGGAAGTAAATAACTCAAAATAGCTTCAGGAAATCCCTGAAGCTGACCAGATTCCCTAGTCTCTTCCCTCCTCAAGATTATATGAACACAAATACTACTAAGAGTTCCTCTCAGACAAGGCAAGCTACAAAGATGCTCAGATCACAAGCAGCCTACAAGAAGCAGAGACCAGTCAAGTTGCCTAAAAGAGGCTCAGAACAAAAGAACCAACTGCAAAGGAGACTCCCCAGTCTGTTGAGCTGCCTGAAGGCTGTGCAGTGTGGTCCAGGTTCTCAGCGTCTGTAAGCTGCCACGTGCTGTGGTGATGCAGCTGTGTGAGTTATTTCTGCTCTACGTAACTCCTCGCCTATATACCTGTAAGTAACGCCCAATAAAACTCACTGGTTCACCAAGTTGGGCTGTGGTGGTATCCATACTTTGCTCTGTGGTCAGTTCTCTGATGAGAGAAGGTGTTTGTTCATGTCTCTCGAGGAATAGTGTCACACAGCAGCTTGATCTCTGGGATTCTCTGGCCTCCATGCATATGCATAAATCACAGACACGCACATGCACACACTTAAGCATGTATTAGATAGATAAATACATTAATTGAAATAAATAAATAAATAAATAAATAAATAAATAAAAGCTGTGCTCCAAGGATTGTTATCAGAGGTCTCACACCTCATTCAGAAAGGTCAGAAAGGTCAGAGGTTGCCTTTGTAGGCACATTAGGAAGTGGGTGGAGCTTAGAGCTACGAGGAACTGGGCAGATCTATGAGTTACCTTTAAGAACCTTCAATATGCCTCTTTCCTCCTGAATTCCAACTGTTAGGCGTTTGATCTGGGCTCTCGCTATGCATCCAGCCAGTCATTTGTTCGTCCATGCATGTGTGAAAGAAATGTGGAATTTATCAGAATAAAAATGTAGTCTCAGTGTCAACCCCAGTGACCCCAATGAAAGTGACAGTACCCAGGAAGTTATATAGGTAGGGTTCTTTTTTAAAATTTAATTTAATTTAATTTTTTTTAATAGGTAGGGTTCTTTCGCATGACTGCCTGATAGCAACTACCACAAAAGACTCTGCAAGAGCCATAACCCTGAGCACACATACACAGAGGCCACTGTAACCTTGTATAAAAAAAAGTCTTTTTAAGGCCATCTACCCTACAACTGAGCAACTCTGTATTAACGATGCTCTTATTAGTCACTGTGGCCCAACACTCCTGTTTCAGAATACCGGATGCAGCCCTCTTCTCTTAGCCCGGCATGGTGGTACACGCCTGTAATTCTAGCACTCAGGGAGGCAGAGGCAGTCGGATGGATGTGAGTTCAAGACCAGCCTAGTTTACAAAGTGAGTCTAGGACAGCCAAAGCTACACAGAGAAACCCTGTCACAAACAAACAAACAAACAAACAAAACAAAACAAAACTTCTCTCGCTCAGGCTCTTTGATCCACCGTTAGCTTATGGCACGGACTCCCACTGCAGAGTTTTACTCTCTTCTTTTTGCCTTGCCCTGCGTAATTCTTTAGAGAAGCTCTACCTGACTGACGCGCAGATGTATGAATGCACCCCACTTGAATTCTGGGTCACTATTCCTTGAAAACTTTTTTGTCTGTCATGCTGTTCTCACCCCTCTATCTCCGATTGACCCTTCCTGTTTCCTTTGGTCACCCTCCTTCCTTCTCTGCTCCACACATGTGAGTGGCTCACCTCTGTTCTCAAGGTCCACCCTGTGCCCGCCTCCTCTAGCCTTCAGGCTATTGGCTATCTGATCTGCTGACGGGGTGGAGGAGGAATACGAAAGTCTTCCAATCCCTTTGCAGGGTTCTGGTGGATACGTTGTAGTAGCTGACTGTTTCCACTCATTTCTGAGAGTCTAATGGGATCGAGTTACAGTCATTTTTTTTTCCTGCTCATGTTTCCTATCCAAAAATTTCTCTTTGAAAATGCTTGTGGGCATTCCTGTCCCCAGCCACTTTTCTCCTTCCATAATTGCCCTTCTTTGTGAATAAGCGCCACACAAGGACCGGCCCGACCAGAGTACCAACGCCCCACTGGTTTGGGACAATTCTCACGCTGTACTTCAGGCAGCGAACACTTAGGAATTTGCGGTCAGATCATTTGTGATCCAGACTGAAACTTCATGAGACAAGTTATATAAACCACTGATTTCAGTTTTTTGTTTTTTATTGTAAAATTGGTGAGTAAAATTCGTAGCTCTCTCCTTGTCATACAATCCCATTTTAGTTCAGATCTTAGCAACCACAAACTTCTAGGGAGGAGGGCTGAGGCACCAGAGGTTAATCATGATAAAGATGACCGAGAGGTCATTTCATCTTGTTCATGATTGGTTAGGAGTAGTCACGTGATAAAATTCTAGCCAATGAGATGAGAGAGTGCTGTCTGATGGGCGCTTTAGGAAAGGAATTCTTCAGTGGAAAGGGAACATATTGGCTTTTTTTTGGAGCCTGGAGCTGCAGTCCACTGCACCAAAAGGAAAAATCCACACCGTGAGAGGGATATTAAGGCAGACCGCTGAAAACCTGGTTCTAGGTGACATAGTTAGGCTACATCACTCATCATAAAATGGCCTCCTCAGCCTTCTCATTTCACGAGATTGCTAACTTTTGCATGGTTTGTTTTGGTTGAACTAGCAAAGGCAACACATCCATTTGTGGTGTGTTCTAATGAGTCTCTTACAATGGTCAAATGAGAGGCTTTCTGCCCATCTGTAGTTCTCAATCCAGATAGAAGTGTCTCCTGACTGCCATACTTGTTCCTATTGTCCCGAAACATTTGTCACTAACATGTACACCTTTCCTTCACTTCTCTCATGCCATGCGACTTGCCAGCTTACTTAAGTTTTCATTTTCTCAAGTCTTCTAGAAGCTCTTTGAAGGCTCGCATGTTTCTCTGCTGGACCTTGTGTCTCTGGTGGCTAGCAAAATAGCCAGCACATAACAGTATCCAATAAAGATCTGTTGACAGAATAGACTAATACGTGCCTATGAAGTGATGGGCCATTTAATCATGGGGACAGTTTTCAGGGGTCAGAGCATCACCTATTCTCCTCACACAAACTGAATGTCACACACAGTCTACTGCATGCCTAGGCTGTGTGGAACATAGCCACTGCTCCAGTAGAGGACATATGGGCTGTCATACATAGAAAGTCATTGGGCATCACATGACTGGATAAGGAGGAAAATGGAACATGGCAGGAAAGTTCCCCTTTCTGTCCTTTCTAAGATGGAAGAGTTGATAAACTCTTCTGTTTTTCATTTTGATAAATGACTTTGTACCCAATCACTGGCTGATGTATTTCAAAACAACCTTAAACTTGCTTCAAAAGGCACCATTATTTTCTCCCCAATGCAGCAGGCGCTATTCCAACACCCCACCTCTTGCTGCTGTTCTTTAGCATCTGTGACAGCAAAAACAAGCCTCTTTTTGATTTTCCTTCCTCTGTAGATGCCTCCATTACCTGTGATTAATGACCAAGGAGGCTGCTGAAGCTGGTAAGAGTCTGGGCCCCTTACCATCAGGTGCTCGGCTTTGGGCCAATGGACAGAGAGGAGAGTTGCCCTTATCAACATCCTCCTGGGATGTCCAGACTCACTTCCCACTCTTCAGTAGGAATTATGCCGTTCATGAGCAGAGGGTGGTACAGGGACTTGGGAAGACGTCCAAACCGCTTGTGATGCCTCAGGAGCATTTTGGAGGCCAGCCAGAGCCCATGGTGATTCATTTTTATGATGTGTTAGATTGCACAGAGGGTGAACTTCTGGGAGCTCAGAGAGTCAGAGCTGCAGTAAGTAGAGCTTCTCCTTAACAACCTTATGAGTGCCCAGGGGACCGCTATGGCACCCACAACCACAGAAAACACTACAGACTCAGAGGAGAAGGACAGTGGACCAGACATTAGGGACCCATGCCCAGTGGTCTAGTCCAGCCTCCCTTGGATGACAGTGTGCAGAGTGGAAGGGCCCTTAAATGCCGGTTGCTAAGTGGATCCAGGCATCGAGCATTCCGAACCACAGTTCGCACTGGCTACTATTCCTTCATCCTCTCCAGCCCTGTGCTTGTTGCATGCTCATCCTAGGCTCAGTGAAATCAAAAGATAAGATGAAGAAAAACGAGAAATTGATTGCCTTTGTTTAACCCGCTGTTCCGGTGCTCACTCATTTCTCAGAGGAGACCCTTGTTTGTTTTGTAACTACAATGAATCTTGAATGAAGGCATTTGGGAAATGCTGATGTAAGCAAAGGTGATTACTGTGTATTCTTAACCATACCATATTTACTGAACAACCTGTTCATTCAGGAAAGTTCTATTGAAAGGCCACTTCCTATGGGCTGGTAGCCTTGGAGACAGATTTGATTGATGCCCGCCTGAAGCTTAGAGTAGAGTGAACAGGCTGTGCCTGGAATTTGCAGATCTGGAGAGCTGGCTCGGGCAGAGGAATGGTGTGGGTCTTATTACCTGGAGAGGCTCTAGGATCTTCATCTGAAAGGAAGGAATATTGATATTCAACTCAATCCAATTTTTGCGCTCTGATAATATTGATATGTCTAGATTTTAACATATTTACTCTACTTCTACACTAACGTATATGTAAGCCTCACAACAGGGTATATTATTATCTTCCATCTTACAAGCATATGGGGCTAAGAGCCCTGCCTGGATAGCATGAGCAATCCTGGTTTGTCAGAACTAAACATCTGATATCCTAAGTAATCCCTGGGGTGCTTGGCTAATCTAGAATCTCACACAGTTAAGTGGTAGAGCTAGGATAGATTAAGGTAGATTATGTGTTAATAAAAACACAACCAAGAATGAATATTGTTATGCATACTATTCTGATTGCAATAGTTAGCTTCCCTTGTCAAGGTGACACATGGAGGTCCCCGCCTGGGAAAGGATAACCTCAGTTGAGGAGTCAGATTGGCATGTGGGGCACTTTTGCAATTGTTAACTGATGAGCACACAGCCCCTGTGGGTGCTTCCTCCCTGGGCAGATGTTCCTGGGTTATAAAAGAAAGGTCATTAAGCAAGCTGTGGAGACCTGTGTTCTTCAGTGGCCTCTGCTCCAGTTCTTGCCTCCAGCCTCTTGTCTGGTCCTTCCTTGATGAGGTACTGTAAACTGTAAGCTAAATAGACCATTTTCCTCTCTGGAGGTTTGAATAAAAATAGCCCCAGAGGCCCATAGGGAGTGGCACTTCTAGGAGGTGTGGCCTTGTTGGAGTAGGTGTGGCTTTGTTAGAGGAAATCTGTCTCTACAGGTGGGCTTTGAGATCCCGGAAGCTCAACCCAGGCCTAGTCCATCCCTCTCACTTCCTTCTGTGTGCTGCTCAGCTCCATCTCCAGCACCATGTCTGCCTTCATGTCACCATGTTTCCCGCCATGATGATAATGAACTAAACTTCTGAAAGCCCACCTCAATGAAATGTTTTCCATTATAAGAATTAATGTAGCTGGGTACCATGGTACCCACTTGTAATCCCAGCTCTTGGGGAAGCAGATTCCCCTTGAGTTTGAGTCCAGTGTGGTCTATAAAGTGAGACCAGGATAGGCAAGGCTAAACAGAGAAACCCTGTCTCAAAAACCAAAAAAGAAAAAAAAAAAAAAAAAAAAAAAAAAAAAAAAAAAGAAAAGAAAAGAAATTCATGTGGTTGTGGTATCTCTGCACACCAATAAAATCCTAAGGCAACTAAGACATTCCCCTAGTTGGTTTTGTTATGTGTTTTATCACAGCTATAGAAAGCAAACTAGGAGAGTTCCATAATAGCCCACATCTTGTATACGGCACATCATGTTTTATGTATTATGCAGCAACACTCACAGCAACCTCCATTTCAGTGTAAACAAAGTGCCTCTGACCGTCTAAGAAAACCTCTTCCTGCTTACAACGCTCAGCAGACATTTTTATTGTCACGGCTGCTTGTTGTTTTCTTCATCGTAGGTACTGAACCTTTGGTGTCACCTGTTTTCCTTCACAGGATCAGGCACTGTTTAGAGCAATGATGTGTGAGTGGGACAGACAGGTTTTTAGTTGTCACTGCTCAGTAGGGCGAAGAGTACAAAATCCAGGGCCCGGAGCACTTGGCTTGTGTCCAGCTGTGTGCTCTTGGCTGAGTGGCTTAACTTCTCTGAGTCCTACTTAGCTCTACAGGAGAGAATTCCTACCTCCCACTGTTCTACAAGGCACACGACCCTCATATAACCGATGGCACAAACCTCACAGTTGAGTACTTTACTTCCTCCACTCAACTTTGTCTCTTGTGTGGTTTGATGAAATATCCCAAAGGTTCCCAGGTCACCAGGAAAGATGGTTTAAGTAACCAAAGTCCAGAAATACTGAGCATTCTTTTCAGTGTCACAGCGAGGACCGACTGAGAGTGACATTGCCAAGTCAGCACTGACTGGACACAGCATTATCCTCCTGCCTTCTTTATAACAAATAGATAGAGTCCTCTTTTCACAAGTATGGAAATTGAGGGGAAGGAAGAAAAATAAAGGTGGGAGCTCTAGAGGCTTGAGAGATGGCCCAGTGGTTAAGAGCATTTGCTGCTTTGCAAAGGACAGAAGTTCTGTTCCAAGCACTTATACCAGGGGGCTCACAACTACCTGTTACTCCAGTGCCAGGCGATCTTTTCTTGCTTCCATAAGCTCCTGTATACGTAATTGGTGTATATACATACATTCAGGCACGTACATAAAATAAAACAAATACATTTTAGAGAAAAAGTTGGTAGCATCGGAAGAAAGATAGTAATTAGGGCCAGGGGTATAGCTCAGTGGTACAACATGTGACTCATATGCTAACCTGGCCCAGTCCCAGCACCAAAGCCAATAAACAAACAAACAAACAAACAAATAAATAAATGAGATGAGATGGTGTATTTTAGATGAACAACTATTTAGTATCAGAACGGTAGCCATGATTTCTGCGTGTAAGCAACAAAAAGGCTGGTTACTTCTCTTTAGAAGCATACAGCTGGGTGTGGTGGTGCATGTCTGTGACCCCAGCACTTGGGAGGCAGAGGCAGGCAGATGTCTGTGAGTTCAAGACCAGCCTGATCTACAAAGTGAGTCCAGGACAGCAAAGGCTACACAGAAAAAACCCCCCTGCCCCCCCAAATAAAAGAAAAAGAAAAGGAAGCATAAACACGATTGTTTGCTTATTCACTGAAGTGTTGCATGTAATACATGTTGTTTTATACGTTGGGTTTGCTCTTTTATGAAATGAACTTTTATTTTGGAATTCCTAGACTTGCAGGTGGATCTCAGAGATGGGACAGGGAATCCCCGCAGTCCTGCTCTCTTTTGCCTTGCTTGTCTGTTGTCAAAACTTAGAGATGAATATCGCATAGCTTGCTAACTCCACGTCTCCCCAGTTACCTCCTAATGACCTTTTCCTACCCTAGGATCCTACTGGGTACGGTGTGAAGTGGAAAAAAAAAGGTGTTAGTGCTGTTGGGGAAGTATGCATGCTAAGGGAAGGATTTGGGAGGATAGAAATATAGGTGGCATTTCTATACGTTCAGAATTGTCACACTGTTGCTATATGTTAGTTACCTTAGTAAGTCCCCTGTGCCCTGGGAGGCTGGCATCACCCAACACAAACTAGGCTTATGCCACATTCTGCAAGCACTCAGAGTGGGTGTTGAGTGGGGAGACGAAGGAAAAACTAATTCACCATCATAGCGGAGGGGACCGGAAACAGGGAGGGGCTAGATGCATTTATGTTGAGTCCATCTCCAGTGGGTTTTCTATCCAAAGGGCCTTTAAGTCATTTTGTCCAAGCGTGAGCCTTTGTGCCAAATGTTAAGAAAGCGTGTGCTGGAATTTGAGGCTCCGAGTTGCTTGTCTTACTGTATTAGAGCTTGTAATTTTCAAAATTAGTCTCAGGCTGTGGTAGTTTGACTGTAATCGGCTGACATATGGTCCATAGGGAGTGTCACTAATAGGGGGTGTGGCCTTGTTGGGATAGGTGTGGCCCTGTTGGAGGAAGTGTGTCTCTGTGGAGGCAGGCTTTGAGGTCTCACATATGCTCAAGCCATGCCCAGTGGGACAGTCTCTCCTTGTACCTGTGGGATCAAGATGTAGAGCCCTCGGTCCTAGCACTATGTCTGCCTACATGATGCTATCTTTTCTGCAGTGACGTTAATGGACTAAGCCTCTGAACCTGCAAGCCAGCCCTAACTAAATGTTCTCCTTTATAAGAGTTGCCTTGGTATGGTGTCTTTTCACAGCAATAACTCCCTAGCTAAGACACATGTTAAAAGATCTCTATTCACATTTCAAAACTGAAAAGAGATCAGCAAAGCTGAGTAATTTGTTCATGGACACACCGCTTGTCAGCACTCAACAAATAAAATTCACGTTGTCCTGACTTAATTATTGTTTATTTTTAGATCCTAAATTATACCCTTTCAACAACAACAGAGCCTCATTGGAATTTGGCACCAAAGGGAGGCCGGAATAGTCAGCAAAGCATTTGACTAAGGGCTGAAAGGGACACATTAGGAAGCGGTAGGAAGGTTTGAGAGACGCAGTAGGATTTTGTCTGTGTGTTGACACCATGATTGTTGCAAGTATATCGTTGGGTCCCTAACAGAGCTTTCAGCTTCCTTGCTTTTTTTCCTCTACCAGGCACTAATAAGGAGCCTGTGTGGGTCCTTGGGGGGCAGAGCATTTGCATGAGTGAGCTGGTTCATCAGCCTCCAGACCTGTCCAGGGGTCCCCAGACATTGGCTAAGTTTTGTTTCCTAGGCTAGATGCTTAGGAAATCTCCAAGTTGGTGTTGAAGGGCACACATACACACCAAAACAAAGTGCATGAAATGAAATACAAAGATGGGAGGCCCCCCTGGCGGGCCCTATTTACAAACTGCTCCTTCCGGGTGTTATTTGATTTTCTACTTCACCGAGAAATGGGGAAACATCAGAGTGACTTACATGCCAAAGAGAGGACCCCAGGCCATCCTTCAGCCTTGCTGGCCCTCGAGTCCCCTTCATGTGACAGGATGCCCTCAATTACTCTCTCTGGGGGGGTCCCAGTCTGGAAGAAGATGCAGCCAACCATCTGTTACCGACTCCTGTGAGCAATTTAATCTTCTCTTGTTCCCAATGAGGAGGATTTTGTGAGAACATAAATTCCCATCAGTCCTGGTTAATCAGGGGCCTCTGCTCTGAGGGGTGGAGACCCTGACAGGAGAGCTGCCCACTGCCTGGGCCACTAGGAGGGCAACACACGTGGTGACAGAAACAGAAACAAAGGTCACTGAAGAAGCTTTCGGGGCAATCACCTGATCAATCATTCTTTTTCACACAAAGATCTTGGTACTGGGGGTGGGGGGCACAATCTGCATGGTGACCCAGGGTAGAAAGATTGAACAAAGGAGCCCCGATTCCCAATTTGCCCCTTTCCAACAAAATGTGAATTACTTGACCACTTGGGGTTCAGTCTGTGGGGGCAGGGCAGAGGACAGTAGCCATGATGGCAGTGGCAGCCCCAGCAGGAGCTATGTTTGGTAAGACCAGCCCTGTGGCAGTGTGGAGTTTATAGAGAAGGCTCTGGACTGATTCGTGCTGCCAGTGTTTAAATCCTGGTTTCTCCACTGAATAACTGTATGATCTTGGGGGAGTTTTCTGACCTGCGGAGTCTATAGGAGAAACTGAGGATCTGAGACCTACCTTCGCAGGCCCTTGTGCTTTGTATCCAGTCTGGATCATCCTTCTATGGCCAGCTTTAGCCTTAGGGGGCTTGCCCTGGGGTCTCTAGAATCATCTTTATCAGTGTGTATTGTAGGCCTAGAGTTTCCCAGAGGCAGTTGTCAGCTAAAGACTGATACAAAGAGATTACCAGTGCCCCAGCTCTCTTATTAACCCTGGACAGAAGTAATTCTAAGTCACATGAATGGGGTACATTTCCACAGGTCCCCTACAAGCCTAGACACAGTCATCCACTTCATAATGTACCTGTGGGCATCCTTCCTTTTCTCCAGTGTTTCCTGTGCTCTTTGCATTTCTCCATACACTACTTGCATTTGAGTCCCTGCTCTGAGATCTGCCTCTGCTCAGTTCTTCCAATCTAAGATAGTTGTTCAACTAAATGGTGATGTTTAGTAGGATACCAATGCAAAGAACGCCTGACCGAAGGCTGGGGAGATACTGACGTACCTACTGTGCAAGCATGAGTCCTGTCCCATAAAACTGGGCAGTGGCGGCACATGCATGTAATTTCAGCACAAGGGAAGCAGTGATTGGTGGGTCTGTAAAGCCTGCTGGTCAGCTAGTCTAGCAGGATTGGCAAGTTCCTGGTTCAGTGAGAGATCATGGATCAAAAAATAAGATGAGAGACTGTCCTACTTTCATTTCTGTTCATGTGATAAAACACCCAGACAAAAGGCAACTTAAGGGAGAAAGGTGCTTATTTTGGCTACAGTTCCAGGCTAACACCATCACTGTGGGTGAGTAATGACAGGAACTTCAAATAAATAAAATCTAGTCACAGCACATCCCTAGTCAAGGGCAGATAGAAACGAATCCATATATATTTGCTTGCTTGCCTGTATTCAGACTTACCCATTCTCATACAGTTCAAGACCACCTGCCTAGAGGATGGTGCCACCCATAGTGGGTTTTCATGCATCAATTAACTTGATTAAGACACTCCCCACAGATATCCCCATCGGCCAATTCAGTGTAGACAATCCCTCATTGAGACTCTTCCTAAGTGACTCTGGTTTGTGTCAAGTTAACAGAGCCAACAATACAGAGATTAATTGAAAGAGACACTTGATATATTAGTGTCTTTTCTACTATTGGATAAAATACCCTGACAAAAGCAACTTAAGGGAGAAAGGATTATTTTTGACTTATTATTCTTGGGAGGATATGGCCCATGATGGTCGGGTAGGCATCCTGACAAGCATGTGAGGCCAGTTTGTTACAATACACTTCAGAAACAGAACTGGAGGTGAGGCCAGGCTATAAAACATCAAAGACCACCCCCAAGCAAAGCTCCATTGTAAAGGTTCCAGAACCTTCCCAAAGAGCTCCAACCAGCTGGGGACCAGGAGTTCAAACGCAGGCACCTATGGGAAATGTTCCACATTCAAACCTCAACAATCCATGTTGACCTCTTGCCTTCACATGAACACTCACATAATCACATGGCATATATTCATACGTGTGCGCATGCGCTTACACACACACACACACACACACACACCCTACACCAGGTTAGTGAGAATTCAACAAATGCTCACTATACGTTTGATAAGCACTCATTAAGCTCTTTCTGCATGCACTATTGCTCACATTGTATAAACAGCATAGTACAAGCTCTGAGAAGTTAATTTCCTCAAAGTCATGCTGCTTAATAAGGATGGAAATGTAAATCAAACTTTAAAGTTTTTTTGTTTTTTAAAATTTCTGCCAGAAGATTTTTTTCCACACTCCCAATCTGGATCAAGGGTCTCTCTTTTTGTACTGCCACAACTGTCATCACAGATACAGTCCAATATTAAAATTGCTTTTGATTTTAATTCAGAGAGGCCACACACTCTCTGAAACCTGTGACTTTGCCTTGAGCATCACTATAAGGTCAGCCTGTGGCCTGACACCCAGGACACAGTAGGCTTCTGATGAGTCATGAGCTTGGTGCTAACCCTTTATTCCAGTACTATTGTCTTCATTTTCAATTACCGAAGATCAACAGAGATCCCAAAATAGTCAGTTTAAATTCCAGAAATAAACAGTTTATAGGTTTAAAATGTGCACTAATCCAGCTGCATGATGGAGTCTTTTGCTCTTGGAACGTAACTTACCCTCTACCCAATGTATCTGCACTGTATGTGGTAACTTCCCATTAGTAACCTAGTAATTGTTTTGGTTATGAATCAAACTATGTAGTGTAATGTTGTGTTGGGAGAAATCAGTCCCCCAGTGCAAGGATAGTCATTCTGAGGGGAAACAGGGCAGAAAATACAGAAGGACAAGTTGACTCTGCCACTATGGACATTGCAGGACACATAGGAAAAGTCTTTTTTTTAAAAAAAATATTTATTTATTTATTGTATATGAGTGCTTTATTTGCAGAAGAGGGCATCAGATCACATTATAGGTGGTTTTGAGCCACCATGTGGTTGCTGGGAATTGAACTCAGGACCCCTGGAAGAGCAGGTGGCGCTCTTAACCGCTGAGTCATCGCTCCAGCCCAACATGGGAAAAGTCTTAGAGCATGGCATATCGGTGTCACTATTACTCTACATTCCAGGCGTTCACTCACTGGAGCTCTAGGAACATAGCCCACAGGTGAATGAGAACACAGCAGGGAGCATCTTGGAAACCTCCCCAGGAAATACTCCTCTCTTTGCATCCTGCTGCAGAGAAGATTCATAAATGTAGTTAATCTGCATCTCTGGGCTTCAAAGATTTATCCTCCCCAAAGTCTTATCAGAAAGACAAGATCTGGGGAAGCCAGAGGGATGGCTCAGGGGGAAAGCACCCGCTGTTCTTCCAGAGACCTCAAGTTTGCTTTCAAGCACCCACGTTACGCAGCTCACAGCTCCAGGAGATCCGTCGCCCTCTTCTGACCTCATGACCCCTCACAGACCTGCGTGTATATACAGAAATGAAAACAAATCTTAAAAAGAAAGACAAAGACCTATCAGGCGCTGCACAGATAGAGGGGTGGCAGCCATCGCTCCATTGTAAAGTCAGGCTGTGCCGACAGAAGGAGCTTTCCAAGACTGACAGAACGTGGGAGAGATGGCAAAGACAGCCAGAGGGCTGCAAGGCTAGAGATGCAGATCTCAAGAGACTGGCCATTGCAGTTGTGCTGCCCAGGTCTTATGTCAACTTGACACAGGCTAGAGTCATTTGAAAGATGACATTTCCTCCCAACTGAGGAAATAAGACTGGGCTGTAGGCAAGCCTGAAGGGCATTTTCTTCACTAGTGGGTCCAGTTTGTTGTGAGTGGGGCAAGTAGGTGGTCCTGGGGTCTATAAGAAAGCAGGCTGAGCAAGGCTTCATGAGGAGCAGTAGACAGCACGCCTTCATGGCCTCTGCGTCAGCTCCTGCCTCCAGGCTCCTGCCCTGAGTTCCTGCCTTCAGTGATAGACTATGGTGCGTAGGTTAAGTGAATCCTTTCTTCCCTAACTTGCTTTTGGTCATGGGGCTTCATCATAGCAGTAGCAACCTGACCGGGACAGTAAATGCACCCACGTCTTTTGACTGATTACCTACACTGGCTGCAGGATGCTTTTTAAGATTCTGGGTTCTGTAGTGAATAAGTAAAAGTCATTCTATTAAAATAAAATAATAAATTCTGTATCAGAACTGTTTGGGTAGGAGTTGCTATTGTTCCTCCTCCTCCTCCTCCTTCTCCTCTCCTCCTTCCCCTCTCCTTCCTTTTAGGATTTGTTCTTCACCCTTCTGCTCTGGCTCCTCCCCTTCTTCTCTCCCTCCTCCCCATCCCTCCCTCTTCCTTCCCTTTCCATCTATTCCCCATCTTCTTTCTTCTTCCCCTCCTTCTCCCCTTTCTCTTTTTCCCTTTTCTCCTTCCCATTGCTTCTCCTTCCTCTTCCCAGAGCCTTAACAAAGTTCTGAGGCTAGCTGGTCGTGTGGCCACTCAGAAGAGCTGGCAAGACCGTGGGTTATCACTCTCACTAGCTCTCTGTGTTCTAGCCTCACCAAGTTTCTTCTTTTCCTACGTTTAAAACTATGATTTGCAGTGTGCCTCTTCCCAGGATTATCAAAAGTATTAGTGTTAGTGTTTAGGTCACTGGTCTACCATGTAGGAAACAAGTAGGTGATGGCTAGGTCTTCCTAAGTGCTGAGTGATGCTGAAAGGAAGAAACAGTGGGCAGAAGTTAGATTTACTCTTAAGGCACCCAGAATCTGTGACTGCCGTCATTAAACTCTTGATTGCTTACTTTATCTATCATAAAAGCCTTGATCACATTCTTCCAAATAAGTGTGGTTGACACAGGGCTCCCACTGTGTGTGTGTGTGTGTGCATTTGTGAGTGCATGTGCGTGTGTTTGTGAGTATGTGCACTTGTGTGTGTTTATGAGTGTGTGCATTTGTGTGTGTTTGTGAGTGTGTTTTATGTATGTGCGTTTGTGAGAGTGTGTATATGTGTGTTTGTGAGAGTGTTTGTGCCTGTGTATATGTGTGTGTGTGTGTGTGTGTGTGTGTGTGTGTGTGTGTGAGAGAGAGAGAGAGAGAGAGAGAGAGAGAGAGAGAGAGAGAGAGAGAGAGCGAGCATGTGTGTGTGATGGGGAAATGGACTGTATTAGCTTTCTTAGATCGCTCTGGTTTCCACCTGAAACCCTTCATGTCCACAGATCCATTCCTATTTTCCTGTTTCCTTCTTCATATGGTAAACTTTTCTTATCTCATAGATGACCACCCATGCCACTTCCTCAGAGAAGCAGCCTGGCCCAGACCCATTTACTGTGTGTCCTCAGTCCCTGACATGTCCCTTCCTGGCACTAGTACTTGTAGCTATGACCTACTGTGTATGAGCCATTGGCCTAGGGAACAACAAATGGCATATAAACACAATTTGGTTTCTACTTTTTTGGGTGCCCTGCTGTAATGTGGAAAGATAACACATACCTGTTATTAATGATACTGTGCTGGAGATGATGTGTGCTCTGGAGAAAAAACAAGTAGGAGACAGCACAAAGGAAATGTGGGCATCACTATTGTCAGGGGTCAGAGACAGCATTTTGAAGGGTAGTGAGACAGGTGTCAAGGAGTAAGGGATCTTGTGCTGTCATGAAGGAATTTAACCGAGTCTTCGGACCTAGTTCTGACTGCTCCTCCCCCACGCCTTCTTATTTTACAGTTTAGTATAAGCTTCAGGCTGTATGAAAATGCCTGGTGTGGCCTGCTATTATTTGTTAAAAAGTACAGATGCCCAGACTTCTCCTAAGGCTCACAGAGTCAGAAACTCTAGAGCAAGATTTGAGAACCCGTGCTGTTTCAAGCTCTCTGTGGACACGGGCCTACTAACGTTTGCAGCTGCAGAGATAGTGGAGATGCCAGAGGCTCTCGCTGGAGACGGCAACCTCATTTGTCCTCAGGTGGGTGGCTCTAAAGGCTATGTCGATCAAGAGCCAGAGTCCAGAAAGAAAGCAAGGCTGCAGCCTTAGTGGGTGGAGCCACAACAGTGGCCAGGATGTGACAGAAGAAAATGGTGACCAGCAGGGTGGAAAGGGATGTAGAAGAGCTCCCAATGCTCTATCTTTGTGGTGTCTGCAGTGACACCATTTGCTCACATGGACCAGAAGGCATTCCCCTCCTGGCTTGTCTTATTACATACTGTACACTGAGTACTGACTTTGGAGTCACCCACTAAACTGCCGCCATTGCATTACCTGTGGTAGGTAAATACAAAATATCCTTTCTCTTTTTCTTATTTCCTGTTCATGTTGCTTCTTCTGGATCTTCACCTGGAAGAGGCCGGCATCACACACTTGGCTTCCTGACCTCTGTCTCTGTGTGGTTCATTTGCGGAGGGGAGATCCAAGGAAGGGAGGGGCTACTGTCTTCTGTGTGGCACTGAGCTAGAGATGAGGACTATATGGAGGGTTATAGAGGCTTGAATGAGACCGAGCACAGGCCCCCATATTTGAATACCTGGTCCCCATTGGGTGGTGTTGGTTGGGGGAGGTGTAGGAGGCGTTGCCTTGCTGGAGGAAGTATACCACTGAGGTGGACTTTCAGAGCTAAAACCCTCCTGCCACTTTCAGTTTGCTCTCTGCCTCATGCTTGCTGTTGAGGATGTGAGCTCTCAGCTGTCTGGCTCCTGCCACTGTGCCCTTTCTTACTGCCGTTTCTCCATCACTATGCGCTCCTATCCCTATGGACCATGAGAGTAAGTGGACTCCTCTCTAAGTATCTTGGTGTCTCACTTAGGCCTTTATTGATGTGAAGAGACACCACAACCAATGCAACTCTTACAAAGAGAAACATTTAATTGGGAGCTGGCTTATAGTTTCCATTGTCAGCATGGCAGGAAGCATGACCGATAGGGTTCTAAGGTTTTATGAATTTTACAACTGGCCGATGAGGGTTGGACCATAAGTTGGCAGGACCTCATGTGGGAGTTAGGAATGCTGTGTCTCCTGGGGAGGAGGACCTCAGCTGGTGTGAAAGTAGGCAGAGTGTGCTCCTACCCCTGTCTTGGCCCTCAGGTCCTGGGCTGCAGCTCCCAGGCTCCACAGTGACCAAATCTAAACTCTCTCTGTCTCTGTCTGTCTGTCTGTCTGTCTGTCTGTCTGTCTGTCTCTCTCTATCTATCTATCTCTCTCTCTCTCTCTGTCACATCCATTCACCACCTCAGATGGGCTAAGGCTGGTTGTCTTTTTTTTTTTTTTTTTTAAGGCCAGCTGTCTTATAAATCATGGAACAGATTAACTGAGTTGGACCCACAGTATAATTCTCTTCCAGTGACAGGACACAGGCTGGAGGCAGATCACACGGGAAAAATGACAGGAGGGAACACTGTTCCTATTGTAAGCTAGGAGGAAGGTAGCTGAGAAGAGGATAGGCAGGAAGGAGTCACCCCATTTTTCTCTTTCTATCCTAGCTCACCTGGAGAAGTCCCGCTGGCCCCAACCTTCCCGTGGAGTGATACTGCTTCTTACTTTGGTGGTTTCTGTTGCCCGCTAAAGGCAACTTCATCCTTTCTCTGGTGCACATGACAACCTAATACCTCATGTTTTATCCTCAGAATTCCAAGAACACACTTTCAGAAACCTAAGTCAGAAATCCAAGTCAGATTATATCCCTCCTGGGCTCCAAACCCTGCTCACATCACTAAGTCACAGCAGGGTGCTTGGTGCCACGTGGCTGTGTTCCTCTTTCCCTCTCTGATGATGTGGGCTATTCTTGCCACGCCTACTCCACTTGACCTCACTGGCCTCCTCCCTGATGTTAAAACAAGAAAGTCTCCATCTTGAATCTTAAGTCTACTCTCCCTTCTGCCTGAAATGTTCTCCCAGCAGGTGCCCAAACTCTTGGAGTCCTTCCATTGTCACTTCTTAGCAGAGCTTGCCCTGACTACCCTAGCTAGGATCATACCTACGTTTTCCAGTCTGCACACTTCCTGACTCACCTAATCCCCCCCAACTCCCATTTGCCTTAAGGCTATGACACCACCCGTATGTGAAGCATCTGTATACCAAATTCACAGTCCTGCTACCTTCCAGAGAATGGCCTCAGGCTTGGCTGGTATGTGCATTATGAGGGGCCTCTGAGGGAGGTATGTTGAGGCTTTGCTGCTTGCACAGTCTGCAATCTTATTCCCCACAAAGGAACGCAGGTCCTCACCTTGGGCTTGGCAGCTTGTGAAGAAGAGCCCTGAAAGGCAGACAGGGAGATACCTTGCCTCTTGCATGTCTCCAACAGGACTGAGCTGGGGAAGGACCCCCTCCCCCCCCCCCCCGGAGAAGCCTTGTTCACCCAGGCTGTCCTCTTGTTAGGAAGGATGGAAATGCCCAATCTGCTCTTCATCTAATGGATCCTCCTGATCTTGGGGTCAAGTGTCTGTTCAACAAATGACCGCTGCGGGTTGGGAGGGACTAGGGTCATCCCCAGGTTCCCCCAAAGTGCTTAGCTGGGCAGGGAGAGGCGTGAGGGCAGGTGAGCAAAGGATGTCCATGGTGTTCTGTCAGAGCTGTGAGCAGGTGAGCAAAGGATGTCCATGGTGTTCTGTCAGAGCTGTGAGCAGGTGAGCAAAGGATGCCCATGGTGTTCTGTCAGAGCTGTGAGCAGGTGAGCAAAGGATGTCCATGGTGTTCTGTCAGAGCTGTGAGCAGGTGAGCAAAGGATGTCCATGGTGTTCTGTCAGAGCTGTGAGCAGGTGAGCAAAGGATGTCCATGGTGTTCTGTCAGAGCTGTGAGCAGGTGAGCAAAGGATGTCCATGGTGTTCTGTCAGAGCTGTGAGCAGGTGAGCAAAGGATGTCCATGGTGTTCTGTCAGAGCTGTGAGCAGGTGAGCAAAGGATGCCCATGGTGTTCTGTCAGAGCTGTGAGCAGGTGAGCAAAGGATGTCCATGGTGTTCTGTCAGAGCTGTGAGCAGGTGAGCAAAGGATGTCCATGGTGTTTTGTCAGAGCTGTGAGCAGGTGAGCAAAGGATGTCCATGGTGTTCTGTCAGAGCTGTGAGCAGGTGAGCAAAGGATGTCCATGGTGTTCTGTCAGAGCTGTGAGCAGGTGAGCAAAGCATGTCCATGGTGTTCTGTCAGAGCTGTGAGCAGGTGAGCAAAGGATGTCCATGGTGTTCTGTCAGAGCTGTGAGCAGGTGAGCAAAGGATGTCCATGGTGTTCTGTCAGAGCTGTGAGCAGGTGAGCAAAGGATGTCCATGGTGTTCTGTCAGAGCTGTGAGCAGGTGAGCAAAGAATGTCCATGGTGTTCTGTCAGAGCTGTGAGCAGGTGAGCAAAGCATGTCCATGGTGTTCTGTCAGAGCTGTGAGCAGGTGAGCAAAGGATGTCCATGGTGTTCTGTCAGAGCTGTGAGCAGGTGAGCAAAAGATGTCCATGGTGTTCTGTCAGAGCTGTGAGCAGGTGAGCAAAGGAAGTCCATGGTGTTCTGTCAGAGCTGTGAGCAGGTGAGCAAAGGATGTCCATGGTGTTCTGTCAGAGCTGTGAGCAGGTGAGCAAAGGATGTCCATGGTGTTCTGTCAGAGCTGTGAGTAGGTGAGCAAAGGATGTCCATGGTGTTCTGTCAGAGCTGTGAGCAAAGGATGCCCATGGTGTTCTGTCAGAGCTGTGAGCAAAGGATGTCCATGGTGTTCTGTCAGAGCTGTGAGCAAAGGATGTCCATGGTGTTCTGTCAGAGCTGTGAGCAAAGGATGTCCATGGTGTTCTGTCAGAGCTGTGAGCAAAGGATGTCCATGGTGTTCTGTCAGAGCTGTGAGCAAAGGATGTCCATGGTGTTCTGTCAGAGCTGTGAGCAGGTGAGCAAAGGATGTCCATGGTGTTCTGTCAGAGCTGTGAGCAAAGGATGCCCATGGTGTTCTGTCAGAGCTGTGAGCAAAGGAAGTCCATGGTGTTCTGTCAGAGCTGTGAGCAAAGGATGTCCATGGTGTTCTGTCAGAGCTGTGAGCAAAGGATGTCCATGGTGTTCTGTCAGAGCTGTGAGCAGGTGAGCAAAGGATGTCCATGGTGTTCTGTCAGAGCTGTGAGCAGGTGAGCAAAGGATGTCCATGGTGTTCTGTCAGAGCTGTGAGCAGGTGAGCAAAGGATGTCCATGGTGTTCTGTCAGAGGTGTGAGCAGGTGAGCAAAGGATGCCCATGGTGTTCTGTCAGAGCTGTGAGCAGGTGAGCAAAGGATGTCCATGGTGTTCTGTCAGAGCTGTGAGCAGGTGAGCAAAGGATGTCCATGGTGTTCTGTCAGAGCTGTGAGCAGGTGAGCAAAGGATGTCCATGGTGTTCTGTCAGAGCTGTGAGCAGGTGAGCAAAGGATGTCCATGGTGTTCTGTCAGAGCTGTGAGCAGGTGAGCAAAGGATGTCCATGGTGTTCTGTCAGAGCTGTGAGCAGGTGTTCTGAGACACTGTGGAAACGGCAAGGTGCCCTCCTGCCTGGCTCGGAGGGAAGACCAAATGGGGAGACTCTCCTGCACACGTCTGCTCTTCCCACGTTGATGCTCTCATTTCAGCCAGACTAGGCATGAGCAGGAAGGTTCCAGGGAAAAAAAAACAGAAAACAAAACAAAACATGTTTTCTTTGATTTGAAAGAACTGAGAATCTAGAAGCTATGACGAGGGAACAAGAACAAACAAGGAAGTGTGAAACTAATGACTTTTTTTTGTTATTATTTAAGGCTATGAAGAAACCCAGCAGGGTCTATAGTTAGATGTTTGTGGGGAGTTTTATTTTAGGCCCTATAGGAGGGATCAACAGGAAGCAGGAGGGGTATGGTTCAGTGAGGCAGGCATGGGGTGTGTCATGGGCAGAGGCGCTGAGGTCCGAGGACATCAGGGAGGACCACAGAGGTGGCTTGGTACTACATGGCTAGGGCCTTCATATGCTTTTCAAACTGTAGGTGGTCTGAGAAATTTGGGTATTAGCTCTACTTGACCCCGCACCACTCCTCAGCCAAGGGGGCCAATGGTTTCACATGTTAACTCTGACTTCTTGCACATGGCCTCCGCAACAATCCTCACCGCAGCATCCAGCCCTCAGTGCACCTTCCCCAAGCAGCATACCCCTTACGAGCCTTCCCTACAGCTGCCCAACTGAGGACTATACTGACCTTTGAGTTTCCTGCCTGGATTGCCTGTCAAGCTGTGAAGTCTTTTTGTTGTTAGAGCTGTGCCCTCAACCAGGCAGGTACGCCATGACTGTGCCCAAAGGAGGGAGGGAGAAAAAAAGAAAAAGAAAAAACAAGGAAGGTAAGAGTTACCTTCTGAAAAACAGAATATTTAGCACTAGTATAAAGTGTATGCTCCAAACCTTGACGACCCAGGTCCTTGTAACTGTCAAAGTAGAATCTGCTGTTTTGGTCATTGAAATTTTCTATTGGTTACTTATTTACTCTCCATCTCCCCCACCCCGTGTGTGTGTGTGTGTGTGTGTGTGTGTGTGTGTGTGTGTGTATGTGTGTATGGCACATGTATGGGTGTCAGAGGACAACTTCTGGATGGGAGTCTGGTCTCTTTTTCCGCCATATTGGTTCTGGGGATTGAACTCAGGTCATCCGGCTTGGCAGCAAGCGCCTCCACTTGCTGAGCCATCTTGACCATCTGCCATAGAACTTTTCTCAAACCACTGTTTCCTAGGCTCTATCACTCTTCTCTCCACCTTGTCCCTAGCATCAGCCCTCACCCTCTCTTGTCCACAGAGAGCCCAGTTTTGGTACATTTTCAGACAGCGCTTTTTGAGTTACGTTGTAAACTTCAAAGGCCATGCTGAGATGTGAATGCTGGAGTTCTCAAATATGCTTACCAGCCAAGCAAAATGGCTCTTCAAAACCAAATTAATGATGCTGCAAAATGACAAATTACTATGTGTCATGGCCCTCAGGGGTCCCTGGGGATTCCAGTGAGTGCAGAGCAGTACGGGGAGGCATGCTAATGGAGCCTACCCTCACCTGTGAGGTGTGTGGCCCTCCGGGAAGGACTCGACCACAAGATTCTGGTCCTCATTCCGGATGCAGCTCACTCTCATTCACACTGGGCCATGGGTTTAGCTAAGTACCCCGTTACTAAGGAAACCCAAGTTGTCAGTCCTGAGCCGTATGGGAATAATGGTGATTTATTTAGGAAAAGCGAGGTTTGTCACTTTAAGCTTTACTGCTACAAAATTGCTTTTTGATTACCTTCCGCCTTATTGCGTTGTCTTGTCACAATAAACTACAGAAACAAGTGGCAAGGTTAATGATTATGGGCTCCATTCTTGTCACTCTCAGGGCCCAGCAAGGTCACGGTTGCAGCCCCAGTGTCGCAGGCAGGCTGCTCCAAACTCCTACCCTGCAGAAGAGAGCTTTGTGGAGAGTACAGGCTACTGACTCTGTTCTGGTGGCTCTGGACTTCAGACTGCCTCTGGGCCCTTCTGGGGACAGAGTTCCTGTAAGCCACCCTACCTACTCATCATTGCTGACTTTTGCACTGAGGTGCTCTTTAACCTGACTTTAACCCTTCCCGCTCTTTAGGCTTCCCAGTTCTGAACGTAACACATCCTCTGAACCCCACCGCACAGCTCTCCTTTCTTGAGATCGTTTGCACCTTCTCTCTTGCCCTTCAAATCCACAGCGGGATGCCCTACCCTGCACCTCCAGGCAGTGTAGCTCTGGGGCCACCCTCGGGTGCCACGCGCTGTTAGAGTTTTCATGTGTGTCACCTAAGGTTTTTTCTCATAATCATCATAAGGTAGTCTGAGGCTGAGTGGACACCAGCTTTGTGTGCTCCACTTGCCAGAGTCCCATGTTGAATCCTAACCTTGAGATAGGTCGTACTAGGATATTGGGACCTTTGGGTTGACAAAGGCAGGAGGACAGAGGCCATAGAAGTGGAATTGATGCCCTCATATGAGGCCACAGAAAGACCCGCACTCCTCTGCCATTTGAAGGAACACTGAAAAGACATGGGTGTCCTTTATGCTATCTACTGATGACAGACTGGTTCTCAGTAGACATCAACTTGCTGGGGTCATCATCTCAGGCTTCCTAGCCTCTGTACCGTAAAGAATGAATTTCCACGCATTATAAACTATCTAGCCTATACAATTTTGCTATGGGGACCCAAACAGACTTCCTTAGTTAGGTTTCTGTTGCTGTGATAAATGACCATGACCAAAAGCAACTTGGGGAATTTTTTTTTAATTCAGCTTATGACTCTCAGCTCACACGAAGAGAAGTCAGGACAGGAACTCCAGTTAGGAACTAGAGCAGAGGCCGTGAGGGAACACTGCTTACTGACTGGCTCCCCTTGGCTTTCTAAGCCTGCTTTCCTATACAACCCAGAACCACCTGGCAAGGATTAACACTGCCTCCAGTGAGCCCTCCAGCATCAATCCTTAAGCACAGGCCACTCTGGTGGGGGCATTATCTCAAGTGACACTCTTTCCTCCCAAACTTCTCTACCTTGTGTCAAGTTGACCAAAACTAAGCACGTAATGCAAAGACAAACGTTTCTATGATACACGCGTTACACAAAGGAACCAGTGCTCAGGAAGTGGAGTCCCTTACCTCTGGACACAGGTTTGCAAGTCAGAAGTCCACACTGAGGCATGGTGCACAGCCAGACCCTGTCTGTTCTTCTCTTTGGTCCTCTTAGCATCCTTGAACAGTGTCCTTACTTAGCCCTTTCTATGGCTGTCTCCCTTTATGGAACAGGAGCTCCTCAAGGGGTTTGCTCAAAATCATAGCCTCTGACCCAGGAGAAGCGTCTCTTCAGTGGACATCTCCACTCCCCTTCTGTCTCCTTGGCTTGTTTCTTTGCATCTTCTGTGACCCTTGAGGTTGAAGGACACCACAACACAGGCCTTGGTCCACTTTCTGGTCCTCAGTTGATCTTTCGTCACCTTATTGAGTTTTTTATGTTCAGGGGACAGTTATATACCAGAAGCTCCCCCAATCTATTTTTTAAAAAATGGGGTATACTTTCATATACAGTAGAAGGCATCAATCATGTAGCTTTATAACTGTTTGTGTGATTACAAATGTGTATGGAAGTTTCAGCTTGAGATTCATCAGGCTCCTATTGCTCCTGTGCCTTTTTATTGTCAACAGCACCTCTTTCTAGGGAGTCCCTTTCAGCAGATTTTGATAGACTTTGAATTTCTTTTACATTCTTGTTTGAGTCTGGTTTATCATATGACTTTCCAAGAATCTCATTTGTTGTGCTGATAACTATTTTATTAATATTTGGAAAAAAATTAAATTTCCAGCAGATGCAAAAGCACCGAGAACAGTAAAGTCAGTGGTCATGTTTCATCACTCAGTCCCACCTGCAAAGAGAGTCTCAGAAATAACCCTGCTGGAAATGTAAATATTTTGACATATATTTGTAAAGATTAAGATCTTTTTTTTCTTTGGAGTGATTATACTATAGCATTATTACATCTATAAATGGCAACAGCTCCCCGGTGTTCTGCAATACCCACTCCATTTGGATCTGTTCCGTCTTCAGATGGAATACTAGGTTGGCAGACAATGCTTCAGTCTCTTAATTTATGAACACTTCTAACTTCTTTCTCCCCCCTCCCTCCTCTCTATTTCCTTCCCTCCCTTCCTCCTTCCCTCCCTCCCTTTTTGTTGTTGATGAAACTGGTTGTTTTTTTTTTCTATAAAGTTTTTATATTCTTGTCTGATCGAATCCATCTTGAGTCTTTGAACACGTCCTTCTGTCCCTGGTGTGTCCGGGAAGGTGGTCAGTAGGTACAGAGGCCCAGCCACAACCACATCAAGTTTCTTCTGTTTTTTTTCTTTTGTTCTGGACAATGGTGTTTCATAGCCATTGTCAGGAAGCAGGAAGTCTTGCCCATGCTGGCTTTGTCATCATGTTTCTGATGGCTACCCTCTGGGACTGCAGCTCTTTAGACATGACTGCATATCCCTATTGTGCCTCTACAACTTGTCCATGTACTTCTATAAGAGACACTTCCTGTAATCAACCATTGATTACCTAGAGTGTAATTCATAGGGGAAAAGTAATTTAAATACATAATGATTTTTCTCTTATTTACCAGCGGCTTTTTTTTTAATTTGCTAGTTTTGAATAATGAATTTGTTCTTTAGTGTCCTCAAAGGGGCCAGTGCTAATCTTTTTGTACCATCACGAATGCACAGGTTTTTAACCATTCTATGCGTGCTGACTGCAGTTGATCTCACTGGGTGAATTGCTCCTCATTTATTAGCAGGGACCTCTTCATGTTGGCTAAGCTGATGACCATTACATTTTTATCTTCATTTCAACCTCTTTCCTTAACTCAGGACTCATATAATCAGGTACCTATCAAGTAGTGGGCTATGGCACCTTTGGGATGTGGCATCTTTGGGCTCTGGCGTCTTTTAGATATGGCATCTCTGAAATACGGCACCTTTGAAATATGGCATCTCGAATGTAAATACCATTCCCAAGTCAGATAGCAGGTCCAGCCCCTCCTGGTCCTGTATACGTCACAGCCATAGCCAGTGACAGCTGCTTCACGGTACTCAGGTCAAACAAAATCTTGAAGGTGTCCTTGATTCTCCTCTCATTTTCATAACCAAAGTCAAAACACCTGCCACTGATTCACTTCTTCACTACAGTGGTTCAAGCCTCTTGGAACGTTTACGTGACTCCAGCCCAGAATCTAATTATTATACCTGGCCCCACTCTTTCCTCCTATGGTTTGGTGTCCCAGCATGGCAGCCACAGTGATATTGTGACAACCTAAGTCAGATCATGGCGGCATCACACTGTGGCTGCCATGCTTTATTCCACCTTACCCAGCACACCCTTTCTCTTTGCACTGCAGTCCATGCCACATCCTTCAAGCTGCTTTATCTTACTCCCCCCTCCCCAAGCTCGTTACCCTACCCCTGCCACTTCCCATCTCCCGCTTCGTTCTACCCCATCCCGGCATCTTTTTCTCACCCTGCTCTAACCTATTCCACTCTACTGCACCCCGGTCCACTGCGCCTCTCCTCGGTCCATCCTTGTTCACTTAGCTTCGTTACACGCCATGCAGATTGGGCTGTATCCCTTCTTTCAGCCTCATTACCCACTATGTATCCGCTGTGCCTTCCCTCACTTTAACCCTGTCCTCTCAGCCTCATGATATGCTGTGGACATTTGGCTCCCTGACATTCCAGGAACACCCCTGGCACATGGTCACTGCATGGCTTTTCTTCTTGCCATCTCTTCTCCCTGCAGAGAGTCACAGTGCCCATTTCCTCTGCTCTCTTAGAGTCTTGCTTAGCATCTTCCCCCTCAGTGAGAACTCTCCCTTCATTAAATTTTTTATTATGTATTTGTATGCGTGTGCGTATATATGTTTATGAGTGCCATGTATATGCAGGAGGTCACAGAGGCCAGAAGAGGGCACTGAATTCCCTGGAACTGGACTTACAGGTGGTCGTCAGCTGCACCGTGGATGCTGGGAACCTAACCCAGGGCCTCTGCAAGAGCAGTAGCACTCTTAACTGCTGAACCATCTCTCTAGCCCCCTTTCTTCTCTTAAAAAGAAAAAGACAGATTTATTTATGGGCTGGTGATGCTATACAAGGAGCAACAGCCACAAAACCCGATGGCCTGAGTTGGAGCTGTAGGCCCCGAATGGTGGGAGAAGGGAACCAGGTCCTGCAGGGTGTCCTTTGACTCCCATATGCATATTGTGGCATGTATGTACCCCCATAAAGAAATAATATAATCTTTTAGGATATTTATTTATTTCTCTATTTTTGAGCTTGTGCAGAGGCCAAAATAGGCCATTGGATGTGCTTTTCCATCATTCCCTGCTTAATCCTTTGAGACAGGGTCTTTTCCAGAACTCAGGACTCATGTTTTCTTGGCCAGGCTGACAGCCAACCAGCAAGCGTAGCAATCCTCTTGCCTCTGTGTTTCTTGTATCTGGAGTCACAGATGTGCATAGGATTCCTGACTTGTTATGTGGATGCTGGGATCTGAATTCTGGCCCTCAGAATTACATAGCGAGCATTCTCAGCTACTGAGCCATCTCGCTAGCCCTCTTTAAAAATGAGCACTCCTCCCCTCTAGCAGGCCTGATTCTTTCCCTCAGTTTCCTTGTAGCATTTGGCATTACGTATAGTATTCATTCCAAAATGTATATTTATTCTGAAGATGCATTCAATGCATCTTTAGGTACAAACCAGAATCTGGCACTAGTTTGCTGGATGTTGGAATACAAGGTGGTATCTTGTCTCTATTCCCTGGTACTGGGGGATGCCCATGATGGCAGAGTGTCTGCCTGTTTCCTGCTGGATCCCAGGTTTCCTGCCTGGCATATAGTAGGGACTTAATAGATGGTCACTGAATGACACTTAGTGCTCAGCATGGTGCCTGGTACACGATCAATGCCCTAAGAATGGCTTCACTGTCTTTCCTCCTGCTTACTAGAACTTTTCATAAAATGCAGGGCTAAGATCTGCCTCAGCCTGGACAGTAAGGAAAAAATGTGGCATATAAGCCAGAGCCCCAGACGTGAATTCAAAGACTGCTTAGTCTGAGGTCACCGCTCATCATGGGACCTTTAGTCAATCACTGAATGTCACCAACTTCAAGTTTGGTGGTGCAAAATGGGTTGATAGTAATATCCCCAATAGGCACATCAGAAGTGTGCTGAAGGAAAGAGCAAAGATGTGTGAAAGTGCTTGGCGAGCTTTACTGTCTACCCCTGTGACTTGGACCCTCCTCTTCCCCGGAAGATTCCTTTCTTCTCTTCTGCCCACCTGTAGGCAAGCATCATGCCTGAGCTCCTCCCTAACGCCCCACACAAGCATCCTGAGACTATCTTCTGTATCTTCCTGTCTCTTCTCCACCTCTGCTTCATCTCCAGGATGAGGCTGCAGGCTTCTGTCCTGCTGCTCAGCCCCTCACCATGTGCAGCTGTTGGCTAATTCTTTAAATGTCCTTACAGTTTTAAAACTCTTCCCACTCTCCTTCCTAGATGTTTTTTCTACTTTTGAAAAAGCGATTTTCCCCCTTTGAGGAACAGTCTTGCCTTGTATCCCAGGCTTGTCAGAAACAAGATCCTCTTGCCTCAACACCCAGAAGCTGGGAGTGCAGGCAGACCCCACTATTTGGTGCTTGGCTGTTTATGATATATAGGGAAACCCCTAGATTTTTGTCCCTGGCTCTTTCCTTTTTCATCCTATTCAGTTGTTCTCAGTAACATGTTTGTCTTAAAGACTCCAGATACTGTTTATTTTTCTGTTGAGGTCTTCATCTGGTATTGATTTTCTTCTAAGTTTCAGGCCCCACAAAGCCCAGCAGCAAATATCTAGAAAATACCAAGTTCCACAAGGTGTATGCTGCAGGTCCCCTAAAGGTGCATATATTACAGTCTTGGTCCCTAAGGAGTTGCTATTGGGGGGGGGGGTGGAAAAATTTTCAGAGGCAGAACCTGGTGGGAGGTCATGTGGTTACCTGACTGTGCCCTTCATCTGTTTCTTTTCTGCTCCTTGGATGAGGTGAGAAGCCTTGCTTCATCATGCATACCTTGCCGTGATGTGCAGCCTCACCAAAAGATCCTAGTACAAGGCCAGAGGATCACGGACCGGAGCCTCAAGATTGTGAGCCAAAAGAAACTCCTTCTTTATAAGTTGATTTATTTCAGGCATTTATTACACTAATGGGTCCGTATCTCAGGTATTTGTGACAGTGAGTACATTTGAACTGGGACATTGGCTTTTCCCTGCCATTGAATTTAAAAAAGAAAGCACTTGATCTGAAACATTAGCTTTATGGATGTGAAACCTACTTGCTTTTAGACTGTAATTATTCTCTTGTCTCTCCTGGTCCCCAGGACCCTTCATATTGAATATTTTGGGAGTTGTCGGTCTCCATAATCATGTAAGCCAATTCTTTATAACATACCCCTCCCACATATACAAACTCATTCTGTTTATCTGAAGTTTGATTGACAGGCAGATGCTAAGTAAGCCTCCTTCCTATGTCTGAGGAAGCCATGCCCATCGCCTGTTCAGTAACACTGCATAAGGAGTTTGCTTTAGGTTTCTGGGCACAGATCCTGCACAGTGTCAAGTAAGAAGGGTCTCTTCCTCCTGAAAGGGAAATTTAAAAGCCACCTCCATTGGAACTGACAACATCTAGGACAGGGAAAAATGCAGTTATAATGAAGGAAAAAAGGCCCAGGACCCTGAGTTACCGAGACAAAGAACAGCCTGTTGGCAGCAGCTGAGCATCAAAGAGCCTGAGCTAATATCTCAGGACTGCATTTGGAGTGAGTCCATTAGCCGAGTCCTGGCCACAGGCAGGGTGGGGAAGGAAGTGAGGCAGGCAGCTCTGTGTGCCTTTCAATGTTTATACCAGTTAGTGAAGAGGGTGTTTAGGATTCACCTTTTTCCTTCTAAAGATAAGAAAAACCGAGGTTCCAGGGAGTGAGTTCTATAAGTCTAAGGTTAGGGCTCCCAGCTAGCAGAGTGTTAAGCCAGGTCATTCTTGCCCATTTCCTTATAAGGATGCTATATAGGCAAGTCTTGGTGTCCACAGCATCTTTTTCTATATGTAGGGGTATGGTCCCCATTTTAGGGTGCTTTTCTTTCTTCTAGTCACTCTTTTATTAACTGTTGAAACTCTGGATTGAGTGAGACCTAACATGCTAGGTAGAGTAGACTCTGTAGAGACTGTGCTAGGGAGGACGTGGGTGGGAGGCGCCCTTTCCAGTTTCACCATGTGATGTGTTCAAGTTAAAACAGCAGTGACTCTGAGCTCTTCCTCCATTCCAGGTACAGTTCAAAACATCTTTACTTATGTAATCCTCAGAGACTCTCTTACGAGGCTGATCTTACCATTCATCACCATTGTCTTTCAGAGGGGAAGCTGAGGTACAGAATGCTTAACTTACTTGCCCAATATTTCAGACGAGACCTTCGATTTGAACACAGATAAAACACTGGGCCATTCTGCTTCTCACTGTTACATTTCCAGGTTTGGGATGAGGGAGAAGCAAGGGGTAGGGAGGGATAGGGTACCAGACACTTCCTGCATGTGAGGACTCTGCGAGGGTGATGCTAGTCCTCCCACCGCATCCTTCTAATAGACTCCTAATCCCTGTTGCCACAGAGCCTAACTTCCTAGGCAAGCTGACGTAGCCCTACCCTGTGCCTCGTCTCTGCTGTGAGATGACTTTGATGTGGTCCAGGGGCACAGCAATGTTCCTTTAGAAAGCAACGGTGAGCTCAGTGAGATGAATAAAAGGAATATGGCCTGAATAAATCTTGAGAAAAGGGAAATGTTGCCTTAGATACTCTTTCTTTCAGGTTGGTATTGGGCAGGGGCTCTCCAATAAACAGTGTTTAACTGAAGAGAATTATTTAATGTTGTAACCAAATAGAGCTGTGGGCAAAGTTAGTGAGCCTGCAAGTGGTGGCATTGCCATCAGGATTAGCAACAGGGAAAAGTCCTTGCTTCCCCAGACCCTAAGGGTAATGAGAAGGCCATGTTTCTGGAAGGGCAGGAACAAGAAGAGCCACACAGAGATGCAGGTGCGCCAGAGCTTCAGTTGTGAGATCTGGAGAAAGCAAGAAGGAAGACATCCTCTTCCACCTCTCCTTGCCTTGGCTCTTCTGCTGGTGACGTCAGCGGAGCCCAGTGGGAAACTGAAGAACAGGGAGCCTGGTGCTGCTCTACTTAGGTGTCAGCTTCAGTGGGGGAATGGTAGGGTAGGTGCAGGTGTCAGCGGGCACACAGACTCCTCTAGACTGTGTAAGGCTGTGAGCCAGGTGGAGTCGGCCTCCAGTTGCAGATCCGTCACCCTTCCTTCCTGTATGGGGCAGGAGCAGGGTGGTAGAATGAGAAAGAACTCTATATGGTCCAGTGAGAAGCACTCTCTCTCTCTCTTCTGGGACTGAATGTTATGAGGTTCTTCTTGGGGTGGACTTGAGATTCAGAGCTCTAAGACTGGAGTCGAGGGAGTGGCCTGGGAACAGTTTATTCCTGGATGTTAAGCTGAAGGAACAAGAGTTTTCCAGTCTTTGAATGGAGAGAGATGATGGGGGCGGGGGGGGGGGCGCGGTAAAGGAGGGAGGGAGGGAGGGAGGGAGGGAGAGAGAGAGAGAGAGAGAGAGAGAGAACACTGAAAGCCCAGCTGGTATGTGACACTGTCTACTCAAGAAGACATCTGGTCCCTTTAGAGAGGCAGCATGACAGGAGAAGGAAACTGATATTCTGTGCTCCTTCTTAGGTTCTTTTCTGGTCTACAGCATCTTGGGAGGTAGGACCACCTTTCCCAGAAACCGGCCAATCAGAGTTCTGCTTGTGATAGGTAGCTGTGAGGGAAGGCTGCTTCCACTTCTCCTGGAAACCCTGCTTGCAGACTTTTAGTCCTCTTTTCTTGCACACCCAGCATAATGGGCGTGGCTGTGTGGGTTGGTGCAGACGTCAACAGGCCACACGCAGCTGGGGGAGCAGGCAGCAATAGAAAACATCCTCCTGAGAGAGGCAGCTGCTGTACGATGGCTGCTCTCTAACTCTGGCTGTTGGCTGCATCAGTTACTTTTTTGGTTGCTGTGATTAAAGACCATGACAAAATGTGGCTTACGGAAGAAAGGGCTTATTTTTGGTGAAGGCTTCAGAGAGAGAGAGAGAGAGAGAGAGAGAGAGAGAGAGAGAGAGAGAGTCATTCTATAATGGTGGGAGAGGCATGACATCACTCAATGAGCAAAAAGGTCAGAGATCACATCCTTGAACACAAACATGAGCCAGAGACAGACAGACAGACAGACAGACAGACAGACAGACAGAAGTGGAAGTGGCTCTGGAAGTTTATTCTTAAATACTGAACCCTGACATTGTCCTTAGCAATTCATAGCCCTCTTGCCCATTTGAGCAGTGTGTTGAGTTCTCCTGCTGCTCCAGTTGCCTAGACTGGACGTTTTCCTCCTCAGCTGTACCTTGCACAAAAGAGACAGTCACAGTAGTAATGATGCTAGCTGACATTAGACACCTACCACATGCCAAGTGTCCCAGGAAATTTACACGGATTATTCTTTCACTTAACTCTTATGACAACCCTATGTTAGATATATAATATTAATTCTCATTTTCTGAGTGAGGAATCTGGGGTCCACTAACTTGCCTCATGGCACTGGTCCAGCTGGTAAGAAGAGCTTGGTGTGCATCCTGAGTTTAACTGTTTACTTCCACTGGGCTGGAATCCAGAATTCCAGATATCAGTTTGTTGTTGTTATTATTGGGAACCCAGTAAATACTATGTAAAGAGGAGGCAGAGGCCTATAGATAATATACTTTTTGCCCAAGGGCCTGAGGGCAGCAAATGGCTAAGATGGGACTTGACTTCAGAATCTACGCTTTTGTCATCTTAGCAGTTAGCTTCCACTGTCCTGAGACAGCTCATCAAGTCTGAGAGGACAGCGGTCCTATCCGAGGCACTTTCTCCCCTGCCAGTTCAGTGTGCAGGCCTAGTACTCTCAGGGCACCTCTGTGAGTCCTCTGTCTAGCCAGCCCACCTTCCTGCAGTGTGTATGTGTCCCTCTTCCTGTCCACCACACAGACCGACCTTGGAACTGGGTGTGTCCGCCAAGCACAGAAAAAAAATGCCAGGATGAAATTTCATCTCTGTCCATCTTGGGGTGGAGAGGAGCAAACCTCTCTCTCGTTCTGCCACTTTGCCCAGAAACGTCCTTCCCTGTGGGACCTGTCACTTTGCCTTCAAGGAAGACGTGACATATGTGTTTTTGCAGTGATTAAGAGCTTTTTCTTGGGCGGGGCACTGTAAGCAGGAGGGTGTGAACGGCCCTTTTGCTTCCAAGCTGGAGTGGACTTCTAAGGAGTTATTTATGGGAGGAATGCTAATTACTCAACTACAAATATGTAAATACTTTGAGAATAAATTCATCACAATATATTAAGCATCACATTGCAATTAAGCTCAATTAGGTATTATTAGCAGTATTAATGTCATGTTGCTCGTGCCTGTTCCTAATGAATATATTAACCTAGTCTAGCTGCCACCATCAACGTGGGTACATTATGATGATGGCAATAATAGACACATAATTAGAGCATTATTGCTTTGCTTGCAAATTGTGCAGAGAAATATGTCAGTGTCTTTGGAATCTGGATGACTGGCCTGTCTATGGACATGTTGGATATGGCCTGAGGATTGGGCCATCTGAAGATAAGGGTTAGCCTTTCAGTGGGCATCTAGGTTTGTAGTCCTTGAAAGAACGTGATTTCTTGTTTTCTTTTATGAATTAGGTAAATGCAATTGGAATGGGCCAGGGGTCAGTGATGGATGACTTATTTCACTTTCAAGGGAGAAGAGTGGTTGGTACCTAAGACGACTTTCTTTAGGAGAATGAGGATGTGACTTTGTCTCTTATTTGCTGAGCTTCCGGCCCCACACTTGTGAAAACACAGGCCACTGGATCTTGATGTATCTCATAGTAAATCTGAGTGGAGAGTTCCTTGTTTCACCACAGAGAAAAGAGGCTGTTTGCATCATGGAAACAGGAGAGGGGTAATATAAAGGTAGGCACAAGCTTGCAATGAGGTTGGGGTCCAAAGACAGGAGACCAACATGTCTGTCTTTAAAACCATCCTGTAGGAGGAGGTGTTGGTGTCCTGATTTGCAAAGTGGAAAGTGCATTCAAGAGATGTTCACTAGTTGTTTCCAAGCTCATATAGTCATAAACAGAAAGGCCAGAATTTGACTCATGCTGTCTGACAATAGGTTACAGCGGGTGCAAGGCAGGGCACTCTAGAAGTGGAGAGATAGGCAGACCTGTGAAATGTAAAACCCATAGCGAGAGCTTTCTGTGAACACTTGCCCTGGCTCAGGCAATCTGAGGGCTGTAGAGAAATATTTCTCCAAGATGTGCATGCCACCTCTCTCTAGAAAGATGAGAAAAAGATCCAGTGGACCAACAGACAACAGAGAATGGATGGAGTTGGGTTAGGAGCAACTTAGCATTGGAGAGGTCAGTTTTGGATATGGATAGTGAGACTGGATCTTGATTTGGGTTTTGGGCAAATGAAAGGAGCGAGAGAGATGGTTATAGCTGAGGGAAGGAGCCTGGCAGGGAAGGTGGGCGGGGCCACTGAGAAACTCCGGACTATCGACAGGTTTACCAACCTCTGTGCTTCCTTGATGGTGAAGGAAAACTCACTCATGGTGTTGGTCAGGGCTCAGGAAATAAAAATACATTTGGAACATTTTTAAGTAGAGCGACATGGGGAGTGGAAGGGCCCAGAAGAAGCCTAATGGGGAAGAAGAGGCAACTGGAGGCTGTGACAGCTGGAGTTGCTACCTCCTTAGGAAGAGCCATGAGCAGGGCAGATGAGGTCATCAAAGGAGGCAGTGATGTGCACACATAGCAGGTGCTGGATAGGGAAACCGAGGTAGAACAAGATAGGAGCAAGCCATCAGTGCCAGCATCTTGGTTGGTCCTTCCTTGTGACCTAGTATCTTTGCACTGCAGACCAGCCTGCTTTATGCATTTGGAAGCCATGTTCCCCTCTCCAACAACTCCTTTCATGCATAGGTCAGCTAGTGAGCCATGCTAAGCAACCAGCCTGGAGACTGTGCAACCAGGGAATGGTGCAGACTTAGAATCCTGCTCCCCACACCCTGACCACATCTCCCAAGATTCCACGCAGCTTCCCTGTACCCCATGAAGATTCTCTCACGTTGCGCCTCTGGTTAAGAAGATTGGAATAGACCTTCCCACCCACCCCATTTGCAACTAAAGAATCAGAAAGGACCCAACCAGGGAGGGCGTGTCTCCCTGAGTAAGGGCAAGATGGTCGGAGGATGGAGGAGGGACTGTCTGGCCCTGCAAGTGGGTTTGTCAGAAAATCATCAAGTCAACAGAACAGTCAAATGTGTGAGTAGAAGTAACACTTTATGCTTGGTTTATAAGCAAACATCTCGAAAAGGTAATTCCAACACATGACCTAATACAAAAATTTCGGATGAGGTTCCTTCCGTACTCTTATCATGACTGTAAGTTCCTGTGTATATTTCACACTGTTGCATTCCAACCGGGAAGCCATAGTTTCATCAGAAACACCCAGTCTGCATCGACATTTTATAAAACAGGCAGCTGAAAAAGTAGACTCATAAACCCAAACTGTAAACACTTGGGAGATTTCCAACTTAGGGTTCATTTTTAAACGGAAATTTCACTTAGCTAAAATTGCCTTCAACCGAATTCTGTCCCCATATGCACTAACCAAGTGCTCATCGCCACCTCCGGTTAGCTTTTTATAGTCATCCCCGCTCATAAAATCCCACATCTCCTATGAGCCTCCTCAGCAGGAGGGCAGAGTTGTGGCTATCAGGGATGCTGTGAGCACCACCACCAGTACCACTAGCATGCTTGTGATGGTTAGTGCCGACGGGCAACCTGAGAGTACGTGGAACCACCTAGAAAACAAGCCCTGGGTGGAAGCAGGGGAGTATTTGGATTAAGTTAGCCCTGGGTAGGCCTTTGAAGGACTATTTTGGTTCGGTTAATTGAGGTGGAAAGCCTCACTTACAGGAGGATGGCACCAGCCCCTGGGTTGGGTCCTGGACTGTTAGAAAAGAGTAGGCTGGATGAGCCTAAACATTCTTTACTCTTTTCTCCCTGACTGCAGACGCCATGTGACCAACTGCTTCAAACTCCTGCCATCTTGTTCCCTACCACGAAGGGCTGTCCCTTCAGACTTTAAACCCCAAATAAACCCTTTCTTCTTGTGAGTTGTTTTTATCACAGAAAGAAGAAAATGATGCAACACCCATGCTGTAGACAGGGAAACGAAGATACTGAGCTTACTTAAGTAAGCTTCCTCATGGGGGTACAACCAGGAAAAGGGTGGGTTCAGAGCTGGACCCAGGTTTGAGACTAGCAATGTCAGCTCAGGGTCTGTGGAGGCACTTACAAATCGAGGTGGCTTTGGGTCATGGTTTAAATGAAGCTTGCACATGAGGTAAATGCAACCTGACCTGGGAAACAATGCTGTCTTCTCTGAGGCCATTTGCCCATCTGTAAAATAAGATGGTGGGGTTGCGTCTGAGTGTTTTAGTGCCCGTCTCTTTCTGAGGCAACAGGGTGGAGAAACAACCACTCATTGATGGTGGCTCTTTCAGGCTAAGTCTCTGAAGTCAAGCCTGTGAGGGCAGGGATCTGCTTTGTTCACTGCTGTGGACCTATGTTTGACAACAGTTGGCCAAGCATAGGTTCAGTAACCATTGAATAATGAGTAGACATAGTGCTTTGTAAGTTTAGTTTTCAAAGCTTTTAGCCTCTGAGGTGCTTCACAGTGCAAAGATGTATTTTTGCATTCTAAGTAAATGAATTTCTGAAGTAAAGCTATTGTTTCCGCATGCTGTATTTGTCTTGTCTGTCTCTAGCATACTTGCGTGTACCCAAGGACAGTCAGTGACAATAAAAGCCCAGTAGAGCTTGCACCTAAGGGAATGGATTCTCTTTTTACTCAGTACTAGATAAAAACAGTCATGGGCTGGCAGCAATGCCAACTGTCTCAGCCAGGTTCAGCAGCCTGACAGAAGGCCACCAAAGGCAGCTTCCCAACTGAGATTTATATGCCACGGTGCTGAGGCCACAAGCATGGCAGGCTGGAGAGGGTTGTGTCCTAGTGTGCAGAGGGCAACCTTCTCTCGTGTTCTCATATGGCCTTTCCTTGGTGTGTATCCAGAGAGAGAAGGAAGGAAAGACAGACAGAAGGATAGAGGAAGGGAGAAAGCTCCTCTTAAAAGGCAAGAATCAAATGAAACACTGCCATGAAGACTCCACTATCATGACCCCATTTGACTTTGACTACCTGCCAAATGCTCTAACATTGTCACATGGAGATTAAAGCTCTAACCTGTGAATTTGGGGAGAGCGAAAACCCTTAGACCTTAACACCAAGCTCTAGGATCTGAACAAATGCAGAAGTTCATTATTTCAACATTTTCTTTTTTTAAAAAAGATTTATTTATTTATTTATTATGTATACAGTGCTCTGGCTGCACGTACACCTGCAGGCTAGAAGAGGGCATCAGATCACATTATAGATGGTTGCAAGCCACCATGTGGTTGCTAGGAATTGAACTCAGGACCTCTGGAGGAGCAGTCAGTGCCCTTAACCTCTGAGCCATCTTTCCAGCCCATATTTCAACATTTTCTATGAACATTTTCAGTGAAAAGGGATTGTGGGACTGGAGCGATGGCTCAGTGGTTAAGAGCACTGGCTGCTCTTCTAGAGGACCTGCATTCAATGCCCAGAACCCACATGGCAGCTCACAATCATCTGTAACTCCAGTTCCAGAGAGCCTGACATCCTTTTCTGGCCTCCTCTGGCACCAGATGGTGCACAGACACACATGCAAGCACAGCACCCATATACCTAAAGTAAAATTAAAAGAATTAATTTAATTATATGTAGGTATATGTGTTTGTGGGAGGTATGTGCACATAATCAGATAAAGTGCCTCTACAGGCCAGGAGAGGGTGTCAAGATTTCCTTGAGCTGGAGTTCCCGGGAGTCAGAAACCTTCCAAGAAGGATGTTAAGACTGAACCAAGGTCCTCTGCAAAGAAAGAGCAATATGTGCTCTTGAGCACTAAGCCATCTCTCCATCCCCAACACTTTCAATATCCTAAGTGCCTCTTCTCCTTAGCTTGGGTGTGTGGGTATAAATAATTTAGTAGGTTATCATTTAGGAGATAAGATTGAACTTCAAATAGAAAGGCCTTTTTATTCCCCTTTCTCTGTCATATACTTTTCTGATTGTGAATCAGTCTCTTTGTGTTTCTGATCTTCCTTTTAAAAACAAATTTTTAAAGTTAAAAGAAGGCTTAAAAGGACTCTTTGTCTGTGACTGGCTGCCAACTCTGTTTTTTCTTATGGGTAGTCATGGAAATAAAATTTTACTGCTTGCATATGACTTAAATCTATTTCCTTTATCCTTCAACATACTTACTCTATGCCAGCCATCACTATAGTCATCAGATACAGAAAGGAAAATGAAAGAGCTGGGTGTGGTAGCTTGCTCCTGTGACGCCAGTAGTTGACAGGCTGAGGCACGAGGACAACCACGAGTTTGGAGCCAGTCTGGGTTTCTCAGTGAGTTTCAGGATAACCTGGACTATGCAGTAAGATCATGTCTACACACACACACACACACACACACACACACACACACACACACACGACACACTCACAAAACAAACAACAAACAATGTCCACAAACTTCCACACTACTACAAATCAAGCCCTGCACCCCCCCCCCAGGAGAAGCTGAGTGGAAATGAGACCATCACCCCAAGGAGACTCTCTACAGTGGCACAAAGAAAGTGTGTGTTGTAGCAATGTCTTGCATGGTCTGGGGCTGAGAGGATCTTGTGAGTCTGGGTCAGGCTAAGGTGGAAAGGACGGCTTTGTCCTACAGAAAGGCACGCACAAACCTGACAGGACAGGAGTAAGAGATTCTGAATGGCTTGACCCAGGGAGCAGAGGTGGGAGGCCAGCCAGCGTCAGTGAGCCGAGGGCCTTAAGCTCAGCGGCAGTGTTGGGACTCAGCAAGTGAGTGACAATTGACTTTTGCAATAGTTTTCTGGCCTGCAGTGCAGACTGTGACCCAGAGGGCACCTCCAGAAGTGGTAAGAGCTTATAAGAGCTGTGCAGTGCTGAGCAGCAGGAGACTAGAAAACAGCTGCCGGGCTGAGGACAGCCTTGGAAGTGGAAGCTGTGGGCAGGACGATGGCTCAGAGCATTTAGGAATAAGCTCGGAGGGGACAAGGTGTTTCCCATTAAGCAGAGAGCCTGAGACTCTGCAGGGCGGAGGGAACAGGTTCTCAGCAGCCTGGTGGCTCTGTTTGGGGGTGTTCCCATTCCATTTAGCTTCCGAATATGCTCTATATTAAATGCCATCAGCATAATTGCAGAATGCGACACACTGTAATTATGCCCCATAATTGCATTTTCTTCCATTAGCAGTGTGGCATTCCCGCTCGGCACAGGCCCCCAGCACCCGGGACTATTATTGTGGTCAGGAATAGATATAGCCTCCCTTTGCCCCCTTGTCAAGTGACATAGTGGGACCCAGAGCACTGGAGCACTGGGTGTAAGACAGGGCTGGCTGAGCAGCTTGCCACCAGGTTTGGATCATAGTCCTTACCACTAAGTAGCTCAGAGCACAGGCAGGCTACCTGAAGGCTCTCTATCTCACTTTCTCTGCTTTTAGAAAAAGCCCAGTAGTCTACTCCAGAGAGCCACTTGAAAGAATAGGACAGTGTATGCTAATTAGCCAATATAATAGTTACTCTTACATTTATTTACTCTTTCTCTTCCTCTCTCTCTCTCTCTCTCTCTCTCTCTCTCTCTCTCTCTCTCTCTCTTTCTCTCTCTCTCTCTGTGTATGCACACACACCCTCGTGCATGTGTACATGTGTGTGTGCTGGAGTGCACAAGAGTCAGGGGACAACTTGCAGGAGTCAGTTCTCCACAACTTGTGGGACTCAGATCATCAGGCTTCTGGGGTGTGCCTTTGCCCGCGGAGCCATCTTGATGACCTGTGATGGTCAATCTCGACAACTTCATTGCCCAGGAGGTTACGGAAACACAATAGAAATGTTGCCACAGATGGATCATGGCGACTCTAACATAACCAAAGGCCGAATCCACTGATGGATTAAAAGTGAGAGAGTAAAGCCAGGCGCAGTGGCACACGCCTGTAATCCCAGCACTCGGGAGGCAGAGGCAGGCGGATCGCTGTGCGTTCGAGGCCAGCCTGGTCTATAAACTGAGTCCAGGACAGCCAAGGCTACACAGAGAAACCCTGTCTCGAAAAACATTTAAGAATGACTAGATTATTGGGGGTGGTAGGTGGGGTCTGATTGGAGGAACTTGGCCACAGGGGTGTGTTTTGAAAATGACGTGTGCCTGGTTATACATTGGTGATTTGGTGTTGGCTTCTTCCTGTCTCCTCTGTCCCTCCTGCTGTCACAAGGTGAGCAGTCTGTCTCTGCCACGTGTTTCCTATCGGTAGGTTCTAGCTCACCTGACCCGACAGAGCCAATGACACATTCGAACTGTGGGATACAACACACATTTTCTCCATTTAAGGTATTTATGGCAGGAAGTTTTTTTCACAATGACAAAAACGGATAAATTCACCTAGCAGGCACAGTTTAAGCCACCAGTAAAATGTGGGGAAAGAGGACAAGAGGGGGCTCTACCCCGTTTCAGAATTCCAGGTTGGCATCTCCCTTGCACTGTCATGGGAACTGGGGAATCAGGGAGTGTTCTCCAACTCACCTGTCTGCCCTGCCACTGTCACCTCACAAACGAGTAAACTGAGGCCCTTTAAGGATTGCCAGCCTGCTATGGAGAGCGTTGCTCTCAGTTAGTTACCCTGACTTCTGGAATCCAGGACTGGTCCCTTATGTAAAAAAGGTATGTTTTCATTTTTATGGACAATATACCATTACTTTTTAAAAATTCCATTCAGGAATGACCTTAATAAATATTGTTGTTGCCCAGACAGAGTAAAGAATTATAAAGGCATGGTTAGGAGAGACAGTGACTTTTGCAAGGACACCCATCAGAGAAATGTGAGGCCTGGTGTTTGACTGCTGTCCACTGCTCTCTGGCTCTCTTTTTTGGCTTACTTGGTTTTATTCCACAGCCATTTATTGAATTATCTTCCCGTCATGGACACTGCCAGGCACATCATGGGGTGGGGTGAGGGTGGGGCAGATTCCAAGCTGCCTGCCTCTAAGGGGTTTCCTCTCAGGGGCAAGTAGGAGCACATACCAACTTGCCACAAGGAAGGTAGGCTGTGGTAACCACCATGTGGTGCTGCAAAGCTGAGTGTGGCGTGCTAACTGTGCAGGGACAATGCCTCAGGATGGCAACCCCCCACCATAGATTCACACACCTGAACACTCGCTCACCGATTGGCGGTGCTGTTTGCACAGTGTGTAGAATCTCTAAGAGTTGGAACCCCACTGGAAAAAGGAGGTCTCAGGGTGGGGGAGTCGGGGGGGGGCAGGCCTTGAGGTTTTTAGCGAGGCCCCTACTTCCTGTCCTCTTTTCTAGTGGTGGGCACAGTGTGCCCTTCTACCTCTTTCTCCATGGCTTCAACGCCGTGATGGACCATAGACTTTGTGGAACTGTGAGCCAAAAGAAACCCTTCCTTAAGTTGATTTAGTTAGGTGCTTGGTCTCAGCAATGAGAAATGAAACTCAGCCGCCTGGCCATACAGATGGCCAGGGAACAGTCTCTAGCTGTTGACAGGGACAAAGGACCAGAATGGGAACAACTTGTCACTAACTTTTTCCAATTAAAGTGACAAAAGTCTACAGGCACCCCATCCAGCTGAGTGGTTCATGAGGTAGCCGATCCAGGCAGTGTCTGTCTGAGGATAGCATTGTCCTTTCTCTGTCTCTTCCATCCTGAGGCTCTGTTTTTCTCTTCTTGGCGTTTGTCTTCAGAAGGATCCTCTCCTGTGGGACAGGAGAGAGGGCCTCTAGTACAAACTCATGTTTTCCCAGTTCAACAGCAGCAACGAGCCAGCGATGCCTGTTGGAAACTGAAGGGAGGACCCTACAGGACTCCTTGGGTTATGTGGGTATCTTTGAGGCCAGGGAGGGTGTGTGGGGGCATGGTCAAGGTTGGCATGAGCTCACCTGGTCATGGGAGATGGGTGCCCGACAGGAATATAGGAGTCTGGTGTGAAAAGATGCTGTGAATGGGTCTGAGGAACACTGCATTCCTGGCACCCATAGTGAGAAACAGCCTTGGAGAGGTGGGCTGGAGTGGAAAGCTGAGATTCTCAAGGGCTGTCAGTGCTGACAGAGCTTAGAGTGCTGAGTTTGATTTTCTCATGTGCCAGTTTCCTACCAAGACTGATGTTCCGCCTTTAGGTCTAGTTATGGCCATCCATAGAAGTAGCTTTAGGTGTTGTTGTATTGTGTAAGGTGGGCTACAGAGATTTGCCACCCTAGCCTTCTGGTGGGCTTGTGAGCAGGAAGAAGACAGAGCTTGGCCCCCATCATAACATCACAATTACAGTTTAACTCCCAGGCATCAGTATGAGGAATGCATCTCCCCCAACCTGGGGTTACTTCTGAGCTTAGGAATGCAATGAGGCTACTGCAATCCTGTGTGGGAAGGCACCTCAAAATCGATGTCACTAGAGTATGTCCGCCTCCAACCCTGTTAGGATTCTCAAGTTTCGTCAAAGGGGCCTCTTAACACCTTTCTAGAATCCACCAAGCCCCTCTATGAGCATAAGATAGCATGACTGGTCTTGGCAGGTTTTGAAGATATTAAGTCCGGTATGGGTTCATGTGTGTGTGTATGCGTGCATGTGTGCATTCCTGTGTGTGTGTGTGTGTGTGTGTATGTATGTGTGCATTTCTGTGTGTGTTTGTGTGTGTGTATGCATGCATGTGTGCCTTCCTGTGTGTGAATGCATCTGTGCGTTGTTGTGTGTGCATTTGTGTGCGTTCCTGTGTGTGCATTACTGTGTGTGTTTGTGTGTGTGTGTATGCATGCATGTGTGGTTCCTGTATGTGTGTGTGTATGCATGCATGTATGCATTCCTGTGTGTGAGCACATGTGTGCGTTTCTGTGTGTGTATGTGTGTGCATTCCGGTGTGTGAGTGCATGTGTGCATTCCTCTGTGTGTGTGTGTGTGCGCGCGCACATGCGCATGTATGTGTTCCTGTGTGTGTGTTCCCATGTGTGTGCATGTGTGTGTTTCTGTGTGTGCATTCCTGTGTGTGAGTGAATGTGTGCATTCCTCTGTGTGTGTGTGTGTGTGTGTGTGTGTGTGTTCTGTTCCATTAGGTATTGAGGTCATTGGTTCAGCTCCCTCCCCCGTCCCTTTCCTGAGTACTCTGTGGAAGGGCTGTGAAGAGAGAAGCAAAGGAAAGGACCCCATTAGGAAAAGGAACAGTGACCCCCCTTCCAGCCATGGATTTTAACCCCAGAACTTAACAGACTAGAAAAAGACAGGAGATGATTTATCAAACATCAAAAGCTGCCCTCACTGCAGAAAGTACCCTTAAATAGTTTATATGGGATTTCACAGAGCTGTGTGGCTTCTTTGCAATTCCTCCCCAAGCCAAGGGTATCCACTCCCCAGTATGCTGATGGAGATGGTGACAGGTTAAAAACCTTCTTGCTCTGGCATAAAGGAATTCTGGGAATTCATAGTCATTGGAGCATGCTTGGATAAAATGATTTTTTGGTGTGTTTGTTGGTGTGTGTGTGTGTGTGTGTGTGTGTGTGTGTGTGTGTGTGTGTGTTGTGCGGTACATAGAACTTGTGCCTGGGGATGGCTCCCACGTGGCTATGGGGACAGCTCAGAATACTTCATGCCTAAGATGTTTTTTCCCCTGCTAGGAGCTGTTGGCAGGTTTATTTGCAGCCAGCTAGAGACCTCACTGGAAGGAAGTGGTCCCCAGGTCCCAGGTCCGTTGGCAGCAGGACCCTCTCTTAGCATTGTCACATTTTAGCCTTGCTGTCATCAAGACTACTCTTTAAAGCCGGGAGCATTTGGAGAGAGGGTGGGGGGAACCTTTCCGGTCACTCAGCATCAGGAAGCAAAATGAGGTCTGGAGATGGCTCCATGGATGAGTGGGAAGAGAATTCCAGGACCTCACACCCAGAACCTGCGCAGCCATCGGCTCAGTAGCCTTCTCTTCTTAGAAACCACAGTGTTTCCCCACAGGACCAACTGTCAGGCCCCTGTGTGCCCACACAGCAACAGAAGGTCTGTGAACCCTGCAGAAGGCCCTTTGCTTCCTGAGTGGCTGCAAAGCTCTTCCTGCATAAGGGGGAGCTGGTCTCTGTGTGATGTGGGGGAGGGGATGGCAGAGTGGAATGGTCAGGGTAACTCGTCTTTTTTCTAATTATTCATATATACTTAGTTACAAGGGCGCTGCCATCTTGTGTGATTGCCTTCACCTCTCTGAGGTTCATTTCCTTTCTCATCAGCACAGAGGGGGATTCCGATGCAACACAACCTAGGGATGTTGTAAGAATGCAGCAGGAATTCTGATTCTTTGAAAGCATTCCATTTTAAATGGGCCATACCTCAACAGATGCTATTATTTTCACTCTCAGTTGTAGAGTGCAGACACTTGCTGGCCTGGGTATGACCTGGGGTGAGGATTCAAAGGCTGATGATTGTGAAGCTTCGCTCCATTGTAATGGCGCTGAGAGCTGGTGGCGAGTTAAGGGGAGTGGCCCAGCAGAGGATGAGCCTGTGGTGGCATGCAAGTCCTCTGAAGGATTAGTTCTGAAAGGACTAGGCTAGCTGTTACAAGAATACATTGTTCTAGTCAGAGGGGAGGGGAATAAGGGGAAAATGGGAGGGAGGGAAGAATGGGAGGATACAAGGGATGAGATAACCATTGAGATGTAACAAGAATAAATTAATAAAAAAAAAAAGAATACATTGTTCTCGAGCAAGGTCCTCCATGGGCTTGGTCCTTTCAGCACATGACCATTTCCTTGTCTGTCCCTTTGTCAGGTGTAAACACACCCAGGAAGCTCTGGCCAGATGCTGCTGCCCAGATGTTTAGACTTGCCAGCCTCCAGGCTCAGGAGCCCAATAGACCTCTCTTCTTTATAAAGTCTACAGTCTCAGCTATTTGGTTATGGCAGCATAGTGGGTTAAAACGCTCAGAGTTCTTAGTGTATCATAGACCCTTCCCAGAAAGCACCACAGAGATGCTTCCTGTCTGTGTTTTCCTCTTTCGTGCTGTGATTCTCACCTCTGTGTGTGTCTCACCTCCCACCGTGGACTTTAACCATCCTGGATAGGGAGCCTGGCCAGTTTGCCTCTGGGTTCCTCCTAGTTCTTAGCTTTTCACGAATTAATTAAATTTTTGTGTGTGTGAGCAGGTCATTCTTCAGTCCCAAGACCTGCATTTGTTCTTCAGAGGGTCACCTTCAGTGTTGAGGGAACTAGCTACTCTTTTTTATTATAAAATTAAAAAATATGTTTTTAATTGAAATAGAATTACATCATTTCCCCTCTCCCTTTGCTCACTCCAGGCCTTTCATCTACCCTCTCCCAAACCTTCCCATGCTTGCACACTGATAGCCTCTTGTTTTGTTTTTTTGAGACAGGGTTTCTCTGTGTAGTCTTGGCTGTCCTGAAATCACTTTGTAGACCAGGCTCGCCTTGAACTCACAGTGATCTGCCTGCCTCTGCCTCCCAAGTGCTGGGATTAAAGGTGTGCTCCGCCATGCCTGGCTTGATAGCATTGTTTTCTTTATTATTGTTTTATATATATGATATGCATATGCACACATGCATGTGGACCACCAATCTGTTGAATCTGTTTTTCTTGGTAGTGTACTTTGATCGCTCTGGATTGGACAACCAATAAGGGGACTCATCCCTGGGAGAGGCTAATTCTCCTTCTCCTAGTAGCCATCAGTTGTTTGGAGTTCTTTATCTAGGGGTGAAGCCCCCCCAAATCCCTCCTGCCATGTTAACATTTCTATTGATATTGCTGATGTTCTGATCTTCTTCATGCAGCCGTTTCTGGGAGAGACTTCCCAACAGACTTCCGGTTATTCTGACTCTTACAATCTTCTCACCTCCTCTTCTACGATGTTCCCTGAGTCATTGATGCAGGAACTGTGATGGAGATGCACCTGCTGAGGCCACGCTCCCCACGATCTGCTGATCTCTGCATTGTGTCCAGTTGTAGTTTTCTGTGATAGTCTCTATCTGCTGTAAAGAGACTTCTTTAATGAGGGGTGGTACCCCTACTTATCTGTGCTCACATGGATAAGATTTAGAATGTATTAATTAATTACACTGGTCCAGCAAAAAGACAGTAGTAGATTGGCTACGAAATTGGCCAGGTTTCCAGTACCAGGCATGATCTCTCTTCTTCCATTTAAACAGCCATTGGTTGTCACCAATATGTGGATAGCACTTATTGTACCTTTATGCCATGCCATGCTGGTAATTGTCATGGTTCCGAGGTGTTGCAGCCATGTGGGAATGTCTGTGTGCTTCCCTCCATTGGTAGATTGCATAGTATTCTCTGCAACCATAGAAGCTAGCCTACAGGAAAGAGGCTTTTGGTCAGATCCAGCTTGGATTTCTAAGTCCTATGTCCTAAGTGTCTGGCGTCTTCAGCAGTGGTGCGCACCCTCAATCCCTGAGATATATCAATATAACCAAGGGCTACATTGATAATCTATATTGTTTGGGGAAGTCATTTGGGCCACCTTGACTGACTGACTGGGTTAGGATTTTGTGGTGAGCATCATCAGCCCAAATAGCTTAAATTCTTTAACATATATGATATATTAGACCTATTATAAATGTATATATTAGAGTTACAGTAATAAAAATAATATTATACTAGGACAGAGACAGACATGTAGATCAGTGGAATACAACAGAGGAGCCAAACACGAATATTTGTAACTACAGCCATTTGATATTGACAAAGAGCAAAAAATAAATGCTGGAGAAAAGAATTTTCAACAAATGATGCCAGAAAAACTGGATGCCCACATGTGAAATTAGACTTATATCTATCACCCTGCGCAAAAATTAGAAATAAGTAGGCCAAAGCGCTGAACTTGAAACCAGAAACACTAAAACTGTTAGAAGAAAACATAGGCAGTGACCTACAAGATGTAGATGTAAGAAAAAACTTTCTGAACAGAACTCCATTAGTTAAGAAATTAAGGCCAACTCACTACACCCGGGACCTTATAAAACTAAAAGGCTTCTTTACAGCTAAGGAAACAATCAAATGAAGAAACTCACAGAATGGGAGAGAAGCTTTGCTAGTTATATATACAGTAGAGGATTAATATCCAGAATAAACAAAGAACTAAATAAAACTAAGAGACAAGGAATCAAATGACCCAATTAAAAATGGGCTAGGGATCTAAACGGATTCTCAACAGAAAAAAAATGGGTAAGAAATGCTTCAAAAAGTGCTCATCATATATAACAATTAGAGAAAGGCTTTTCATGATTTCATCTCTCCACAGTCAGAATGACCAAGATCCACAAGACAACGGACAACAAATGCAGATGAGGTTGGCGAGAAAGAGGAACCCTCATCTGCTGTTGGTGGGATTGAAAATTGGTGCAACCACTGTGGAAATCAGCATGGGGAATCCTTAAAAATCTAAACTTAAATCTACCATAATTACCCAGCTGTGCTGTTTCTTCCTACGTACCTAAAGAACTCAACATCCACAGAGGGTCCAGGTCCAGGTCCAGGAAATGGAAACAACCTAAGTGTCCTTCAACAGATGAATGGATGATAAAAATATCGTACATCTACACAATGGAATGCCACCCAGCAATAAAGAACATTGTAACCATGAAGTTTACAGGTAAATGGATGGGGCTAGAAAAGATTTTTTTATTGAGTGAGTGAAGCAAGCCAGCCCCAGAAAGACAAACGCCACATTTTCTCTCTCACCTGCAGTTTCCAGTTCCAGTATGTAGATGTGAGCATCCTACATGGAGGAAACACAGAAACCGTGGAAGTAGAAAGCGGCTAAGGTGGGGGGGGGGGGGATGGGAGAGGAGAATGAAACTGAGTAACAGGGAGGAGGCTCCAGCTGGGGAGGAGGAGGGAGGTCAGTGCAGAAGAAGAAGGAGGGACAAATAGCACCAAGGATGTCTGATAAAGCCTCAGGTGGCCATGTCGGAATGTGGTCAAAGGAATGCTGCCTGGTGACTAACAGGAAAAAGGGCACAGGGCCTTTTACCTCAAGTGAATTCTGTTCCCTGGATTGTTCTTGGACGTGATTTTGTGTCTCCTGTGGCAAACATTTACATTCAAATGATAAGACATGTTTATTCCTGTTGGATGTCAAAACATAGCCATAGAACTGCTCTTTACAGTGTACCCTGAACCCGCGTATGGCCTTCTGTCTTGCTGTCATGCCTTCCCAGACAAAATCTATATGATGCGCCAGACGATTGTGTTTACATTGGTCTGCCCCGAGAAAGTTCTGGGAGAGGGCTGCTCTGTCAACATTTAGTACTGGCTTACTGGTGTTTACTTACATGTTTCCTCAGATCATTGAGTTCTTTGTTACATTTGTGTATAAAAGTTCACTGAAACTGAAGTAAGGTTGTCTAAAGCATCACTCCATTGTCTTCCCCATTCTTTCAGGCCCTCAGATCCCAGGCCCAGCAGACAAGACCTGCACAGGCTGGCAAAAATCCACAATATTATTTTTACTTACTTAAAGTTATAACTAACATATATAAGCATGTATGTGTATATGTGTGTTTTGACACCCGAATAGCGACAGTTCCTAAAACCACATTTCCTTCGTCCCAGGAACCCACTCTTTTCATCCTCCAGAGCCCAAAGGTTTCAGTATCCCAGTTTGAGTGTTTTGTTTTTCTTTCTCTTGTTCTCTACCCACCCCCCGCCAGTGCGATGTCAAATGTTGTCTCTTGCTGGCTAAGCAGATTACCTGCTTTCTTACACACTCACTTGGTATATATTCTGCAAGACTCAGTGATGAAAAGCATAGACCAGCTTATTAATGTACTCCAGTAACATCTGCACTGAAGTGGAGAAGAGAGGAGAAGTAATATATATATGTAAATAAAAATTATTAATATATTAATATATAATATATATTACTTATAATCACACCTTCAGTGGGGTAGTGTGGCATTGGCTTGGGCTAGCGGGCTTTAGACTGTGTGTACAGGAGAGTTCGTTGTGAGGAACTGTTGATTGGGTTGAGTTTGTGACTTGCATGGTGATCTACTCCCATGAAGACCTGGGTGAAGTACACTAGGAAGGGCAAGTACAAAGGTCCTGGGAAGGGCCAGGAGAAGGCGGATGTCCGAAGTCTATTCATCAGGAAGAGGACCAGGGCGGGGACAGGAAGTCAGAACGAGGTTTTGAATATTCATTATTTGTCTCACAAGCAGGAAAGCACAATCAGAGGCAAGAGATGCATACAGTAACAGCGAGGAAAATATCACATCTAGTCCTCTGCTGCTGGCAGTGACACGAACACACCCACCCTGCAGTGGGCCCTGCCAACAGACGTTCTAGATGCCTGGCAGATAGTACTATTTGATATTTTTTTTTCTCCTGAAGAACAGTGGGTCCAGAGAGGCTAAGCAACTTGTTTAAGGTCACACAGCCTATAAGAGTATGGTCCAGCATCCTGCTGGGAAAGCTGTCATGTCATTCATTACACTTGGCCACTAGGAATCATGCTTTGCTGTTAGCTTTAATGGGGGGGGGCAGGGGTCGGAGCGATGGTGGTGGGGGCAGCGGCAGTGCTGCCTTTCTTTTATAATTATCCTGGAGTAGGGTTGGAGGAATCGGGGTATCAGAGATGTTGACCTCGAAGGCGCTTCTCCAAAAGCTCCTGGGCCCGGGGCCGGTGTCATGGTGGCATGTATTTCTAGTGCAATTATCTTGTCTTCTCTTCTGGTTCTCTCAGAAGTTCCTCCATGATCATTAAAACTGGCTCTGGGCAGTGGCTTTGAAAGTAGCTGGAACTGCCCAGGGCTGGCTAATGTCCTTATTAAGATGGACTGCCTTCCAGGGACTTCAGTGGCCTCGCTGCTTTGTCAGAAAGTAAAGAAGATGAGACCTGGCCATGCCAATTACAGGTGAGGGACTCTCAAATGAAGTTGTTCTCTTTTGTCTAGGAGATGTTGAAATTCCCAGCTCTATTAGACTCACAGGGTGTCCTGTTCTCATATGGTGTATGGTGGCCCCCAAGGGTCAAAGGATCTGAGGCCGGAGAAAGGAGACAGTTTGCAGGAGAGTGGCAGCATGGCTGGGAGGATTTTGTCCCATCACAGGGCCTTTGAATTCCCTGTGCCTCAGTTTCCTGCTCTGAAAAAATCAAGGTTTGTATTGAGAGTGAGGCACCCAGTACAGGGCTTGGTATTTGGCAATGCTTACAGATGCTCTGGTCACCTGGCTTCTGGCCACAGAGATACTCCCATGGGACCAGGTCTCCTCTTTCCCTGGTGTGTGGCCAGTCCCCAGCATCCAGGATCAAAGCAAAAGCCACATGGCAAAAGTTAGAGAAGAGCCACACTGTCACCGTGAGAGATGGGAGGAGACGCTGATTCATCGTTTCTTGATTCACAAAAAGAGGATGGCAGAATTCGCTGTTCCTTCTCTTCTTCCGTCATTATTCAAGCTTGCATCTGCCACACTGTGGGACAAAGCAGCCAAGGAGAGATGTGAGGCCTGGTATATCTTGTTTCTCTGTTGCTGTGATAAAACACTGAGTGAAAGCCACTCAGGGAGGAGTTTGAAGCAGAAACCGCAGAGGACCGCCGCTCATTCACTGGCTTGCTACTTCTGGCATGCTCAACTGCTTTTCTTATACAGTACAAGCCTCCCTGCCCAGGGAGGGATGTCACCACCCACAGTGGGCTGAGCCCTCCTACATCAATTAGCAGTCATAAAAATGCCTCATGGGCAAGTCCGCAGGCCCCCCTGTGGAGGCAGTCCATCAACTTGCTTTACCTGGTGTCCAGCTTACAAATGCTACCAGCCAAGGACAATACGTGCAGTAAACTTCGAACCCTTATCCCAGATCTAACCAATGGACAAGACATTCTCCACAGTTGAGTGGAGAGTGGGGACTGACTTTCACATAAACTCTGGTGCCCCATATTTGACCCACGTCCCCTGGATGGGGAGGCCTGGTGGCACTCAGAGGAAGGATAGCAGGCTACCAAGAAGAGACTTGATACCCTAGGAGCATATACAGGGGGAGGAGGCCCCCCTCAGTCACAGTCATAGGGGAGGGGAGTAGGGGGAAAGCAGGAGAGAGGGAGGAATGGGAGGATACAAGGGATGGGATAACAATTGAGATATAAAATGAATAAATTAATAATATATATACATATATATACAAAATAAACAAAACAAAACAAGAAAACCAAAAAACTCCAAATGCTACCAGCACAAAGCCTCTCTGTCAGAAAGAGGAGTTTATGATGAACAGCAAAAGCAAGCTTACACATTCACCTTCGAACCTGCTCCAAGCCATCTGAGGACCTCTCACCAGTCTCTCCACACTGTAGATCTTACCACCTCTCAGCGGTGAGGCTCTGAGCACTAAGACTTTAACACATGAACATGGTGGGGGTCAGTCCTTGACCAGAGAAAACCCCAACAGCTCACAGGAAAGTCCGGTCTGTATTTCCTGAGGTGGCTAAAGAATATTCATTCTATCCTACCATTTAGACTCAACTCTCCCCAACGTGCTATCAGCAGTTTGGAGAAAGTAAGACTGAAGACCCTCAGACCTTGGCGTCTGCCTAACATCTGCTTTTCTGCTCACAATCTTGCAAACATGAGATAACTCCCCAATCTCATTTATACCCAAAGAAATCAAATCGCAGAGAAGTTAAACAACCTGCTCAAATCATACAGCTAATTGGGTCAGTAATTGAATTTAAAATGATCTCTCTGATGTCAAGGCTTCAAAACACTGCAACTATTTACATGGCTGAGAAGTAGCTGGGATGCGTGTGGATAGGAAGGCACCGTGATGCTTACATAATGACTCCTAATGAGGCCGGAGCAAGGGGCTGCAGGGTCTTTGTTGGCTGCGGGGTCTTTCTTGGCTGAGAACCTCGGAGGCCGCAAGCTTACTCATGATGCAGACGGGAAGAGAGGGGAGTTTGGGAAGTTGGATGAAAACATGCAATGCTCTACAAATTACACTTCTTTTCATGTTTCTCTGTTCTCCAGGGCTGAGGAAATATTTTTGTTTTAGTAGTTTGGGCATTTTTTTCAAAAGAGCTATTTGTTAGTGTAAGCAAAAATGAAGATTCAGGATTTTGAGAGAAAGTCAGAGAGTCCAAGATATTTATCACCTGAGCCCCACGGTGGGTGAAGATCAAGGGCAGTGAGTGGGCCTTAGTTCTAAAGGTTTTTCTCAAGGGCTGATGTTTATATCATTTAACAGGACTGAGCCCTGGCCTCTGTCCCACAGGTCAAAGAGCCAAGGTCCCAGAGAGCCTAGCAGAGCCACGTGTGCTGACATCACTTGTGAGCATACAGTGGAAGCAGGTTCCAGGGACATGGCCAGCATCTCTGAGGGAGGCCATCCTTTGAGTGTTTGGATTATGGTCATTCTTGGTTACTTTTGAGCTCCTGGAACAGCAGCTGGCACGTGACACCAATGCCCTAAAAAAATACAGAAACTGCATTTGGATCTGGACACACATAAAATTACTGGCTCTCTCTCCCAGTCTTCCCTTAAAACTTCATCCCACAGGCACTTATTGAGTGCCTACCCCATGTTAGCTCCTGGTGCAAGGATCGGGGGAGTATAGCAGATATGTCCTTCCCATTGACATAATTCTATCCATGTTTACCACATTGGGCAGCAAGTGCTCTGTCCTGCCGGGTGGTATGGAGCTACTAGAGAAGACACGGGGTGGCCTTCTGAGGGACTAATCATAGGGACATAGGGAAGGGACACTGGCCTGGCCTCCGGAGCAGAGGTGTCTGAAGAACCTCTGCTTTTCTAGAGCAATGAGGCAGGAGTGGAGAGTTCTAGTAATGTACACATGCAGACAAGAGCAGCAGGTAGCCATTCCAGGAACCCAAGAGTATAGGGCCCTATGCCTGCATCCAGAGTTAGGCTCACACCACTTTTTTTCAGTGCATGATGTCTCTATATAATGAATGCCTTTCAATAGTTGGTCAGAGTTACACCAAGATATTTTATGTTACTTTTCGCTACTGTGAAGGGTGTTGTTTCTCTAATTTCTTTCTCAGCCCATTAATCCTGGCCATATACCCAAAGATGCTCCACCATACCACAAGGATACTTGTTCAATTATGTTCATAGTAGCTTTACTCGTAATAGCCAGAAACTGGAAACAACTTAGATGTCCCTCAACCAAAGAATGGATAGAAAAACTGTGGTACATTTACACAATAGAGTACTACTCAGCTATTAAAAACAAAGACATCATGAAATTTGCAAGAAAATGGATGGAACTAGAAAATATCATCTTGAAGAGGTGACCCAACCCCCTAAAGATACACAAGGTGTATTCACTTAGAAGTCAATATTAGCCATAAAGTACAGGCTAACCTTGCTGCAATCCACAGACCCAAAGAAGCTAAGTTACAAGGAGGGCCCATGGGAGGACGTTTGATTCTCACTCAGAAGGGGAAATAAAATAGGCATTTGAGGTCGATGGAGGAAAAGAACTGAGTAGGAGAGGGGAGAGGGAGGGGACGGGGGGGCAGGAGTGGGCATCAGGAGTAGGGAGACAGGGGAGAGAGGGCCTGGTGAGAGAACAAAAATCAGAAGTGGGAGGGATCTCTGCGACATGCCAGAGACCCCAGGGTAGGTCCCAGGAAGTCTATGGGGGTCACCTTAGCTAAGACTCCTAGCAGCAGGGGATATGGAGGCTGAAGTGGACCCCTCCTGTAGCCAGGTAGGACTTCCAGTGGAAGGATAAGGACACCAACTCACCCACAAAACCTTTGACCTAAAATCTGTCCTGCTTATAAGATGTGTCCCTATAAAAATGGAGCAAAGATTGAGGAAATGGCCAGCTGAAGACTGGTCCTGCTTGAGACCCATCCCATGGGAGAAAACCAATCCCTGACACTATTAATGCTACTGTGCTGTGCTTATAGACAGGGGGCTGGCATAAGTCCTCTGAGAGGCTTAACCCAGCAGCTGATGGAAACAGATGCAGTGATTCACAGCCAAACATTAGTCAGAGCTCGGAGAGTCCTGTGTAAGAGTTGGGGGGATTGATTGAGAGAGCTAGAGGGATCAAGGACTCTACAAGAAAACTTACAGAGTCAGCTAACCTGGCTCATGGGGGCTCACAAAGACTGAACCACCAACCAAAAAGCTAACATAGCCTGGTCCTAGGCCCCCTGCACATATGTAGCAGATGTGCAGATTTGTCTTCATGTGTATTCCCCAACAACTGGAGCAGGGGCTCTCCCTGACTCTGATGCCTGCCTTTGGACCTCTAACTGGGCTGCCTTGTCTAGCCTCAGTGGGAGAGGAGGCACCTAGTACTGCAGCGACTTAATGTGCCAGCATGGGTTGGTACCCACGGATGTGACCCCCCCTTCTCTGAGGAGGAGAGGGGAGAGTGAGTGGGAGGGGTGTGTAAGGGAGTGCTGGGAGGAGAGAAAGGGGGCTGCGATCAGGATGTAAAGTGAATAATAAATAAACAAATGGAGAGAAATAAAGAATTGGTCATTGTGCTGGGTGATGGTGGTGCACTCCTTTAATCCCAGCACTCGGGAGGCAGAGGCAGGTGGATCTCTGAGTTCAAGGCCAGTCTGGTCTACAGAGTGAGTTTCAAGACAAATGGGGCTACACAAAGAAACCCTGTCTTGAAAAACAAAAACAAAACACTCCAACACCAAAGGAATTGATCATTGTAAGTGTTGGGAGTTCTATTGGCAGAACATTCATTTTCTTTCTTTTCCTGGGACTTGGATAATTATATCACCTCAGTAAATACCCATGGAGCACCTTGGATGCTCTCTGTCTTCTATGTCTATATAATATAAATTATATATATATATATATATATATATATATATATATAACATATTGGCATGCTGAATATGAGTTAGGCTGTGCTATAATGGCCTTGGGGTACAGCAGGTTCGGTTCATATGACATGACTAACAGAACAAGCAGGCAAGGAGAGGGATGTGCTGAACAGAGAGGAAGTTTGAAATAAAATGGCCACCGAAGGAATTTGAGCCAAGCCTTCGGCAAGGAGAGACGCGCCCTAAACTCAACAGAGGATGAGGATTGTGGTTGGCTTTGACACCACCTGCCACAAAATAGAACCACCTGAGTAGGCAGCTGTATCTGAAGAAGGGCCCCGCTTGCCTTCACTCATGGGGAAGCCTCACCGGTGTGTGGGTAGCAGCTTTCAGTAGCATCCTGGGTAATGGGCGTGGCAGAGGGAACAGCACTGGTCTTTTGCTGGCTTGGTCTCCCTTCTTATTGGTGTGGCCTCCCCCTTCTCTTACCACCAGGTTGATTTGCTTGCCAGTGCTGCTGATTTCTCACCGTTAGAAGCAATGCTTCTAAACTCTCACCGTGGACCGTCAGATCCCCAGGAAACCTCCAGACTTGTGGTACTAGATTGAGAGAGCTGGGGCTCACCCTTGTGAACTTGGCAACTACCCAGTGAAAGCTAGCATTTTTGAGCTACTCTTCTGAGAACCAGCCTCAAGGAGCAGTTAATACTGGATGGATTCTCAACTCTCAGGTGTGGTTGTACTATTGTTACTATTTTATGTTTCTATATCCACCCCTTACCCTCTTATTTTATGTCTTTGTTTGTGTGTGTGTGTATGTGTATATATATATCCCTTATTTTACAACTGTACACGTGTATAAATTCATCACTAATTTTATGTCTATAGACCCATTCTTATTTTATGTCTATATATTTATTCCTTTGGTTCTGTTCCTCTAGACAACCCTGACTCATACAATGAGGTTCCAGATCAGGGGAACAGTGGGCATCATGCATGGTGTGGGAATTGTGGTGTCTGGGACTCAGCAAGCAAGCCCATGTGGGTGTAGAAATGGCAGAGCAGAAGCTGATCTCAGGCATGTCTTGTTATGGGGCAGATGTAGCTGATGATCACTCTGGGCTTTATTTGGAGCTTTGAGCAGAGAAGTGTCATGGTTTGACCCACTTAAGTTGTGTCACTCAGGATTCTCAGAGCCCTAAGATCTGCTCTCATTTGTTCTGTCTTATACTGAGGAGTTAGGGATAGTAAGACATATAACTTCTGCATCACAGTTGTATCCACTTTTAGACTAGGGTTTCTGGTGCAGAATCTTGATGACAGTGTTCTGCCCATTAGACCATACTGCCTCCCCAACTCCTCACATCTGATTTTGCCATGGTTACATAGTAAAAGACCAAGCCCCAACTGTCGTCATTTTAAATTATATGTATTAAATCACATGGCAAATCATTCGTATAATTATCTAAAAAACATCTAAATAAGAACCCTCAATTGTTAGTTTCAATAGGTTTCATGTGTATTCATAACCCACAATTATGACTCTGATGTTTCCTTTATAGTTTTTTAATATACACGTACACGTAACCTAAAACGGCACTGTCTCTGAGATTCTGGTCATGTTTTGTGCAATGGAAAAAAAAGTTTTGTGCAATGGTTAGGATTCTTCTGGCTCTCCTGGCAAAGGTGGTAGCTTTTCACCTCTGAGCAGTCTCAGCATTGTGCTGACATTTCTTGGACTTTTCTAGTGTCGGCTGTGACTCTCTGTAGCCCTGCTCACCTCCCAGGTTCCCAGGGGTTGGGCTGAGGTCAGGATTAAGAAAGAATCCATGGGTGTCTGCAAGGTCTAAAAGCCCATGCTTCCTCCCCTTACGCCGATAACCACAGCTCTCCTTTCCTGCCGTTGGTGAAGGGTGCGTTTCCATTCTACTGGTCACTGTTGGGTACCTCATCTAACCTGAGTCATCTTCAATAGCTGGGGGTGACCCTGGAGAGTGTTTGTCTGCCCTGGACTCTGGATGAGAGTGTCTGTTGGACCATCTGCTTGCTGTGTGCACTGGACAGAGTGGAAAACACATTGATAGAGTAATGAGCTGCAGGGGAGGGTAGAAACTAGGTCTCGAGAGTCTTCATTTCCTTGGTGCAGCCAAAGGACTGGCTGCACGTTTACACCGAAGGGTCACAACGTATGCTATATTTGGATCCATATGCTCAGCCCAGGGGCTCAGTTAGGGAGCATTATGGGTAAGAGCCAAAGCTGTGGGAGTGGCTTCTATGATTGCTAACCACCAGCTGACACTGAGGGTTCTGGCTCACTCTGTCTACACACCTGGAGCTCACTGTCCCAGGTACTCTGTGGTTTTTAAAAAAATTGTATTTTATTAATTTATTCTTATTACATCTCAATGGTTATCCCATCCCTTGTATCCTCCCATTCCTCCCTCCCTCCCTTCCTCCCATTTTCCCCTTACTCCCCTCCCTTATGACTGTGACTTTGCTTACCAACCCAGTGGGATGGATACTAAGACTAACCCTGTGTTAAACAACCGTGTGGAAGACAGGCTCGGCCAGAGAAGTTAAGGAATATGAAGGCCACTGAATCTACAGGATACGTGACTGATTGAGTCGGGGGACAAAAGAGAAGGGAGTGCAAGCTTCTGGCTGCGATGACAGGCATCCAGGAGGGAGCAGGCGTGAGTGGGACTTGGGGTGGGAGGACCCTGAGTGCAGTTGTGTGTGATTGAGTCGCCAGGGGCTGTGAGAGTCTGGAAGTCACTGGACAGCTGTGGGCCTCAGAGGCTCGTGCTTCTGCGTCCTCTCTGGAGCCATGAAGCCGGAGAGAGACGGAGCTTTGCAGGGAAACCAATGGAATGCCCTGCCTCTGGCTCTGCCATGTAAGCCCTTGAGCACTCCCCTGTCTGTTTTTGTCCCATTGTCTGCACTGAAGGCAGGTATTACTTGGCTGCCAGCAGGGGGCACTCCTCCCTGGCAATCTAATTCATTAAAAAAATTAATGAATTTATTTATTCACGTTACATGCAAATCCTAGCCCCTCCCTCCTCTCTTCCCATTTCTACCTTCCCTCCATCTTCCCTCATCCTCTATCTCTCAGAAAAGGGGAGCCCCCCCCCCCACATCCCAGCTCATCGAGTCACATCAGGACTGAGCATGTCCTCTTCCCCTGTAGCCTGCAGTCTCTGTCTTTACTTGCAGGGAACTGGAGACAGCACAGCCAATCCACACACCGGAATGCAGGAATACTAACCTCAGGCTATGTCAGGTTGTGCCTGGGTTCCAGAGCAAATGACCCTTCATGCCTAGTCCCGAACAGAACACCAGCACAAATAACCCAAAGGGGGATTTGCTTTGCCTTCTGCTTTCAGGGGCCGTCATGCTGGGGGGAAGGAATGTAATTTTACAGGTGGAGTGTGTGGCAGAGGTCCCTCAGGTCTCAGTGATCATGAAGGAGAAACAGAACCAGAACCAGACTCCAGTACCATCTTTAAGGCTTTACCCAGAGACCCACTTTTGCTAGGTGGGCCACAATCTCAAAGGTTCTGCAACTTCCCCAAACAGTGCCTCAAGCTGGGAACCAAGTGTTCAAACACAGGGACATTGCACATCTGGACCATGGCACCCCACACCTGCTGGCTTTCTCCTCGTTCTTTCTGCTGTTTTATTTCCTTGCGGTTTGTGTCTCTCTGTGTCCTACCCTCTCTCTCTCTCTCTCTCTCTCTCTCTCTCTCTCTCTCTCTCTCTGTCCCCCTCTTCCTCCCTCAGTCTCTATCTGCTCTTCGTCTCTTCCATCTCTGAGTGTCTCAGCTGCTTGCTTTTCTTTCTACCCCTGTCCCTTTAGGCCGCACTCTTTGTCTGTCTCTGTGCCTACTCCTCTCCCTCCCCCCATCTCCTGCCTTTAGGAAGAGGGCAGAGATCACGGGGAGGATTGGATGTCATTAAAGGCACAAAAGGAGAAAGGACTTCTCTCCCGCTTAGCCCTGGGGAACGCCTAACGATGAGAGACACTTCGGTGGGTAATCGATAGGAACAAGATGCAACGAGACATCTTTGTTGGGTCACCACTGATGGCAGCTCCCTCTAACCAGAGCCCCTGGGAACAGCAGGCCTCTCGACTAGGCTTAGGCAGAAAGCATCACAGCACAGAGAACTTGAAGTGTGAGCCCAGCAAACATAACCTGGGGGCACCTCACTTCCTTCACCCCTCTCCCTCCTCTCTCTTGGTGCTGCTTTACAAATATCGTGAATAGAGATACTGCCACGGGCAGGACATAGACCGTAGTCAACCTACATTGTTGGGAAAAAAAAAGTCTCCGGTTGACTTTATACTCGTAAGATTTTAAGCCCATTGTATACCATGGACTTTCACACCTGTCATCCTTTCTAGGCAAGGCAGCCTGTTTTCTGATTCTTATAGCCAGGATTCCATTTTTCTGTTTCACTGTCAAATTGTAGCACCAGGCTCACGGGAGGTGATTAAACCCTGTGTGATGGGGGCGGGGGCATTGAACAAACAGTAGGTGCTTCGTGAAGTGTTTGTCTGATGAATGGATCTACCTTTAAACCCATAGGTACCACAGGCTCACTTCTTACTTTTTGCCTCTGGCTTCCCAAGACTTGATCTCTAAGTTGGATCCTAGTTCTCTGGGCATGTGACCGGCCCTCTTAGCCAACCTAATTGGAGTTGCCCAATTGACTAGACTAGCTGGCCAGTGAGCCCCCAGAGCTGGGTCACAGATACACACACAGGGCCCAGATCTTCATTTAGTGCTTGGGATATGAACTTAGGTCCTTGTGTTTGCCCAGCAAGTACTTGGCCAACTGATCTATTTCTTCAGCCCCTGAATTCTCAGCTGTTTTGTCAGAGGTGGAAAGTGGCTAACACAAGGGCATGCACACCATGCTAAAAGCCAAGGAAACGGAATACTTAGAAATCATTAAGTCAATTTGTTCTTCCCCTATTTCTCATGGGATCAAACTATGCTCAGAGATCAGTGAGTGACATGCCCTGGCAGAGAGCTGGGCAGTGGGAGAAGAAATTCTTTAATTTCTCAAAATTCTCTACTTGTTGCCTTGTCTTTTGTTTATACATACTGTTAAGCATTGACAGGATGCCTGCCTCCATGTTAGCCCTAGGAGTGTAGTTCACTAAACTTTTTGAATCTTCCTAGTTACAATGGAAGGATGGGACCCATTCTCAGCCCTCTATGAATAGAGGCAAACAGAACCAAGGGCAGGTAGTGGCTTTTTCATTGGCTTGTGGTTAAGAGTCAGGTGGACTGTTAGATCATCCCCATTGTGATTAATGTGTACCTTTTGTTGCTTCCTCTGTATCCTGTATGTATCTTTTTCTTTTGACTTTTCTTATTGGTTTTTAAATTAGCTTTATGACATATAATTTACATCTAATGAAATTAATCAGTTTCTGCATTCAACTTGATGCGTTCTGACAAACACATACAGACCACAGCACAGTCAAGACACAGAGAACATTCATTTCTCCCAAAGTAACCTCGTACTCCTTTGCAAGCAATTCTCCCTAGCCAGCTCCAGGCGATCATTGATCCATAATCAGCTGCTATAGCCTGGCCTTTTCCAGAAGGATTCGTCTTGTATCTAATTGTGTTCACTTAGCATATTTTTGTGATTCACCAGTGTGGTGGGTTGAAGGTGAAATGTACTCCATAGGCTCAGGTGCTTAACACTTGGTCCCCAGCTGGAGGCATTGTTTGAGGAGGTTGTGGGAACAAGGAACCAGGAAGTGGGCCAATAGGAGTGCACCTTGCTTTGAAGCCTGGCCCCAGTTTCTGTCTGCTTACCGACTAAAGACATAATGTGAGCAGCTACTTCATGCTCCTGTGGCCTCGTTCTCCTGTCACAATGCAACTTTGCTATGATGGACTGTGTCCTCTGAAACTATGAGCCAAAATAAACCCCAGATACACCAAGTTGCTTCTTGTTATGTGTTTGATCACTGAGATAAGACAATAACTGTTTCAGCCAGTTTTTCACATGTTTCACTGCCCCCTTTTTATTACATTAAAATGATCATATGATTGTTCTAATACTATCTACTAAGAGATCACTTCTTTCCCATTATATAGATCTGCTGAAATTCAAGTATTCATCAGAAGATGGACATTTAGATATTTCCCTTCTCTTCCTTTTCCTTTTCCTTTCCTTCCTTTATTTCTTTATTTTACTTTTGGTTACTGTGAATAAAAGCTGTAGATAGCACTCATATCCTAGTTTTGTATTTTTCAATCTCTCTCTCTCTCTCTCTCTCTCTCTCTCTCTGTGTGTGTGTGTATGTGTGTGTGTGTGTGTGTGTGTGTGTGTGTGTGTACACATGCACTCATGCATACTTCTCTTCAGAGACCAAAATAAAGTGTTGGATCTCCAGAAGCTGTAGTTGGAGGCATCTGTGAGCCATTGGACTTGAGTTCTGGGAACTGAACTTGGTCCTCTGTAAGAGTAACAGATACTTGTACCCTTAACTAGTGAGTTTTCCCTCCACCTTCACATGCCAGCATTGTTTTATTTTCATATGCTCTCTTTTCTCTTGACTAAACACATAGACAAGACTTACTAGATCATTTCACAGATTCTTGACTTCAAAGAAACTGAGAAGTAGCTTCCAAAGCATTGGGTTAGCCCTGGTGATGCCCGAGGTTGAGGTTGTTTCTTCTCTCACAAACATTTAGCAGGAGCCCCCTCTCTGTTCTTGAATATGTAGGCACAATGGCATCTCATCATGGTCCTGACATTCTCCAGTGACTGGGGATAGTGAGTAGTTAGGTTTTCCTTTGGTCAAGCATCTGTTCAAATTTTTGAGTACCTTTGTAAAGTTAGTTATATTCTTTTTATTGAATTGAATGTGTTTTATGATGGACTTTTGGGAAATTTTATTTTCATCATTATTACTTTTTTATAGTCCAGGGTTGCCTAGAACTCTCTGTGAGCCCAGGTTGGTCTTGAGTTTGTGGCAATCTTCTTGCCTCAACTTCCGCAGTGCTGGAATTACAGCCATGACCTTCCATGGCTAGCTACAAGGGTTCTTTTTCATATCTTATTTAATAATTTTCTTCTTAATTGATAACTATAATTATGTATTTATGGGCTACCCTGTGGAGCTTTCATTTTAGAATATTTAAGTTAAGCTAATGACTAGAGCTATCACCTTGTTTATGTGCTTTTGTGTGGTGGTGAAAAATCTAAAATGTGCTCTTTTAGAAATTCTGACATAAATAGTATGTAGTCATAGCCATCATCCTGTGTGGTGGATTTTTAGAGCTGTCTGAGAAAAACTTATGCCCCACAACTAACAATTACCAGTTCCCTATCTACCTCTCCCCCAGTTCTGCTAATTACCGTTCTATTATTTCCTTCCATGAGCTCAGCCTTTTTATATGCTACATGTAAGTGAGATCATGTTTCTCTTCAAATTCTCCATATAAGTGCTTTATGGTGAATATGTTTTGCATACATTTTCTTGCAGTTGATAGCTTGGTTTTTCAAGGCAAGTCTGAAACCGTTTACTTCATCACGGCCAGACCTGACTGAGCTTCCCTTATGATCCCTCCAGACCTCATTTTTTTTCTCATTTGTAGGCTGGTTCCAAAAATACATCTACCTCTCAGAGTTCATGAGGATTTAAAGTGACAGGGCATGCAAGACTCTCAGCATAATGTCTAAAACCTAATAAGGCCTTGCAAATCACCAGCAGATTGTTATTGTTTGATTTTTATTCATCCCATCTCTGCTCAGTCAAGAAGAGTCCTCTTTGGGTTTCACTTCGTATTATCTGCAGCTGGTAGCTGGAAATAACTGATGCTCAGGAAAGCAGTCTGGACTGGAAGTAAGGGCATGGGAGCAATTAACATGCTGCCATGATCTGAATCCCAAGGCTGCCTGAGCTCAGTGGGTCAGGACAAACAATGTGGGATGTGAGAGGAGATGATCACAGCAGGACCTTGAGCAAGTGCAGCCCTTCAGGGTTGGGCAGAGGAAGAGAGACTCGTGGAGGAGGATGAGAGGGGAGGAAGGGGAGTTTCAGGAATGAATGACTTCACAGATACCAAAGAAGGAGTGGAGTCAGGGTGGGAGGGATCACGGCCAGTGCGCTGCTGGCTTGCATCTGCAGTGTCCTCCGGAGACTTGCTCCTCCTTAGCCCAGGATGCTCCTGGAGGAAATGGAACCTTTAGTAGTTGGGGACTAGAAGAGAGGTAGGTCATCTGGAGATGTGCTCTTGGGAGGAGAATTGGGATGCTGGTCCCTCTGTGTGTCTTTCACTTCCTGTCACCACCAAGGGCAATAGCTTCTTCTACCACACACTCTTACCACCCTGCTCTGCTTCAGCACAAGTTTGGAGCAATGGAGGCAGCTAACCAGTGGGCGAAAAGTCAGAAGTCAGGATGCCAAGTAAAGGTTCTTCTTTAGTCTTGAGAATTTTGTCATAGCTAAAGAAAGTTAACTGACACAGATGGCAGTGCTCGAGAGGGGGTGCCCCCTGAAAGGATCTGGGCACTAGCTAGGAGAACGGCACATTGTCAATGACAGGGAAACACAATGATGCTAGTTTAAGAGCCAAGCAGGTAGTCAGGTTTTGAGAGGATACAGAAAATATTCTACTTCCCCTTCTGAGTTTTGGTAGAACGAGGAAAGAATAGAGGAGCTGAGACTGTCTTTAGAAAGTGGCAATGTGGAAGAGAGGGTTTTTTTTAACAGTATAGGAGAGACACAGGCAGGTGAGCCGATGGGACAGAATCAATACAGTGAGTGCTGGAGAGGGCATGAAAGCAGTAAGACCCCCCCCCCCACCGAGAGTGCAGGAGGGGGTCAGCCTGGAGTTAAGGAGTGGCCTGGCTTTCTGCTGCATGGGTTGGTTGAGTTGGAGTGGTGTCTCACTTCATAGTTATGGGCATAGTGGGCCAACATAGAAATGTGCACAGGAGTCGGCATGACAAAGGAAAACAGGAGCTTTATTCAGTCATTGTGGTTAAGTACAGCACATGAAGGTATATGCAGATGGGCAGGTAGACTCTAGGTTCAGATGCAGAAATGCCAAAAAAAAAATTTCAGCTTCCCTGTACTGCTCTCAACTCTAGGCTTGATTTCATCCTCCTGCCTGAGAACTTTGCATTCTAGTATCAACCCATAATAAAAAAACAGCCTACCATAAGTTTTTTCTCAGAGCAATACTTCTCAAACCTTTAGGGGCCATGTATCAGGCATCCTGCATATCAGATGTTTACAGTATGATTCATAACAGCATCAAGATTACAGTTATGAAGTAACAAGGCAATAATTTTATGGTTGGGGGTCACCACAATGTGAGGAGCTGTATTACAGGGTCACAGTATCAGGAAGGTTGAGAGACAGCCCAATAGCAGGCCGTGCTTGGGTACCCACGTGACTCTATGAATCCCAGTTTGAGCTCTACCTTGCTCACCCCTCCGATGTTATAGCAGGGCTGGTTGCTAGCTTTTATTTGGTATTCTGATTCCAGATTCTTTGGCCAGTCTTTAGCCTACTACTTTTGTGTTTTACTCTTCTATAGCTATGTTATCCTTACCACAAATCATTTAACCCACAACACTCATGGTTTTTCAGCTAATTGTACCCTGGCTGATATGGAGGTAGAGGGGCATTTTTATTGAGACTGAGAAAAGGCACCAAGGCTGGGCATAGGAAAAAGGTCAAAGGAATTTTGGTCACATAATCCTGAGGTCTTAGGCAATTCCTGTGAATTCAGATGCAGGGAGAGGTAAAGGTTAGGGAGAGTCTGAAGCTTGCAGATCTTGGAGATGCTCTAGAAAGCGTGGTCTGAAGGGAAGAATAGAGAGCAGTAGGGATCATGGGTTGGGCGAGTCAAGGAGTTGGAGGTGGTCCCGAACTTGGACTCTGCCCTCTAGTGCTTGAATCAGTTCACACATTCCTGTCTGAGGTCACAGTTTACCTGTCTGTTCTCACCCCTCCTCTACTGTACCTCCTGTTTAAAGAACTAGAAGCTCCCACTTCCCAGACTGCCTAGCTTCCAAACAGATCTGGATAGTGCATAATTCTCACAGATGACGGAGGAGCGAGAGGAAGGAAACCAGGCTATCTTCCATTGGTGTCCTATTCCACCTTCTTGTGCCTCTGACTATGTGTGACTCCTGTGCTGGCTGGTGGATTGATTCACCTGTGGTTCTTGCTTCAGTTAGAAGATCTGAAAAGCATAGCAATTCCTCTCTACTACTACCCTGCTCTTCTAGGAGCCAAGTAACGAAGTCTCAATCAGATGCCCTGTTCAAAGGACTAGACTGGCCTTCACTGTCCCGCTGAGGTTATCTGTACAGTAGGATCAATGCTGTCTCTCTTCTGGAATTACTGAGAGCTGACCTATGTCTCCTCAGGGTCTATGGGGAAAAGGAAGCTGCTAGAGAGGCGTCACTGAGTCAGCCCTGTGCCTGCCAGGTACTTTTCATTCCTTGTGTATTATTCTCACTGTCCAGGTGACTTTGGGTATATGTGCCTCCATTTCCTCATTTATAAAGCATAGGTAATAAAATTCCCTTCCCATGTGATTATTGAAGGAATAAGATGAATAAAAGCTTCGGGACAGGGGTCAGTGAGGTGGTGGGTGACGAATCTGAGTTCAGTCCCCACAGAGATCCACATGGTAGAAGGAGAAAACTGGCTCTCACCAATTGTCCTCTGATCTCCACCTGGATGCTAACACACAGACACACACAGATACACACACAGACACAGACACAGACACACACACACACACACACACACACACACACACACACACACACAATACCCACATGTACAAGCATGTGTGTGTGCCAAAGTGAAGCAGACTTTCACTATTCAGTGTTAGCTATGAGTGATACAACATTTAGCTGCCATTATTGCTTCTTTGTTAATTTAAAAAAAAAAAAAGCTCAAGAGCACTAGCAGTCAGCGAGGTTAGACAACTTGCTCATCCTCAGAGCAGGTGAGCTATTGAGACTTGATTGCCTGTATCCTGACTTGAACCCTTCCTGCTGCTACCCTGATACCAGTGGGGAGTCACAGTTCAACAGTAGCATGGAATAGATCTTGCAGTCTCTGATATCCTCTTCTTTCTTCTAGAACTTATATGTTTAAAACAAAGTGAAGCCATGCAAAGGCCTAAGAGCAAGATGGACTTGGTTCTGGAATTAGTTCTTATGAGAAACTTTGGCTGGTAGAAGAGCAGCTGGAATTTCACAGAGGATGGCAGCTGTTGGATGGGAGGTGAGAGTAAGGAGGGGTGTGTGTATGGACACATGTACATGTATACGTGTGTGTGGTGTTCAGGCATGTGTATATGTGTGTATGTATAGTATATGTGTGTGTGTGCATTTGTACATGTTTGTGTGGTGTGCATGTGTATGATTGTGCATTTGTGTATATATGTTTTTGTGCATGTGTGTGTTCTGCATTAATGTGTGTATGTATTTGTGCATGTGTGTATGGTGTGCATGCATGTATATGTACATGTGTGCATGTATGAGTGTGTGTATGTGTGTGTGCGTGTCTGTGTGTATGAGACTTCCACATCTTGCTTAGGAAAAGCTTTATATATTCTGGAATATTTTATTACCAAGAGATAGCATTCAGCTCAGCTCTCCTTCCCCCTAGCCCTCCGCAGCCCAAAATATATTGAATAGTGTTAGAGGCAGAGGATATTTTCAGCCCTGTTGGGCCCTTAGGGAAATGACTTCTATAAAGAAGAACTAGTGAGCTGTGTAGGACTTTGAATCCCTATTCTGGCACCTGCCCCGATTCTCCCAAGTGCTACAGCCTAGCAGGCAGTTGCCGCTTCACAAGTTTAGAGTCCACATCTTCTTCAGGGCTTGCTTTGACCTAAGCACCCTTTCCATGGCTCTTCACACATCGGTATCCTATATTTTAGGAATTCATTTTATAACCATATCTAACACTGTCCTTCTCGTGACCTCTTCTCCCTCCCCTACCAGCTCTGGTCACCTGCTAGGCCAGAGAAGACAAATCATATTAATAAGGAGCCTGTGCACATTGAGCATGCTCACATCTGCCATCCCATTTGAACCTCATGACAACCCTGTGTGAAGATAAGTACCAAGGAGGAAACCAAGTCTCTGTAAGCAGTGTGGCAAATACTCCCCCCACAATATATGCATTTAAGTTAAACAAGAGGAGGTGCAGCCAGGATGCAAGCCCCGTGAGGTCTGTCTCCAATGTCAGAGCTCTCAGTCTGATACCTTGATGTATTCCGTGGCTAATGATGCTAGTCTGAATGCTTAAGTGCCAGCCTGTTGGATGAATAGGCAGTCCTTCCTGCCCTGTAGTCCTGTGTTGCAACCATCAGAAAGCAGATGGCTTCATTAAGGAGCAATAGCTCCCAGCCTAGTTCTGAACCTTGTGTTACTTCAGGATCTCCTCTGCGATCATAAAAGTACCAGCTATGTTTGTTGAGTGTTTAATATGCACCATGCCCTTTTTACTTGGAACTCATTGTTCCAAAGGTATTTCTGGGCATCCTTTACACTTGAGGGTCTCTTGAACAGCACATAGCTCTTGAACAGCAGCCACAGAACCTATGATTTCTGTTTGTTCCTACTGCACAGAACTGTAACATACTTTTAAAAGGTGTGTGTGTGTGTGTGTGTGTGTGTGTGTCTGGGCACATGGACCCATGTATCTTCAGAGGTCAGAGGTGTCAAAAATATCCAGAGCAGAGTTACAGGCAGTTTTGAACTGCCTGATTATGGTGGCTAGGAACCAACTTGGATCCTCTGCAAGAGTAGTATGGTTCGGGGGCTGGAGAGATGGCTCAGAGGTTAAGGGCACTGACTGCTCCTCCAGAGGTCCTGAGTTCAATTCCCAGCAACCATATGTGATCTAATGCCCTCTTCTGGCATGCAGGTGTACATGCAGGCAGAGCATCATATACATGATAATAAATAAATAGTAAATCTTTTTTTTTTTTTTAAAGAGTAGTATGGTCTCTTGACTGCTGAATTATCCCTCCAGCCCCATAATGTACATCTTAATGATTGAGGGCACAGAACTGTAGCAAGGTGCCCGAGAATGCATCACTTTATTTCTGCTGTTTCCCTGATTAACAGCTATTGTCCACTAAAATCGTCTTTAGCATATAATGATAAGAATCTGATTACAGTGGTGTAAATAAATCAAGGTGTGTGTGTGTGTGTGTGTGTGTGTGTGTGTGTGTGTGTGTGTATTTAGTGGAGAACCACAATTGGATGAACTTGAACTAATAGTCAAGGACGTTGGCTTTAGCATCTTGCTTTGACATCCTAAGCATAGGACTCTTGTCTTTACAAGATGGCCATCTTACTTTCAAGCCACAAATCTGCACTGGAGGTAGGAAGAAGAGTGAAGGATAAAATCCCCATGATAATAGAATCAGCCTCTTCCTGTCAAACAGTGGCTTCTAGAAATACTATTCAATAGCCTTTTGCTGCAATGGTGACACGCTGTGAGGGGATCTGGGCCTTGAATACAAATGTCCCTGGTTTATCAAGGTTCCACTTATAATTTTTTTGACTTGCTGATGGTGGGAAGACAATAGGTATTCAGCAGAAAATGTACTTCAGACTCTGAAGTTTTGTCTCCTCCTGGGCTAGCAATGTGTGACATAAAACTTGCTCATGAAGCTGGGCAGTGGCATTGAGCGGCAATTCCGTCAGCCATGCTCTCTTCCTGAGCGTAAACTGATGCACGACAGCCATTCTGTTGCTAAGTGTAGGTGTGTAATGAGCCAGGATTATTAAATGCATTTTCAACCATGATAGGCTTGTCTGGAGGCAGCCCCATCTCAGGTACAGGAGCATCTGTGCTTTTAGGTGCACACTCTCCAGAAATGGCATTAGTGATCTGGTAATGCACTAAAAACAGGAGGTGACTGTGAGACTGGAGCTGGCAGTGACTGCTACCAATTTGCACTGGGCAGTGCAGTAATGACCTCAATAATCCCTCACATTGATCCAGACATTCAATTTTTAAAAACACTTTCATGTGCATTATTCCTGTTAATCTCCATGACAACCTTCCAACGTAGGTAAGGTATGAGTTACCTAGGAGTCATGCAGGTCTGGAATTGTAGTCCCCGTTTTAAAAGAGAGGAAACCGAGGCTCTAAGGGTTAAGTGAACAGCTCAAAGTCACAGAACTCCTTAATGGTAAGCCATGAGCCAGAGGTTGGTTTCCCAAGACCCCCTGCATGTTTAGATATGATTCAAGCAATAGTCACCAAGCATCTGTATAAGTGACAATGTTGACACCCTTGTCTCCATGTGACTCTCTTGTCTGCTTTTCCAGCTCTTTCAGGACCTTGCTGATTTCTTGTTGCTGTGATAGAAGACAGAAGCGTGTTAAGAGAGGAGAGGTGTGTTTAGCCTCACAGTTTAGAGGGTCCAGTCCATCATGGCTGGGAAGACGCAGTGGGAGAAGAGGATTGATTAGTGATGGCAGAGGCCGTGATGGCTGCCTCTTTTATGGCACTGAACAGGAGAGTTTGGGCTGGGGCCAGAAGTTTGTGTCATCTTCAAAGGCTGGCACCTAATGGCTTAAGTCGGCCACCAATGTCCCACATTCCAAAGTTCCATAGATATCCAAAGGAGTGTCACAAGTATGAACCCAGGAGCCAAGCACACGAGCCTGGCGTGGAGGTGAGGAGACACAGTTCACCTTCAAGACATGACAAGGACAGAGGAGTAAAACGGCCTGGTTGTCATCTCAGAGCAGCATTTAATAACAAGGATGGTGGCTTTCCTTCTGTTTTGCATCCTTGGCACATAGAGGTGACAGGAGTTCTTGAAAATGAATGACAGTGAAGGTAAGGCAGATAGTGCAGGTGAATGGACATTATACATGTTAAAGTTCTGTTAGAAGTTATTGGTATATAAAAAAAGAAGTTATTGGTATTGTCATAGGTTTAGTAAAATCTGCTTGTTGTTAAGTGGGATAGTCTTGGCCTTTAGTAGAAGAGGCCATCTGAGTTTGTTGAAGGTGAGGTATTGATGAAAAGAAAGGAAGAATATGTGATATAAAAATGTATGTCCAATTTATGTTAAGCATTTTAGGGAACTGGATAGAACATGGCCAGCAGGTGCCTAGTGGAAACCATACCCGTGTGAGAGAACATGAGGAGAAGGCAGCAAGCCAGTGCTAGTAGCCACCTGCAGTGAAGGCAGAAAAATATAATTCCTTCCTGCTTACTGAAGTAATAGGTAAGCAGAACTCCCTGTATGACTGCTAACAACTTGGTGAGCGTAGACAGATGTGTGTATTCATGCTATCATCACCACAGACAAGTTCATATAGACAGTCAACATCTGGAAGATGCCTTGGGTCCTTGTGTGGTTTTTCTATTATTTTTTTATGTTACGGATTCAAACACCTCAACATAATGTACACAGCACATACACTGAACCTAATAGATGAGAAAGTAGATAATAGTCTTGAACTCATTCCACAGGAGACAACTTTATGAACAGAACACCAAAAGCACAGGCACAAAGAACAACAATCAATACAATGGGACCTCATGAAACTGAAAAGCTTTTCTAAGTTAGAGGACACTGTCAATAGCACAAAACAACAGCCCATAGACTGGGAAAAGATTGTTGCCAAGTCCACCACATCTGATAGAGGGCTAGTATTCAAAATATACAAAGAACCCAAGAAACTACATAGTAGCAAACCAAATAATCTAGTTAAAGATTGGGTACAGATCTAAACAGAATTCTTAACAGAGGAATCTCAAATGGCTAAGAAACAATTAAAGAAATGTTCAACATCTTTAGCCATTAGGCAAATGCTAGCCAAAACTACTATGAGATTCTGTCTTACACCTGTCAGAATGGTTAAAACCAAAACCACAAGTGACAGCTCATGCTGGTGAGGAGGTGGAGCAAGGGGAACACTCCTTCATTGCTGGTGGGAGTGAAAACTAGCCTTGCCATTATGGAAATCAATATGACAGTTCCTCAGAAAATTAAGAATCAGTCTATCTCAAGACCCAGCTATACCACTCTTGGCCATATACCCAAAGGACACCCCATACTACCACAAGAACACTTGCTCAATTATGTCCATAACAGCTTTATTCATAATAGCCAGAAACTGGAAACAACCTAGATCTTCCTCAACCAAAGAATGGATAAAGAAAATGTGGTACAGTTACACAGTGGAATACTACTCAGCTATGAAAAAGAACGGCATCATGAAATCTGCAGGCAAATGGATGGAAAAGATCACCCTGAGTGAGGCAATCCAGACCCCAAAAGTCAAACATGCTATGTACTCACTTAAAGTGACAGTAGCTATTAAAGAAAGGAAAATCATGCTGCAAACCACAGATCCAGAGAGGCTAAGTAACAAGGAGAGCCCAAGGGGCGGGGGGGGGGGGAACATGGCGCGCTCACTGGGCAGGAGAAATAGAATATATTTGTGAGTGGACTAGGGCAGGTAGAGATAGGAACAGGCTGGGAAGTGGGAGAGAATAATAGGGGAAATGAGTGGAATTGGGACATTTGGGTGTGATGTAGAAACTCAGTGCAGTAAAAACTCCCAGGAATCTATGAAAGTGACCCTAGCAATGTCTCCTAGTAATAGGGGATGTGTATCCTGGACTGGCCATCTTCTCTAGCCAGGCAAGGCTCCTAGAAGTGGGACTGGGACATCAACCGAGCCACAAAAATCTTTGTCCTGCAATCTGTCCTGCCTGCAAGATGAGCTGAGCCAATGGTGGTGCAGAGCTTATGGGCTTGGCCAAGCTATGACTGGTCCAACTAGAGGCCTATGCCACAAGAGGAAGCCCATGCCATATACTGCTTGGATGTCTAGGAACCAGAGGACCAGATGCCAGACAGCTCAGAGCCCTAGGATAGAACCAAACGTGGAAAACAAAAGTCAATGAGATGATTCCTAATGCTATTCTGTTATACTCATAGATTGATGCCTAGCCCCGTTTTCATCAGAGGGGTGTCACCCAGCAATGGAAGGGAGTAAATGCAGAGACCTACCCCGCCAGACACCAGGCAGAGCCAGGGAGAACCCCACAGAAGAGGGTAAGGAATGATTGTAGGGGCCAGGGCAGTCCAGGACACCATGAGTAAACGACCCACAAAAACCACCTAAGCAGGCATCATAGTAACTGAAGAAACAAAAATGGACCCTGTATGGGTCTAAGCTGGACTCTCTGCATATACTTTATGGTTGTATAGCCTGATGTTCTTATGGGACTCCCAAAAATAGAAATGGGGGTTGCCTCTGACTTTTGCCTGCATTTGGAAGTTGTTTTCTTCCTGCTGGGTTGCCATGTCCAGCCATGATATGAGGGTTTGTGCCCAGTCGTATTCTATTGTGTTAGGTCATTTTTTTTAATGGAACTGCTCTCTCTCTCTCTCTCTCTCTCTCTCTCTCTCTCTCTCTCTCTCTCTCTCTCTCTCTCTCTCTCTCTCCTCCCTTCCACCCTCTCTCAAAGGGAAACAGAGGAGGAGTTGTTCTGGGTGGGAGGGGATGTGGGGGAGGGTCTGGAAGGAGTTCAGGGAAGGGAAACTATGGTTGGGATATAACATACAAAAAATAAAGAAGGAAAGATTATTTTAAAAAAATAGGACATTTGGCCACTATTAACCTTCCTTGTTAAATATACATTATATTGTGCAGCAGGACTCTGGAGCACCCCCATCTTTATAGCCATAACTTAACATATAGCTAACAAAACGCAGAGCTCTCTTCTTCTCAACCCCATTCCATTATCTATTTCCAGGTGTTTATTTATAAGAAAACCCACGGTTCTATAGTGGCTGACCTTCCATGACCAGCATCTTAGCGTTACAGCTGCTCTTGGTTGTCCACTTGACTACATCTGGAATTAACTAAAACCCAAGACTCTGTGTACACTTGGGAGAGATTTTTTTTTCTTGATTGGATGGATCATTTGAGGTGGGAAAATTCACCATAAATCTGGGCCACACCTTCTGATTGCCGCCCGTGTTAAGGCCATGGGCCACACCTTCAGATTGCCACCTGTGTTAAGGCCATGGAGGAAGGAAGCCCTGGCCCTTTGCCTGCTGATCCTCACTCTCACTGGCGAGTTCGCTCATCCCTGTTAGGATAACTGCAACGAAAATATAACAAGTAACAGGTTGCGACACACTCGAAACTCCTGCACACCATCAGTAGTAATATGAGATGGCATGGCTCTTATAGAAATTAACATGGAGGTTCCTCAAAAATTAAAACCTTAATATTCTACGACAAGCAATTCCCTGTGCATATATATTTTTATATTAAAATTTAGTTTAAAAATTATGCATAATGTGTGCATTTCTGTATGTATGTGCACATGTTAGCGCAGGTACCTTTGGAGTCCAGAAGATGGAGTTGGATTCCCTAGGACTGGAGTTAAAGGTAGTTGCATGCTGTCAAACATGAATATTGGGAACGAGTCTTGGGTTCTCCGGAAAAGCAGAGTGTGCTCTTGTCTCCAGTTCCTGCACATGTATTTGGAAGATCAGCCAGCAAGACCTCAACAATACAGCACACTCCATGTTCATGGCAATATTATTTACAACACCCAGGATATAGAAACAACCCAATGAATACCACAGATCAGCGAGAAAAGTAAGCTTAAGCTGAAGATGGATGTGCGTCTGGGATCTGGAAGGCTTAGAAAAGACAGAAATAGCTGAGCTGAGACTACAGACAAGACGCCATCTTAATAGATGGTAGTTGTTAGCACCAATAGCAGCATCATTGGTGTTGTGCCTCAGGCACTGTACTACAGATTGTGTGTGTGCAGCGCAGGCACTGCTCACATCAGAGCTCTGTAGTAAAACACCATTTTCATTGTCATTTTTTTTGGTAGATAAACATTTGAAGAGGAGGGCTAACTCAATCACGGGCATATGGGCCAGAGGAAGGTATGATTCTACATGATGATTCATACAGGGCCAGCATGAGAGTTGAGAGGAGTTTGGGAAGATATACCTTTGGCAGAGATGTACCATCTTTCATAGCATACATTCTGTAGTGTTAGAAGATATTTGTTTATATATTGGCTCTGCTATGCTCTTATTGTTTATGGCCTTTTAAAATAGTGTAACCTCCTTGCATTTTTATTTTCATCACCTGTACAAGAAGGGCGTAGTTCTTCGCTTATGAGTAGGACTAATGTGAGATTAAATGCAAAAATAAAAAAAGGGCCCACTGATACTTTGTATACAGTTAAAATATTTGGACTCATTTCTGTTTTCTTTATTATGTATCTCATGTGTATCAGGTATTCAGCAAACCCTCCACATACATTATCACAAATTCTTACAAGGGACCAAGCAGGAAGCAAATATCTTTACCTTGATTATATATATGCAGCATTGAATGCTAGGGAAAGAGTGTGTTCATTTAGGCTCAAGACAGATCTGGCTATGATGGAGGTCTGTGTGGTCCTAACCTGTGTCATTCCTATATACAGGCATCCCATTATGATTTTAAAAAAGTAAATGTGATTAGTATACAATATGCAATTCAAGGTCATTTCTCTGAAGACAATTTGCCAAATAGCCCATCTGCCAAATGAAGGACAATGCAATATATCTGCCTCTTTAAAATTATCTTTCAGTCCCTAGTAGTTCATTGTAGCTTTTAAAAGCATTGAAGATTTTCAATGGTTAGTTGGCCAGTTTCTATATCATTTTCAGGCAGCTTTAGAATGAAGAGTCCAGCAGTCTCTGCTATAGCTCAGTGGCTGAAGGAAGAGCTGGATTTAGTCCACATTGCTTCTCAGCTTGCAGTGTGTCAGTGTTAAGAACCACACTGGCATATGCTGTAGTTCTTGGAAACACTTAGGATGGCTTTGCGGAGGTAAGCTTTGGGTATTGGTCTTTAGTATAGTGGAAGGTTCTGGAAGGCAGAGTTTGAACCAATCGTGATTCATGTCACAGTTATTTCCAAGATGCTGGCTGTAGGACTGGATATGTGCACGCAGGGTCTTGCCGAGTTCCTATTTTTGTTCTCTGGTCTAAGAAGCGAAGGTAATTATATAAGAAAAGAGCAAAGGAAAAGTTCTGAATTTTCTCCTCCTTACCAGGATAATATTCTAAAGCAGCGCCCAACTCCAGACGAATGCCACACAGCAATGCCATCTCTAAGACTTGGAAGATGCATCGCCTCCTCTATCTTCTCTGCTACATCATCTTTCCATCAATCTATACCTTGGAGACAAATCTTCCCAGAGGCTTGAAGTCAGCGATGCAAAGGCAGTAGTTCTCGGACGGTGGGTCTCTCCGACTTCCCTAACTATCTCTCTGCTCCTTTTTCTCTAATAGCAATCCAGTTGCCTTAAATACCAGGCATGTATTGATGGCTCTTGGATTTATGATCTCAGGTTGGCTTTTGTGGAGGCTTCAGACTTGTGTTATCTGCCTGTCTGGTTAATGTCTTCATTGCCCTGTTCTCGCATACCTAATACATCCAAACGAGAAATAAGAAATATCACATTTCACCTCCTAACCTATTTCTTCCACATCTTAATAAACACCAAGTTTATTAGACTCCAAATCTCAAGGCCATCCTCACTTCCTGTGACTCACTGTTCCCAGTGCATCCAGAACCTTCTACATCAGATATAGGCTCCCCTCTCTTCTTGAGGACACTTGTTTTCCCCTTGAACTGCTTACTATAGTTCCTGACTAATTCCCTTCCTTCATTCTTGCTCCAGCATTTTACTCTGCTTACGGCCAAATGACTCCTTGAAACTTTGTACCGACATTTCATCACTCCACTGTTCTAAACTCTTGCCGTAACAGCAAAGTGTAAATATTCAACATACTGTTAAAAGCCCCAGGATGTGCTTACTGCTCTCATGTTGTTTCCTAGCCCATTGTTTCTTTATCCTGCCCTACACTGGTCATGATGGCCTTTTCAGTGTTCTAAGGTGCACTGCAGCCTTAGAACCCTGAGTTTCTATATCTTCTGCCCAAGTTTTGCATTTTTTCTGCATCTTTGCATGACTATCTTTCCTTTTTAATTAATTCTTTGTTCCAGCATCTACCTTTTCAGCGAGCCCTTCCCTGATGGCTCAGTAAAAACACTCATCTTTGTTCTCTCAGCCCCTTTGTCAAAGGGACAAAATAAGTATCAAAGAGAAGAAAAAGCATGCCATAAATATGTTTCTTATCTGCCACTCCACGGGTCATGGGCCCATCTCTGTCATCCTATCTAGGTAGTATCTGAGGATGATCTAATGGTTTCTACTTCTTAGGAAGAGAAACTCAATGAAGATGAGAAATTTAAGACAAGTGGTTTTATCTCTAGCAGAGGGATATGGAACTCACGGTCATGCTCACTCTATTACCTGAATATATTTACATCTAGCTGCAAGAGAGGCGGGGAAATGTCATCTCTCACTGGGTAGCTTAGTTAATTTAGCCTAGAGGTTTTGTACTATAAGTAAGATGAGAAAAATGGGTCCTGGGAGGCAAGTATGTCGGCTTCTATTTCCCTGTTTCACAGTACTTGTCATGGCTTGAGCCCTTAATGTGCTTATTTGCTTCTTTGTTAATTTCCTATCATGTCTACTATATAGAGTATTGGCTCAGTAGTGAAAACTGTGTTTTGACGATTATATATGGAGAGCCTAGGAAAGTAGCATGAATGTGTTCAAACTATGCTTGTAAGTGGATGCATAATAAAGGATTGAGCTGATTTCAATTTATTAAGAGATAGTTATTGGAAGCAGCATTAACTTTGAATTTTAGGTCAACCTATTATCTTGATACAAAAGGTACCTAATTAAGCTCCCAACGGGAACACCTCCAGCATGTATAAATACATTTTTAGTGGGCTGAGTTCATGCTTAGAGGATATATAAAAAGAGTGTGAGTACCAAATGAGTTGCATATTTCACTGAGCCTTTTGGTATCAGCATGCTGTTTTGGTACACATGCAGGATAATTTAAAATTATTTATGTAAGCAACCCAAATGCTCACTATATTTCATATATAATATGAAAGCTTACTGCAACTCTCAAGATATCACAGCCATGAAGAAAAATAGATGGATGCTTTTGGTTAGAAAAACACAAACTATTTGTCTGGAGAGATGATTCAGAGCACTTGGTGCTCTTGCAGAAGACTGAGTTCGGATCCCAGCACCTATGTCAGGAGGTTCGCAACCACCGACAACTCCAGTTCCAGGGAATCTGACTTCCTCTTCTGGACTCCAGAGATATTCATGCTCACATGTACATAGGTGCCTTCCACAGGAAGAAGAAAGAAGTGGAGGAGGAGGAGGAGGGGGAGAGGGAGAGAGGAAGGGAGGGAAGAAAGGGAAGGAAGGAAGAAAAGAAGGAAGAAAAGAAATAAAGAGGAGAACAGACTTACGAAAATAAATGGCCCTCTCTAACCTCTTTCTCTTCTTACTTCTCCTGTCTCTGTCTCTGTCTCTGTCTCTGTCTCTGTCTCTGTCTCTGTCTCTCTTGGGTACCCCTTCCCCCTTTCCTTCTCCCTACCCATGCTCATTTAATAAACCTCATACAACATAAAAAGAGAAAACAAATGGCACACAGCCTTGTCTCATCTACCAATAAATAAGAATGAACACTATTCATGCTTTCGCTTTTGCGTGCTTCCCTGTGTGTATGTGTGTGATTATACAAATGATATCCAAGTAGATTCTCACTGGAGAAGATGTACACCATGTATCATTAATAACCCCTTTGACTTTCTCACTGACTTCAGTTTCTCCCCTGGCTCCCAAGGTGGCCATTGTCATGAGACTTATATAGAGTCTGCTGGTCTGCTTCCTAAAGTACCTTTCCATAGATATGTGTATTCACATGTACTGTGCGATAGTATCTTTTGATCTTGTGACATTTTCTTTAAGAACAACTTGGCTCTCCTGATAATTCTGTGACACCCTTTTTAACTCACGTTTTGAGACTCTATCAAGATTAATGAGTGCGGATTTAATTCTTTTAATTGGTACATTGTTCATTTCTTTGAAAAATATCTTTAGAGTTATTTATTTTTTTATCTATGTGTATATGTATGCCTTCCTGAGTTTACATGTAACACATGTGTGTGCAGGTGGCCACTGAGGCCAGGAAGTGTCAGATCTACTGGATCTGGAATAAGAGGCAGTTGTGGGCTGCCTGATGTGGGTGCTGGAAAGTGAATTTGGGTCCACTGAGAGAGCAGTAAGAGCTCTGTACCACTGAGCCATCTCTCCAGACCCTTTATTTATTTTTAGTGTGTGTGTGTGTGTGTGTGTGTGTGTGTGTGTGTGTGTGTGTGTGTGCATTTGTGCACATATTCAAGAACATGCCATACTATGCCTGAGGAGGGTAACGGAAACAATGTGTGAGTTGACACTCTTCCATCATATGCGGCACAGGGATGGAACTCAGATTGTCCATCTTGGCACAAGCACATTTACCCACTAAGCTGTCTTGCCAGCCTGGCTGTTCTTTCATAAGAACATCCTATTTATGTATGTTTGAATGGTATCACAGTTTTGCTTTACAGGCAATGCTGCAAGAAGCATCCTTATGTGCACCCATGACACCATTTACCTGGAACATACCCTTAAAAGTTGCATTACCAAATCTTATGCCCATTGAAAAACATATTTTGCTGACTTCTGTCCAGTGATTTCTAAAGGTGCTGTGCCAATATGTTCATTTGCTGGCTGTGTGTTAGTGCTTGATTTCTCATCTCATTATATTAATTGATCATATTTTAACAGTGATTTGTTAGTATTTTAGCCAACAAAAAAGAAAACCAGGAAATGCCCATCTCTTTTAGCTCATATGCTCTCCACACAACCTGATTTTCTAAACAGCTGCAGCTAGTGGAAGAGCACTGAGTTCATCATATCTTTTTAAAAAATTTATTTATTTTATTTTATTTTTATTTTTTTACACATTTTTATTGAAAAATAAAATAATTCATATTACATCTCATTTGCTATCCCATCCCATGCATCCCTCCCACTTTCACCCCATTCCCCTTCCCTGTGACTGTGACTGAGGGGGACCTCCTCCCCCTGAGTATGATGCTAGGGTATCATCATATCTTAGGGTAAGTAAGCCACTGACTTAATTTCACCATAGTCTCTTAGTCTATGAAATGGGGACATCCATACTGTTGCAAGGTCATTTTGAAGACAATTAGCAAAAGCTCCTGCACTTCGCTTGGCACATGGCTGGACAGATAAACATTTGTTCTCTTCGTATAAGAGTCTGCATAATCCTAGAAGTTTGTGGAATGTACAATAGTACATGCAATTAATTGAGTTTAATATGTCACAGATTATAAGGTCCACCATTGTCTATTGTGGCTTTTAGAAATAAATAAATAAATAAATAAAGCTGCTTATTGAGCTGTGAAATATCAACTTTAAAGCTGATCAGAATTACTGAGATGTTAAAATGGGATTTGGAAAACCTGTGTCTTAAAACCAATCAAACACAGTGTTGTCTGTTTTGGCTGCACTGTGAGTAAACGCCGAGACAGACTTGAGAGCTAATTTGTTATTTGGGAGACAATATAGAGCAAATTGGTAGGAGAGAGAAGATGTGAAACAGGAAAGGAAAGAAAGCCAATAACAGGTGCTATAGCAAATAAATCACTTTTGTGAAGAAACAGACCCCAATTCCACTGAGAAATTGTAGGGGCCACTACTGAATTTTGGCCTCACATTTTATCCCCCAAAGTACAAGGGAGCTAGGCAGTGTGTTTGTGCGCTGACTTCCCTTTGGTCCTGGTTGTGAGCTGTTTTGGGAACTGCCTTATCAGTTCCCTGCATTCTCCTGTCTCTGTGAGCTGGCTGTTCTGCATTTCACTTACCTTTGCCCAGCACGTCTGCTTATCAAGGTTCTTGCCTAGTGGGATTACCCAGAGTCTTAAACCTGAGTTGTCAAAACTCTTGGTTACTGTAATTGGTTCAGGCTGTGGTCCCTGTAACTGCTTATTTGTTCTTTTCCACTGGACATACAGGTACTCAAAGATGTCCCCATAAATGGCTTCAGATATACTCACTTGTAACTCTAATATGTAGCTGTAAACAACATGTTCTGATAGTCTTAGCCAGTCATCCCTGCCAGCATAGTAAGTCCTTTGATAGTCTGGCAGGAGGAGTTAAAAATATCCAAATACTTAGACATGTTCTTCATGTTGTCATTGGAAGTGATGGTGACACACCATTTTATTCTTATTCTTGAATCTGTGTTTTATCACAGGCAAATGGCAACATAATGGGCTCCTGACTCAAAGTACATATTGCAGACAGTGCTCTGATGCCATCCTAAGCTGGTACATCATCCATCTTTCACATTCATCCCAACTCTATCAAGCTAGCAACTTTGGATGTTACATATTGTACGGGTCACATGGTCACATGAATAATGTTGACTTATTTAGATGAATATGAAATGAGTGCCTGGATTTAATATATTTATGTGAAGGAACCTTACAGCTTCCTTGGAGGGCAGTGCTGCCGAGGTACTGTGTGGTAGAAAGACAAACACATATGTAGAACATACATGAATCCTATGAGAACAAAACCTGTCTACCCCCAGATGGAAGGGGGCTGGAAATAGATTGCTACTGAGTGGGTGGTAATTCTACTGCAGAGATGCTGGGAGGCACGGCCTGAGCTACACATAGGTACTTGCTTTCTAAACGCACTGGGAAAGCACTAGGCTTTCTGACCACCAAAGCCAGACACACTCCTGGGATGACTTACCCTGTCCAGTTGGCCACTCTGGGTACTTTCAGTGGGGAAGATTTCTTGTAAACATTGATATGGGACATGCATATCCAGAAGCACTGTGTTTCGGCTACAGCAACAGATGGAACAGGCCAGCGTTTAAACTGCTCTGCCATGCTAGTCATGGGAGGACCCAGAAAACCATAAAGATGAATTGAAGAAGGAATGTTAGTGTGGCCATTGTAGGTGACAATGGCTACAAAATAAGTATGAATAATCACTTAGGGAATGTATGAAAGTGATTGTAGATATGGGAATCAAAAATTGCAGCCAGTGGATATCCTGAGAGCTTGATGCCTAGCCAAAATAGCCTAAAATGGAAAGCTTCTGGCTCAGTAAGACACCTTGTCTCAAGGTAATAGGCAGATGATGATAGGAGAAGTTGCCCACCTGCAACACACACACACACACACACACACACACACACACACACACACACAGACTCACACACTCTCTCTCACACACACATTTGCATTTCCACACACATGCATGAGCATATGCCCATGCACAAACACATATAAATAATTAAAACATTGCAGCCTCTGAACTACAAAGTAGCAGAAAAAGAGTTATTTGAAATTGGACATAAGGGTTGCTGTGGTTGAGTGTGGCATTTAAAAGTTCCTGTGTTAGAGACTTCGTTCCTCAGTATGATAATATTGGGAGGTGGGGCCTAATTGGATGGACTTGAGTGTTTGTGGTTGGATGGCAAACATCTTCCTGTTAGGGATGGCTTAGGTGTTTGGTTCCCTTTCCTTTCTTACCTGTGTGTCCTCTCTTCCGTTTTGACTCTGCCACATTATCAAGCAACATGAGGAACTCACTGATACAGCTTCCTAATTGAAGGAGAGATAAACATGTTTTTTGTTTAGATCACAAGTGGGGGATGAAAAAAGACTTATGAGAGAACAGGTGATGTTTATCCCATTAGAAGTCAAACCACCGTGTGGGGGAGATTGGTTGTTAACCAGATGAAAAACATCCTTGAACAAATTCTGAAAGAAGATATAAATATGAGCCAAAAACAAGAGGTGAGGCCTTTGGAGACTTGGGATAGTTTTGGCTGTTCATCGCTCCACTTCGAGACGCTCCTAGAGAGACCCGCTCATGGGAAGGCTCTGGGGCTCCAGGCTCCAGCTGAGGTTCCAGGTTCTGGTTGCTACAGGTTCCAGTAAAAGAAATCCTGCTGATTATGCCAGGAGAATCGTTCCTCGGAACTGATATCCTTATGGTTTCATTATTGTATTCTTTAATCTTCGTTTCCTATTGTTTAGGTTAGTCGGGCTATAAGGGAGGTACTCTAGGTTAATAAGTTCGTAATAAAATATATTTGTTAATAAAATTGAGCCTACACCTGATCTTGAACTTCCCAGCCTACAGGGCCTAAGTGAACTTCCCTTTGTAATGATCCAGCCATGGATATTTTGTTATAGTCAGAGAAAATGGACTAAGATACCGACAGTGACCAGATGTGGGCGGGTGGGGTTCACACTGGCCTCCCATCATTCACTGGATTGCAGATCAGGTGTGGGTCTGTAATACATAAAATCAGACTCAGGTGCTGAATAACGTGCCTATCGCTGTGAGCAGAGCCAGTGTAGCCATCTTGCCACCCATCAGATGGCTTGCTGGTTACCGTAAGGAGCAGTACCATGTTGAGAAGAAGTTAGTGTTAATCTGTTACTGCCAGGTTGAACACGTGTTGGTGGTAGGCTCTCCTGGCTTTTGCAGTGGGCACTGTGCTGAACCTACCCCGTGTAATGGGGACTTCATTGCCAATTACACAATGAAAGATCTGGTTCACCAAACTCAACTTACCTCCTACACTCTAAGGTAGTACTCTAATGCCAGCTTTACAAATCGCAGGATCTGGGCAAGGGAGAGAATGAGATGGGTCTGGCCTCATGAGACTCAAAGAAGCACTTGGTCTCAAGTCTGTGCAGGTGTTGCGAACAGTTCCTTGATGTTGGTGACCGCGGTACTACTACTCTTTTCACCTCATCCTAGTCTTGGGCCTTGAAACTAGGTTTTCTAGAAGTTGATGATAAGATGGGGGTTTGAGTCATCAGATGAACACCTATTTAAAAAAAGCAGGATTGAGAAAAGGCAGAACTCAAGCTGCCGTGGAGGTCTGAAAGAGCCTTAGTGTCCAGGCAGGGAATTCTTAATGCAGGTATTAATCGTCAGAATCTTTATGCCTTTGCTGAGATGACCAGATCTTTATGGCCTTGTCCCAATCATTGTCTGACAGCTGCAGCCCCAGGAAGTGTGTTACCGTGTTGAAGTGTTTCTTTGTAGCATATACCTAACCCTGCTACCTCTCACACCTAGGAAGTGGGAAGTGGCCTTCCCTGAGGGGGGTTTAGGAGGCATCAAAACTTTTCTCTCTACCTGGTAACGCTTGAGCTTTGTTGGCTTGGATGTTCTCGTTCCCCACTAGGAAAATGCTTCTACCACGGCGACAGAGTAGGATTATTGATACAGAAGTTGAGATTACCAAGAATAGGAGGGGGCTAATGTAGTAACAGGAATAAGGAACCGAATTTCCAATGATGAATAGGTGATTACTGCATGCCAAGGGTAGGGAGGCTAACGTGCCCGGGACTGGAGTAAGGGAGCACTCACTCCTTAGATAAATGCACACCCAAGAGTGAGATGCCTGCAAACAAAGTAAGGACAGACAAATGACCAGGACTTCTCAAAAGGGGAGTTTTATGGTACATATCAGGGACAGCACAGCCAGAGAGCCGGTAGCCGGGGACTAGGGAAATAGGGAACACCTGAAGGGATTACAGGTGCCACCATTAACCACGGGAACAAGGGCAGGAAAAGCTGTGCGGATTCCTTCATTACTTGTTGTGAAAAGATATCCACACATTCCCACACAAACGTGTGTATAAATGCAGACTCTGGTTTTTCTCTCTCTTCTTTTCATCTTATTTTACATTAGGTGAATATTGCCCAGTTTTGTGACTGGCTTTGGGGGTAAGTTCACACACGTGAGGAAAAGTGAGCATGGGTGATAGCTAGGCACAGGGGAAATAAAAAGGGCTAGGAGGCTAGCGAGCGAGCCATTTATTTTTGTGTGTTCTGGTAGGTAGTGGCCTGGAGTATAAAAATGCATTTCCCTGTAATTTGCAGGCTCCCTATTGTCTCTCAGACTGCGAAACTGAAAGACTTTCTGTCTCTAGTTCACCTGCCATTGTCTCCTTTTCTCACACTAATGCCTTATCCTGGCGTCAGGAGTGGCTTCCAAAAAGCAGCTGATTTGGGTTTCAGCCTTTCTTCATTATCTCAGAGCCAGCCTTGTCACACCTCCTCTGAGGCACCAGATCCGGACAGGACATCCTTTCCCACTCCAAGGCATGAGTCTGCTACCAAGGGCACAAGCTGTAGATGTGCCTGGGGTTGGCCACCAAGGGTTTAGTAACGTCACACTACTTCAGATGTTTTGCCCTTCAGAAAGAATGCCCTCTGGATCATAAAGAGGACCTGTTTACTCTAGAAGGAGGGCAACCTTCTGCCTCCGGGCATACAGCTACCTGCCTCTGCTCTTACTTGAGGCAGAATGTACTCCATGCCAGCATGTTCTGTGGAAAGCCCCAGGGTCTCTCTCGGCCTAGAAGGGAGACACAGCATCCCCAGAGGCTTCCCAGTGCAGCCCACAGAACAAAAGGATGGGTAAGCACGATTCTATTATCTTCAACCAACAGCCTGAGACAAGAATATGAGGCGGCCATCCATTCTGACCTTTCTCTCCAGCCGCCTGGCAGCCTTTTCCCTGGAAAAATGAAACTTTCCACAGTGTCTGTCTTAATTATGCACGGACATAGTTGATTTGCATATCCAAATACTCAGGGCCGTGAAGCGTATGAATAATTTCTGCCTGATGATGGTTGGCTACAGAAGAGAGAAAAAGATGGGTAAGCCCGCAATGCCTTCTAACCTGTATATAGTTGCTGTTCTGTATCCTCAGGGCCTGCATCTGTGGAGTCAAACAACTCTAGGTTGAAAGTATTTGGGGGGAAAAAAACCCCGCATCTGTCCCGAATGTGTGCAGATGTCTATTTTCTTGCCACTATTCCCCAAACAGTACATTATGACAAGTGCTTAAACAGAAATTTGGTGTTGGGAATTTTAAACCATCCAAATGTGATTTAAGGCACACAAAAGCAGGAGTCTAGCTTAGAGCAGATACTATGCCATTTTTCAGAAGGGAACCACTACCCTATAGACACCCAAGGCTAACTGGATAAACTTGGTCCTGACCAACTTTGCCTAAGAAAACTAACTGTACAGAGTTGACCAAATGTCATTCTCTTTACCATTAGCCCCTATTACAAGGCCACCTCTGTAGCCTCCTCCATGCATGCAGTTTTCTATATTCATGTCACCCCTAGACAATTTCAGCCTAGCCTCCTCCAACCCCCACCGCCAGTCACCTGGCAGACAGAATCAGCAGTGAGTTACCATGAGTCCTTGTCAAATCTTGGTGTTTTCTTTGGTCTTAATTTTTCATCACCTGCAAACAGGAAAACTTGATCATATCACCTTGAAAGACATTTCCAGTCCTTATGTCTTAATCCTTCTGATGGCATTTTTTTAAATTAAAATGTTTACTTTCATTTTAATTTATGTGTATTCATGGTTGTCTGTGTGGACACATGCATGCGGGTATTGTCAGAGGTTATCTTTATGTGGGTTTGTGCACTTTGAGTACGGTGTGTGTGTCTACGCCAGAAGAGGGTGTTATGTCCCCTGTAGCTGGAGTTACAGGCACTTTAGCTGCCTGACAAGCTCAGGTACTCTGTAATAGCAGCCGTCACTCTTGCCCTTGGAGGGGAAATGTTGAGAATCAAATTTTCACCACTACAATGAAATGCCCAAATATAGGTGCCTTTATAAACAAATAGGTTTAATACATGTCTTAGTTAGGGTTTCTATTGGTGCAACAAAACACCATGACCAAAAAGAGAGCTGAGGAGGAAAGGGTTTATTTGAGTTAAACTTCCATCCTGCTGATCATCACTGAAGGAAAACAGGACAGGAACTCACAAAGGACAGGATCTTGTAGGCAGGAGCTGATGCACAAGCCATGGAGGGTGCTGCTTGCTGGCTTGCTCCACATGGCTTGCTCAGCCTGCTTTCTTATAGAACCCGGGTATGGCCAGCCCAGGGATGGCACCACCCACCATGGACTGGGCCCTCCCCATTGATCACTAATTGAGAAAATGCCTTACAGCCGGATCTCATGGAAGCATTTCCTCAACTGAGGCTCCTTCCTCTCTGATGATGCCAGCTTGTGTCAAGTTGACACACAAAACCAGCCAGTGCAGTTAGGTCAGAGGCTGAGTGCTGGGTTCAGCTTGGCTCTTTTAGGACCTTGTGATGGGTGGTGTTCTGGTCATAGGAACATGTTAAGGAGGCAGGGGTCACACACCAAGAGCCTGAGAGTAATTCAGAGCAGCTTGCTCTTTAAAACAACCCTTCCTCAGGAACTGAGAGGTCCCCTTCAGAATAATCACTTTTTCCTGGGAGCATGTTCTCAATGAGTGAGGAATGAGGCCCCACCTCTTTACATTAACTCATAAACACTTGGGGACAATCTGAAAACATTTGCAAGCCATAACAGAGACATGATGAAAACATCTTGAGTCTCACGTCCATCCGACCATTTCCCATGAAGAGGGACTGACCACGACATTGAGGATATGTTGTAAAAACCCCGCAGAAGAGCTTCATTAACCCAACTGGCTTCTAAGCCACTTTCGAAATCAGCAGTGGTCAGGGCTCAAGGAAATTTAGACAATGCGTTTCAGTATCCATGGAGACAAGGATGAAGCCAGTTCAACATCCTTCAGGAAGATGACTAGCATAAAAGGATGTGATCTCGATGGTGGCACCATAGTCATGGGGCTGTCAGCTTCCCAGATTGAGGACAGGAAGGAAGACTGAGTTTCTCCCTGTCTTATTGGCGAAACAACCAAGGCTTGGAGAGTTAAATAATAAATCTGTGAGAGTAAGTCTATCCTTAGAACTCATTTTCTTGCCTTCTAACTCACCTGTTTCAGAGTCAGAACTTTGATTCACCCTTTCTTTAGTATCACTTAGTATGAACCACAACGTGCTCTGAAATGAAGAACAAAAACAGTCTAAAAGAGACAAAGACAGTGACATGGGACAGATCACTGCAATGGAACCCTCTGGATGTGATGCAGGCTTCTTGCTGTGGTCCAACCTGCAAAGGACACAAATCATGTAGTTGGGGGAGACCTAGTTTGTTGGGGTGAGCATACGCTATCTTCTCTAACCATGTACTTGGCTTGAGCTAGCGTAGAAGTCTCATGACAGTGAGGGACTAGCAGGCAGGAGGCCAGACCAAGGAGTGTAGTGGTGTTCTGTTGTGGGACCAGTAAGCTATGTGACTGGGGGGAGCCTGTCCTGAGCAAGAGTGAGGCCTAGATGTGTCCAAACCCCAAAAATCTGATCCTGAGACTGGCAGAAATAGGCCTGCTTCCTCTCTGCCCTGGGCCTGGACATCCCAATGCATGACCCCTGTCTCTGCCATCCCTTTAAAGTAATCAGGTAACCTGGTGGCAACTAAACTCTCTCTCTCCCTTCCTTCCCCTCTCCCTTCCTTCCTTTCTCTCTCTCTCTCTCTCTCTCTCTCTCTCTCTCTCTCTCTCTCTCTCTCTCCTTATAAGGACATGTCCAGCAAGCACCTCTTAATGCAAATGAAGCATTCCCAGCATGAGAACCCCTCCCCACGGGTTTATAGAGCCTTTGTTCCCACCTACTCCCAATAAAGAGAGCTGTTTCACTGGAAACTGTCTCCTGAGAAGGCTGTTTCTCTGAATTCTCACTGACCAAAATCCTACCTCACCCACCTGCTCTGGCTGAGCTTCACTCCCTTCAGTCTAGCCTGGTGAGCAACAGTGCCCGCATAGCCTGAGGTGTCGAGCAGACCTGGGGGGCAGTAGCCTGTGGCAGGGTTGGGGGTTCATGTCTACCTCCTTATAGATGCACAGCCACTGTGCCAACAAAGGGGTTCACTAAGTATTTTACTACTTAGTCTAGGGTCTCTCTGTCTCTTTTGGAACTAAGACATTTCAAAAGTAAAATTCCATGGCATGGAGAAAATACTTGCATAATATTTTCCTTTGAAATAAGGCTGGTTTCAGAACAATTATTTTAGATAATTCAAATTTTGTTAAAATGAGAAGTTGAGAAAACCAGCTATTTATCTTAGTAATGAGGTTGTGAGAATTCCCCCTCTTTTTTTTCTTCTTCTTCATTTTCGGTATTCTATCTGGTCTGTGCATTATCTTACTCAGGATAATGAGTTATGATAGATCCTAACATGGTTAGCCCGAAGGCCTCTCATTAGCACAGCATTAGCCCCTGATCGCTCTCGTGGGCCACAGGAGTGGCATCCCCACCGCACAGTGTGTCTCTGAGTGATTTCTCTGCATCTTTTCTTTTTAAGCTGTTCTATGTTTTCTGTCTTCTCTGGTTGAGTGAGTCCAGCCCTGGGGCTGTGGAGGGCAGGCTGTGCTGTCGACACAGGGCAGCAGAAAGCAGGGTGAAGGTAGATATGAAGAGAAAGGGCTGCAGGATAGGACTTAGCCTTCGTGCTACACAGACATCAGTGTAGTGTGTCTGTAAGTGTGCAGAGATGGTGCTTCATGCTGTGCAGAGCTCCTTCACACCAGCAAGTGGCCTTTACAGCACAGAGCTTGCTGTCCTCACAGGCATCCGAGACCCAGGAGCCTTTGCTTTTGCATTCACAGTCCCCTGGCCTACCTGTAAAACTTTTTTTTTTTGTGGTTCATGTGCCTCTTCTGTGAAGCCTTCCTTAGAGCTGAACGTATATAGAATTAGTCACACTTTTGTCTGTACTTCCAGAGTGCATTGTATAGAACTGCCACTCTCAGGCGTGTTTATCATAGGTATTAAATCTAACAAAAACTTGGCTTTTCATGATCTTCTCAGGGTTAAGGATGGGGTCTCATTTATTCATATGCACTTGGCATTTAGCACCAAGGTTGGTACTGGGAAAGACTTCAAGTTTATTAACATAAAAAGACTCTATTTCAGGCTATGCAAGGTAGGTAATATTACCCCCCCCCCCATTTGGGAGAATAGTCCTATAGTAAGTGGTAAATCTTAAGTATATAGGTCAGCTTAACATTTAAGCTTGTGATATTTCAGCACTGTGATTGCTAGTCACCTGCATCACCATTATTCCAAAGATACCGCCACCCCTCCCCCTACCATCACTACCACCCCCCACTCCCCCCCCCACCATCACCACCACCACTCCATTACCACTGCCACCACCACCCCACCACCACCCCATCACCACTACCACCCGACTGCCACCACCACCACGAACCCCCCCCACCCCATCACCACCACCACCACACCACCACCATCTGGCGTTGGCTCAGGAGTATAAACATTGGGTGAGGAATAAAAGCTCCATTGTTGTTATTAGCCCTCTCTCCATCACCCTTTCTTTTCTTTTTTAAGTTCTCATATTTCTTTTTTTAAAAATTTAATTAATTTATTCAGATTACAACTCAATTGTTATCCCATCACTTGTATCCTCCCATTCCTCCCTCCCTCCAGCTTTCACCCTATTCCCCTCTTCTAGGTCTATGACCAAGGGGGACCTCCTCCCCTACTATATGGTCATAGGCTATCAAGTCTCATCTTGGTAAGTCTTGTCTGGCCCCTGGGCCCAGATCCACCCATCACAATGTTATTCTTGCAGGTTTCTAGGACCCTCTGAATCCTTCTATTTCCCCATCTCCTCTATTTATTTTACTTAGAGTCCCAGTAGGATGTCCTCACATCTATCCCAATCTCCTGGTGAGTGAAGACTTTCATGGGACATTCCTTTTGGGCTAGTGCCCAATTATAAGTGAGTATATACCATGTGAGTCTTTCTGCTTCTGGATTAACTCACTTAGTATGATCATTTCTAGTTCCATCCATTTGTCCACAAATTTTGGGATTTCCTTATTCCATAGTGTAAATGTACCACAGTTTCTTTATCCATTCTTAAACTGAGAGACCTTTAGGATGTTTCCAGGTTCTGGCTATTATGAATAAGGCTGCTTTGAACATGGATGAGCATATACCCACGTTGTGTGGTAGAACATTTTCTGGGTATATTCCAAGGAATGGAATAACTGGGTATTGAGGAAGTTCTATTCCCAGTTTTCTGAAAAAGTGCCAGATAGATTTCCAAAATGGTTGTACTAGTTTGCATTCCCACCAGCAATGAAAGAGTGTTCCTTTCTCCACATCCTCACCAGCATGTGGTGTCACTTGAAGTTTTGATCTTAGCCATTCTGATGGGTGTAAGATGGAATCTCAGAACTGTTTTGATTTGCATTTCTCTGATGACTAAAGATGTTGAGCATTTCTTTAAGTGTTTCTCAGCCTTTTGATAGTCCTCTGTTGAGAATTCTTTGTTTAGCTCTGAGCCCCATTTCTTAATTGGGTTATTGGGTTTGGTGGTGTTTAATTTCTTGAGTTCTTTGTATATTTTCAATATTAGACCATTGTCACATGCAGGGTTGGTGAAGATCTTTTCCCAGTCTGTAGGCTGTCGCTTTGTTCTGTTGACAGTGTCTCCTGTCTTACAGAAGTTTCTCAGCGTCATGAGTTCCCATTTATGAATTGTTGACCTTAAGGCCTGGGCTGTTGGTATTCTGTTCAGGAAATTGTCTCCTATGTCAATGTGTTCCAGCATCTTCCCCACTTTTTCTTCTAACTGATTTAGTGTCTCTGGTTTTATTTTGAGGTCTTTAACCTACTTGGACTTGAGTTTTGTGCATGGTGACAAATATGGGTCTAATTATATTTTTCTACATGTAAACAGCCAGTTAGATCAGCACCATTTGTTGAAGATGCTATCCTTTTCCCATTGAAATTTGGCTTCTTTGTCAAAAATCAAGAGACCATATGTGTGTGGATTAATTTCTGGATCTTCCATTCAATTCCACTGATCAACCAGCTTATTCCTGTGCCAGTACCATGTTGTTTTAATTACTGTTGCTCTATAGTACAGCTTGAGATCAGGTATGGAGTTCCTCCTGAGGATCTTTTATTGTATAGGATTGTTTTAGCTATTCTGTTTTTTTTGTTTTTCCATATGAAGTTGAGAATTAATCTTTCAATGTCTTTAAAATATTGTGTAGGTATTTTGATGGGGATTGCATTGAATCTGTAAGTTGCTTTTGGTAAGATGGCCATTTTTACTATGTTAATTCTCCCAATCCATGAACAAGGAAGATCCTTCCATCTTCTGATGTCATCTTCCATCTCTTTCTTCAGAGATTTGAAGTTTTTTTCAAACAAGTCATTCACTTGCTTAGTTAGAATTACTCGTAGATATTTTATATTGTTTGTGGCTATCATGATGGGTATAGTTTTCCTAATTTCTTCCTGTGCATGATTGTCATTTGTATATAGGAAGGCTACTGGCTTTTTTGAGTTAATTTTGTATCCAGCCAATTTGCAGAAGGTATTTATCAGTTGTAGGAGTTCTCTGGTGGAGTTTTTGGGTCACTTGTGTACACTATAATATCATCTGCAAATAGGGATAATTTGACTTCCTTCTTTCCCATTTGTATCCCTTTGCTCTCCTTTTGAAGTTTTATTGCTCTGGCTCGAACTTCAAGAACTATATTGAAGAGATATGGAAAAAGTGGGCAGCCTTGTCTGGTCTCCGATTTTAGAGGAATTTCCTTGAGTATCTCTCCATTTAATTTAATGTTGGCTATTGGATTGCTGTACATAGCCTTTATTATGCTTAGGCATGTGCCTTGTAATCCCAATCTCCCCAAAACTTTAAGCATGAATGGATGTTGGATTTTGTCAAATGCATTTTTCTGCTTCTTAGGAGATGACCATGTGGTTTTTTCTTCCAGTTTGTTTATATGGTGGATTACCTTGATGGATTTCCGTATATTAAACCGTCCCTGCATGCCTGGAATGAAGCCTACATGGTCTTGGTAGAAGGTTCCATGGGGTGCTGAGAAGAAGGTATAATCCTTTGTGTTTGGGTGAAAAGTTATGTAAATATCTGTTAGATTCATTTGATTCATGACATTGGTTAATGATGTTAATTCTCAGCTTAGTTTCTGTTTCAATGACCTATCCTTTAATGAAAGTGGGGTATTGAAGTCTCCCACTATTAATGTGTGGGGATCGATGTGTGGTTTAAGTTTTGTTAATAGTTCTTTTACAAATGTGGGTGCCCTTGTATTGGGAGCATAGATGTTTAGAATTATGCTGATATCTTGGTTGATTTTACCTTTGAGTATGAAGTATTCTTCCTCATCCCTTTTGATTAATTTTGGTTGAAAGTCTATTTTATTAGATATTAAAATGGCTACACCAGCTTGCTTCTTGTGACCATTTGCTTGGAAGATTTTTTCCAGCCTTTTACCCTGAGGTAATGTCTATCTTTATGGGTGAGATGTGTTTCTTGAATGTAGAAAAATGTTGGGTCTTATTTATGCATCCATTCAGTTAGTCTGTATCTTTTTATTGGAGAATTGACATCATTGATGTTGAGAGATATTAATGACAAGTGACTATTAAGTCCCTTAATTTTTGATGTTGGTTACAGTACAACGTTTGTGTTTTTTCATGATGTAGTTATCTATTTCCTGTGTAGTTTTGGTTGTGGCTTGTCCCTCTGGGGTGGAGTTTTCCTTCTAGTAACTTTTGTAAAGCCAGATTTGTGGAAAGGAACTGTCTGAATTTTTTTGTCATGGAATATTTTGTGTTCTCCGTCAATGGTTATTGATAGTTTCACTGGGTATAGTAGTCTGGCCTGGCATCTGTGGTCTCTTAGGGTTTGCAGGACCTCTGTCTAGGCCCTTCTGGCTTTTATGGTCTCTGCTGAGAAGTCGAGTGTAACTCTTATAGGTTTGCCATTGTATGTTACTTTGCTTTTTTCTTTTGCTGCTTTTAATACTTTTTCTTTGTTCTGTATATTTTGTGTTTTTATTATTATGTGTTGGGAAGATTTTCTTTTCTGGTCTATTCCATTTGGTGTTCTGTAGGCCTCTTGTATGTTTATATGCATCTCCTTCTTTAAATTGGGGAAATTTTCTTCTATGATTTTGTTGAAGATATTTTCTGGGCCTTAGAGTTGGGTGTCCTCTCTTTACTCAATGCCTATTATTCTCAGGTTTCATCTTTTCATGGTGTCCTTGATTTCTTGGATATTTTGTGTTAGGATTTTTTCAGATTTAGCATTTTCTTAGATTTTTGCTTTGAGTTCTATGTTTGTATCTTCTAATCCCCAGATTTGTTCCTCCATTTCTTAAATTCTGTTAGAGAAACTCACTTCTGTGTTGCTTACTTTCTTCTCTAATGTTTCTTGTCCCCATTTTTCTTCTGTTTGTGCATTTATCACTGTTTTCATTTTCATCTTCAGATCTTGAACTGTTTCATTGATTTCCTTCATCTGGTTGTTTGTATTTTCCTGATTTTTTTCTAGTGCCTCTCTATAGGCCTCTTTTATGTCTTCCACCTGTTTGGCTGCGTCTTCCTTCATTTGATTATAGATTTTATTCGTCTCCTCCATTATCATCTTTATTACTATGGATTTGAGGTCATTTTCTTGTATTTCGGTTGTATTTGAGTTCTCAGGGTTGCTTTCTTTGGGATAGCTGGGATCTGGAGTTGCAGAGTTGTTTTTGTTTTTGTTATTTGCATTCTTATGCTGTCCTTTAGTCATCTTGCTATCTCTTATGTTGGGTGGTAGCTTCTGGTGTCCTTTACTGGTTGTTGAGAGTGGATAGTTGGTGGCTGACTATAGGTCACATGCCTTTGGCTGTGGGGATCAAGAAGTTCTTCCCTGGAACTGGTAGGTGACCTGGTTTTTGTTCCAGGAGTCTTTGCTCTACACCTTAAGCTCCTGACTCAATCAGCAGAGGTAGGCTTCTGCCTGATACTATTCATGCTATTGAGGGGATTCAGACCAGCTGTATTGGGGGCGCTGTTTAATTTTCTGTCCTGACCCCTCAGGGCAGTCCAGCCTCTCCCAAGCATGTGGAAGACCCTACTGGGCTGTGGGGACTGGCCAGGCCAGGTCTTAACTGCCCAACTATGCAGGCATGGATTGCTGTGTTTGGTAGATAGGTTCCTGCCTGGACCTGTTCAGACAGCAAGACTGTGGTAGTTCTGTCCCAGTGAGTTGTGGTCACAGTTCAGACCCTGTCCAGACCCCTCAGGGTTGTCCAGCCTATCCCAAGAGCGTGGGAGGTCCCTCTGGGCCCTGGGTACTGGCCTGGCTGGGCTTTATCTGCCTGATTGTCCAGGGCTGGACCTCTGTGGCCCATAGTCAGATTCCTGCCCAGACTAGTCTAGATAGTGGACCAGTCTAGATAGTGCACTTTTGGGGGTTCAGTCTCACTGAGTTGTGGCCACAATCCAGACCCTCTTTCATACCCCTAAGGGCTCTCCCGCTTCTCCCAAGTGTGTGGGAGTCCCTGCTGGGCCACGGGGACATGTCGGCAGGGCTTTATCAGCCCAATCTTGCAGGATCACTCTGCTGAGGTTGGCTGCCTGGCTCTGGCCTGAACCTATTTGGACAGTGTGGCCCTGCGGCTGGGCACCGTGTTCCCCGCAGCCTCTGGGGCTCTCTGTGGACTGGTGTGGGGCAGGCGGGAGTGTCCAAGGACAGATTTACCTGTTTCCCTGAGACTTCCCCAGGCCAGGAGCTCTGGTGTTTCACCATCCCACACACTGCATTTGGGCTATAGAGGCCAGCTGAAGCTACAGGTGGGTTCCTTTCCAAAGTCTGGGGAGTGGGTTCAGGTACTCCGTGGGCTATTGTTTGACCCAGGACCAGGCCTGCCTGTGGTCTGCACTATCTGGGACCCCACCCACCTAGTGTTCTCCAGTTCTTGCAGTCTGTGGCTCTAGTCTGGTCCCTGATCTCCACACTGTAGATCAGATACAGTGTGTGATAGGTGCTGCCATCTTGGAACCAAATTGCTTCCATCACCCTTTCTGTCATGACCCCTCTCCCATACTTCTTTCCTCTACTCAATATGCATTGGCCACGCTCCAACATGGGCTAGGACATCTTAGGACTTTACAAAGACTTCCAGTTGGCTGACACAGTTCTGACACACCAGTATTAAATGTATTGCTATGATAAAACAGCCAACAAAAGCTGCTGAAGGAAGGAAAGGTTTACGTTGGCTCACAGTTCAAACATGTAGTCCATCACAGCAGGGAGGTCACGGCACGGCAGCTGGCTCTGTAGCAACAGGCAAGCCAGAAGGCTTGACTCCTAGGTGATTGATCATAGGCCCTGCCAAGTTCAATATCAATGTTAACCATACTCTGAGCAATAAACTGACTTGTTGGCCTTCAAAGTCTGAAATGAAGGAATGTTCCATAGATGAGAGCTTAGGACACTGCAGTGGAGTGGGTGCACAGTTCTGTGAGAATGATGGTATTGCCCTTCACATCTCCATCTGACTTTAGTAGAGGATGTGGAGTGTGGACACCCAAGCCTCTGCTGGATTCCGCAAAGCCCTATTGACTTACTTGGGAAGACAGTGAGATGTCCTCCACCTGAGCAAGGCATTCATGCTGTTAGATAAGGAGGAGATAGAAGCATGAGATGATGAAATAGCGCATCCTCTTTTCTCCAATATTTTAATAAATCCTAGGTCGCGTACTCATTCTCTTTTCTTTAGGTCTGTTCTGAATTCTAGCATTCTTTGTGTATTGTGCTGGGGCAGGGAGTGGGGCAAACCCACATCACTCCTTATTACTGTGGCGTTGTGAAAGGCCTATCTAAAGGGGTTCTTCTGGCCTCTCTTGTATGTGTGTATCTCTTTTTACGGTGATGCTGTTTTAAGCAGGTCTTGGTTGGAAAGCTGGCAACTCTGTTTGCTTCTTAATGCCCCGTCTTTCATCACCACTGTTTTCATCAAAGGTAATTCCACCCACACTTCCCCTTCTGTTTCCTCCCCATCTTTGAGCTAAGGAGTAAGCATAATACAATTTAGTAGCTGAGTTAGAGTAGGGACTTGATTGCCTTGGTGCACCATTGGTTTAACGGACTTGTTTGCTTTTGAATGAGTCAGACTTCCCTTATGTAGAAGATGGTGTGTGTGTGTGTGTGTGTGTGTGTGTGTGTGTGTGTGTGTGTGGTGTGTTTGTGTATGTGTGTGTAATATGTGTGTGTGGTGTGTGTGTATGTGTGTGTGCATGTGTGTGTGGTGTGTGTGTGTGTGTGTGTGTGTGTGTGTGTGTGTGTGTATGGAGTGTCATCCCTCTGCTTTTCTTCATTTTCTCCTCACCAATGGAATCAGAGTGAGTTCTGGTGGAACACAGGTTTTGAAAGACATGATCCTTTTTTCATCTCCCAAATTAGAAGATGTTATTTCACATGTGGGCACAGTTTGGAAAATGGCCGAACTTCTAAATCTCCAATTGCATTGGTCTCCAAGGTCAAGGAAAACATCCGATCCCTGCTTTTCCCAGCTCTTCTTACACCATCTGCAGAGAGGTAGTTAAAGCCCCTGAGGGAACCTATCAAACAGGTGTTTACACTCTTAAATTTCTAATCTGGATATTTCCAGAAACCGGAAGACAGACTTTGAATTCAGAAGAAAGGTTTTAGCAGCAGGGAGTGAGACATTTACCTGCAAAATAAAAGTCTGAATTAAGGTTTGGCAAACATTAGTCAGTAGAGGAACACAGGCAACTGATAAACATAGTTCTTGACAGCAAATTGGACTCATAAATTCTTGTGGGTAGGAGGAAGGGAGGGAGGATAAAAAGGATCCAAGAGGCAAGCAAGGATACCACCACTGCTCGCTTCACACTTGCCTGCTACAGATTCTGGGTGTCATAGGCATCAGTCCCCAGCCACTTTCACCCAAACTTCTCTCTTGATCCATGCTATGTAGACTGAGCTCTATAGCACTGCAGTATCGTGTAGAAGGCGGCTAGATATACCATTACCAGCCAGCCAGCCTAGACCTTCCACACCAGGATCTGCATTGTTCCTGCATCCCCGTGTGAGCTGAGTCCTGTTTTAGAAAATCTCATTCTCTCTAACTTGTTTCAAGTGCCTTCTAAATGCCGGGGCCTCCAAAAATACTTCTTTAAGCCCGATCGATGCAGGGGCTTTAGGTTGAGATATGTAAATGAGATATGTAAGAGCCTATTGGGCCCTCATCTGCAAGTCAATAGGCCATCTCACATTTCATATGAGCAAAACCAACATGACTATACCATTTCTCTGATTTTCTTCTTTCCAAGAAATGGTATTATTCCTCAGGAAATTCTTCACACTCAGATGTACATGTTGTTTTTCACTTCTCTATTTTCCGCCCCTCCAGCATGCAACTTATTAGTTAGTTCTGTTATCACTTTTATTTTTGTGTGAACTGTACCCTAGTTCTTTAACTTTCTGTATTCTCTCTCTTCTTCCTGATATGCACTGAGTTCATGCTGCCCATCGTATTTTTTGAATTACTATGCAATTCCACTTTTGCCTCACTTCATCCGTTTGCTGCCCCCCTGTCCAGAAAAAAACCAAACTGATGAAAAAAATCCTTTAAAAACAAGCATCGTATCATTTTCTTGCTTAAAATCTTCCAATGGCTTTGTATTTCATCTTAAATAATCCTTACTTTGGGTGTCGATTCTCATGTGATCCATCACCTACTCCTGTCTTGGACTCAAGCTTCCTTCTATTGCCTCTTCTCTACTCTACTCTAGGGGCCTTCACTTCAGGGCCTGCGTATCAGCTGTTCTTACTTCCTGGAATGTTCCTTTGACATAATATGATGTCCTTTTTCTTTTCACCCCAACTCTAGCCCAAATGTCATCTCCTTAAGCTAGCCTTTCTTATTGCGTTAAACTTCCTTAGTGTGTTCTATGAAAATAATCTTCACAGCTCATACTACTGACTTTGTGGGGTCTGGCATGAGTTAGATTTGTGCCTCTTACTCCTGGGATACAGGCTCTTTGTGCATAGACTTTACCTGCTTATGCCATTATAGTGCACAAATAGACAAGGTTTCCACTGACTTTAAAGAATATAGGGTAATAATATCATTTTACTGATAGATTGTTGAACAGAAAATTTCCAGGTAACAATTAAAACCCAAAGCTGAGGGCAAAGGGCAATGAAGAACCAAACAAATTAAGGTAGATACTACTTAGAGGAGCCTCGAGGCCTTAGCCCCATGCTGCCTGGAGCCCTCCTTCATTTATTGATTCAAAGCTGGTATAAACATATAGCTAAGGGGCAGGGAGAAGGCCAGGTGACAAGTTTTGGATTGGGAGAAATACAGCGTATTTCCTTTATTTCTCTGATGTGTGTGCTCCATCCAGATAAGTGAGAGAGCATCCTCTCAAAGTGTGCTGCGCTTTCAAGTGAAGAGTGGCCTCTCATTCTCTGGCAGGCTGTCTCTGATCTGGCCCCTGGGTATCTAAGCAGGTGCTGTTAAAGTTTTGCATTTGCCTGTCACAGAGCCTTGCACTGGTTTCTTAACCTCTGGCAACTGTGAATGGTAGTGTGAAGCCAGGAAAGACATGAAAATCCCAGGTAAGAAAAGCTCAGCCCTAAGGCCTTTCTTTGTGTCTCACTCTCCCCAAAGAAGGGGGGTGGGGAGGCAAGAGCTGTGAGGGAGCAGACATGGCCTCTCTCCACCTCTGAGTTCCTCAGACTCAGGCTGCCCAGGGCGGGAGTGAGAGGAAGGAGTACATACCCAATGGGATGCGATTGCAGTGTTGATGGCCATCTTCTGTGCTGGAGATTTTTATTCCTGAAAATGGCAAGAGACGTGCACTGTTTGCAGGCCATGTGACTTGGGGGAGAGATTCATCAGAGGGTTAGCGGAGATGGATGAGAGCGAATCAACCTCTTTCATGGTTGTAGTCCATCCAGCTCAACCTGGCCAGCAAGTCGGCAACACTTCCCACGGTTGGGCAATGAAGTGTCCAATCTATCCAAAGATAATCAAGGATTGAACACTCTAGCTTTCTAATCCACACTGGCCATGGCGTGACAGCCCTGAAATGGGATCGCTCCATTTTACAGGGGCAGACTTGCTGGTGGCCTTGAAGAAATGGTTGTATGCAGTCGTATTAAGGGAGGTTAGATTATATATTTTTTCTCTCCTTTCTAAGTCTTTGATGTCTATACCACATCTCTTTCTAAAATTAAATAATTAAAAAATTCATACATGAGTGCATCATTTCCCTCTTCCCTACAATTCTTCTCATGTTCACCTTACTTCTACTGCATCCTCTCATATTCATGAAACACACACACACACACACACACACACACAAGTAAATAGAACCTGCTGAGCTCACTTAGTGTTGTCCTTATGGATATGGTTTTAGGGCTGACTATTTGATATTGATAACCAATCAGGGGGCTCATCCCGAGGGGACACTAATCTCCATCTCTCAGCAGTTGTTTAATTGCCTGCAACTTCTCTTCTACTTTTGAGGGTCCATAGCATTACCTTCATCTATGGCATGTCAACTGCCATAGATGGTGTTATTGTTCAGGCCTTGTGTGGACAGCTGTCTTATTGCTATTTAGTGGATGTAGCTTTCCTGTCACATATAGAAGACAGGCACACTCTTCCAGATGACTTCCTGGTTTTTGGCTTTTACAACCTTTTGACCCACTCTTTTGAGATGTTCCCTGAGCTTTAGGGGTGGGGGTTATATTGCGGATGTATCAATTGGGGCTGGAAACCCCATAGTCCCTTGATGCAGTTGGTGACATCTTTAGGTTATAAACCACTTCCTGTAATGCCATGAACAGTAAATATGAGATGTTTAATAGTTACCTATAACTTTAATTACCAAGAAAATTAATTCGCAAGCTCAGTTCACCTGGTATAACTAGGCCTGACTGAGCTGGTTTTAGCTGAACCCATAGTCACTTTAGGGTGGGAATATAAGAGCACTGAGACTCTGATGCTGTTTGTGAGCCGTGTAACCATGAACATCACATACTTTGTGAGCCTTGGTCATCTTTCCTATAAAATAGCCACGTCTATAGCAGACCAAATGAAAACACTTATAAACACAGTGAATGCATAGCAGTCACCCCAAAATGTGTTCTCAGAGCTGGAGACTTAGCATAAGCCTTCCTGGACTCTATGTTCCAAGAATGTTATGTACACTTCCCCAACCCCCCCCCCTTCTTCTTCCCCCCCTATGTCCTCCTCCGAGATTATAAATGCAGGCTGAATTCACCCTCAGACACATAAGAGACACGTGTGAGTAGGCCGAAAGACCTTTAAGAAAAGACCAATATTTGCATATCTATTACAACTACTCACTGTTGGACTTGTTTCATTACAGTTTCTATTTGGATAATATGTAAGGTCAATACTGTCACTGTTCTGGAAAATTCATCTTTTATTAAAGCAAAAATGCACTGTATTTATAGAGATAACACCTTAAATGCTACGAGAGAAGGTGCACCAATTACACTAGCTCCCTTGATGGGGAAGTCTACAAGCTCCATGTTTTATAATCTGTTACAAGCAGAGGGATCGTTGCCTGGGCTGATAGCTCTCAAGTGTCATCCCTCTGCTGCATGCGAATATGCCTGACGCCTTACCCATCTCTTGCTACAGCCCTGTGAACACTGAAAGAGAAGTAAGACTTGTGTCTTAACTCTGTTCTGCATCCCTCCATCAGTTTGTTTTTAGGACACCGCAGCAGCTGTGTGAGCAGCATGCCTACCTTGCCATTAGACCCTAGGCCTCTGTGTGGCAGGCGCAGTGCCTGGAAAATACATGGGGCTCGGTGGGTATTTGCAGAACGAGGGAAAATGACTGCCCAACACAAGAGATGGGAAATTGCTCATTGAATTGTTTCCCTCTCAGGAAGTGGAAATGACATAATAAAAAAAAAATTAAGACATATCGACATTTATGCCAGGAGATTTTGAATTCAAATCTTGGTTTACTAGATGTGTGTCAATTTATTTAGTGAAATGAACTTTAGTTTCCTTTTTTAAAATTAAAGCCAAGAAATACCTGTGATAATTATCTTCTTACAGCTCTTGGCACATGGAAGATAAAGTGCAGTATAGTTCCGTTTCCTTCACTCAGTCCCTTTGGATTAAGGAGGGACATCAAGGCAATCTTTTAGAGCCATGTGGGTTTTTTTAAAAAAGGATGCTCTAATTGTTGTTTTCTTTTCACCTCCTGTTCACTAATTTCAAACTCAATAAACAATGAATACCCTTGTTCTTTTGGTATGAAAGAGCTGAGGTTCCTCAGGAAGGGTTTTACAGACTGCAGAAGTCTGTAATGGCACTAATGTCACAGAAGCAGGGTTCTAGTTATTTTTAATGTGTCAGAAAGCCGAAGGGAAAAGACACCTGTTTTCAGGTTTCACGTGCTAAATCAAATGTCAAATCTACGTGTGTGGGGCTGGAAACCAGTAACCTCAAAATAGTACAGCAACCTCGGTTATCTCCTGGTGATCGAAATGTTGATGAATGTTTTAGAACGACAAGGAATATAATTTACTTGCACCTTAATAATGCATTGTATTTGATAATCTATGCATTTCAAGCCACGGAGTTTATTGTAGGCATAAATAAAGAGAAAGGCCTTGGGAGGGAGGGGGATTTGGATTCCTGGCTGTGTGGTGAATTTGCAACATTGTATAACTCTAGACAGCGATGAGATGATTACATCGATGTCTCAGTCTGTTTGGTTAAGAGACTGTATGGCCCATAAACAACAATCATATATTCTCGAGGTTGCAGAGGCTGCGCTGGCACATTCAGTGTGCGGGGAGGGCCCATTTCATAGCCTGTGTGTGGCTGTGGTTTGGCTGTGCAAAGCCCATGGCAGAGAGGATAAGGACACGCTGGGAGCTCTTCTGAGAGGGAGTAATCCCGTTTGAGAGGACTGATCTCTCAGCTGCGCCATCCGCATAGTTATTTGGGGAGTTAGGATCTCAATGTAAGATTCTCATGGAATGCAACATCTGGACGACAGCAGTGAGCCGCGGAACTCATGGTGGTGAACTGGATAGTGTGTCTGTCTTGGTTAGATCCACTTTAGAAAGAAAAAAAAAACTTGGAGAGACCCAGCACACAGTGCCTGTTGCCCTTGATCAAATATGCAAACTATACATCACTAAGTGGTAGCCTTTTCTTAGGTATGTGTCTGGTGCCTGTTTACTTAGACTCTGAGCATCTTGCCAGTTGCCTAATTCCACTCGTTTGCCAGCATTTTTCATTGTTTAATAACTGTGCTCTGCTAGTGCTCACTGGAAGGCTAAGGTGTAAATACAGTTCGCATGTAGCATGACGAAGGAGACATCAACGTGTGCCCTTGAATCTCAAGCCCACAGGTGAGCTTTGAAGAATTAGGGCTCAGTTCCAGGCGCAAGGGGAAAGATGGGATTTGCAGAGAGGGAATCAGTGCTTCTTGTTTGCACCCATAGAACGTGGTTTCTTATGAATTTGAGTTGGGCCAGATTGAGGCACATCCAAAATCAGATGCAACAAGGACAGTCCCTTCAAACTGATGGGGTGTTTTAGGGCAGTAAGACTGAGGGGATATGAGAAAAAGCTCCTTGTAAGCCCAGAGCCATGTGGTCATTTCATCCTACCTTTCACTTGTGTGCCTACCATGTTCCACCTTGGGACATCGTCAGCACCTTTGACCCACTCACCTTCCCTAAAATGATGCTTTATCTTGCAGTCCTGCTCAACTGCTGGCTTTTAACAGCTGTCTCCCTCGCCCCAAAGATCAAAAGTGACCTTCTTCGAGAAGTTCTAGCAGATAAAAAGAAAAAAAACCCATTGTCTTTTACATTCATAGTGATGTGCTTGTCCCCTGGTGAGGATTTGTCGTGTTTTACAGACTGGCAGTGTCTGCACGAATCCCCTATAAAGAGTGTGTGATGGTCCTTGACTTACCCACGGGGGAACTAGGACTCTGAAGGTTGAACTTATTCTAGGTCATCCCCGAATCTTCCATTTATCTAGGGCTCAGAGACAGCACAGTATATGAAGCAATACCCTTGCATCAGCCTCCAAAGTGCTCCAATTATAGGTGTGGTCACCAGGCCAGGCTTCTGTTTCTTTCATTTGACTGACAGTAGAGGCCAAAATTATGCATGAGTTTATGCCTATGGTGCGAGTCTGTTTCTTTAAACAGATATTTGCCCCCTCACAGGGCAGATGGTGAACTAGACAAAGCTCAAAAACCACATCCTATAGCAGGGGCTGGTTCTTTCCCCCATTGGACACCAGCTTGAACCCAGTGGCCTGCATCCTGGGAGGCTGGGGATATGATTCAGATACAGGTGCTGGAGCCAGGACACAGGCACTAAGGAAAAGGGTGGGGGACCACTTCACCATACTAAGGAAAAAGCAGAGGCCCTGGCTGAGGAGCACCCCTGAAGCCCATCACTCTACCAAGTCTAAGATCAAAAGCCCAAGCACAGCCAACATCCTCGGGTCACACCCTGGTAAGCAAGCCACTCCCTTCCCCCAATTTCTACTGAACAGGGGAAGGGCAGATTTTCAGTTTGGGACTGCAGATGGAGGCAAGCAGCCACACATCACCCTCACCTAGAATCCGGTGCCATGGTTACCTTTACCATGACATCTCTCCAGATGGACTGCTGTCAGCACGAGCAAGCCAATCTCCTTAAGAACACCTGGGCCATCTCAATCAGGGTCACGCAGGTCTTTCGCTGTTCATTCCAGCTGAGGATCTGAAAGCCCTTCAGGGGTGGCATGCCAATGACTCCCTTAATTCACCCTGATTTAAGGTTCTGTATGCCAAAAATATTCTAACATGTGTAAGGAAGGTGTCATTGTAGAGTGAAGAAAAATCGCCATAAAGCTACATGGAACTGTAGCCAGAATGGCGGGTCATTGATGCCCCAAACCTTGGCTTAAACACTGAGAAGTCGACAAGAAGGAAAAAGCACCGTGTTACCAGAGGGCTCAGAGATACTACGTCAAGGGCAGAAGGGTGGATCTAACCTATAGTCTACTCAATCTTTAACTTTTTTTCTTAACTTCTTTACTGCTGGATTATAAAAGCCAAAAATGAAACCAACAAAAACCAAACCAAGCCAAAACAGAAAACCATACATGATTGGCTATCAAGACTAAGAAACCTGAAACAAAATCAGCCGTTTTAAAATAATAGCCATAATGAATTTCCCCAGCCTCTAGG
>NC_140487.1:82927951-83010451 GCF_964271855.1 Acomys minous
CATCTAAAAACGTCGTTCACAACAATGGTTCCAACACTATGAAATTAAACAAATTGAGCCTGATTGCCTATGTACCCCAGAAGACTGGCTTCCAGCTCCGAGTCTAGAATATCACAGAATAAGAGGTGAAAGTTAACACTACCACCGAGCCTGGCTGAAGCTTCAGAAGGGCTTTTGTTGGGGGAGGGGGCGCGGGGAGCAGGATGACCTGGTGGTAACCAATAACAAACAATAGCAAACTCAGTGGATAATGGCACGGGGGCCTTCATTTCCACTGCTTGCCAAGGAAAACGTTGATCAGGCTGCATGGCTGCCTGCCCATTCATCTGCTGCAGAAAGTAGATCTGATGTCCTCATGGGCTGGACTCCCAGATTTATCACCTAGTTAGGCCTAATCAAATTGTTTTCCATTTTGCTATGATAGTGACTAGGGCATAAAGGTGGGCCTGAGCAATGGTGGACAGCCTGCTATCTTCTCATTCCCGCGCTACACCTGCAACATGAGCCATTTACCATCTATAGCTTCCTCCTAGCCAGATAGGCCGTCATTTTCTGTCTCTAGAAGCTTCTGTCTCTTGGCAGCAGAAAAAAAAAAATCTATGAAGTAGACCTGGAAGGCGAGGGAAGAGGGCAGATTGCCATCCCCAGGAAGGCTAAGGTCAGAGGTGAAGCTGGTCACTGAGAGGAAAGGAATTTGTGAACAGGAGCCCCTTGGGTAGTAAGTAGGATTGGGGAGGAGAGAGAATAGGGGTAGGATGGCTTTTCATATGTGGTGGGCTGAGGGCGGGAGGGTAGGGCCTATCTCATATCCCTCAAGTAAAGAGGGAGTGGAGAAGGCAGAGCACTGCTGACTCAAGTGAAAGGTGAGAGTGAAACAGTCACAATCCTATTTCTGCACACTCTGCCAGGCTGCCAGAAGGAGGGTACCTGACAGTGCCTGTTAGAGGAGGAGAAATGGAAGAAATTAAACAGGGTTCAGTTAGGGGAACCCCTGAGACTGGTAATGGAGGAACCCCCACTGACTGCAATGCTGAAGGAGTCCTATTTTCCTGAGGAGCACATTTAATGCTAAAAAAAAAACCCCACTTTGGATTCCACAGATTCTGATTTGAACCACACTGGGATGGAATGTCCCCGTGTGGCTCTCAGTATCCTCAAACAGATGTAACTCTCCTCCTTCAAAGGATGTTACAGGTGGCCGGGGAGCGGGTGGCAGGCACAGGGGCCTGTTGGCTAGCTTGGTTCAGTTGGGCATAGGCTGTTCCAAGCAGCAGAGCAACAGAACTTTCGAGATGGCTAGGAGTCTGGGAGGGTTGCCTTCAAAGCTGACAGATGTTGCTAAGTTGGGGTGATGTCAGGCTATGAAGAGCACTTGAACAGAGGGAGTGACAAGATTAGAGCTGTGCCATGGAGGCCAACCCTGACAGCTCAGTGGATTGTGAAAGGGCTGCTAGCCCGCATTGGTGAGCAAATGTACACCACGGCCATTCAGCAGATGTGTCACAGCAGTAACATGGCGGTGAAGCTGTAAGGACCCAACCAACTGGGAAAGGGTGGGGAGAGAGGGGAGCGTAGTGAATCATGCCTTTGTATTTAATGCTTCCTTATCTGTCTAACACTTTATGTCTATAACCTCTTCGAACCCCATAAAATCCTGAAAGTTATTACTATGTCCCTGTTCCAGATGAAAGAGTTGGTGATATTAACCCTTCAATGTGACTTTAACCAACACACACACAATTTTGCCTTCCAGTGAATAAAAGCAAGCCCTTCCTTTTAGCCACTCAGTGTCACCATCCATCCAGTCTTCCTCTCCCTGGGACACGACAGTGTTGTATACTCTCTATTCTGAGAGCTAGCTAGCTGCTCCTCCATTCTTGGAGTGGTTCAAGATGGTGAGATGGTTGGGGATCCTGCCATGTTATCCCCTACTGGACCACTTGTCTCATTTCCTACCTACCAATCCCCAATGCTCAGTCATCTTTGGTTTTTGTTGTTGCTGCTGCTGCTGTTGTTGTTAACATGGGCGTAATGCAGGTCATCTGCTTTGTGCTCAGAGGCTCCTTTGCTTCCTCCTGAGACTTTCAGTCCTCATGACAGCTGTATGATCAGAACAGCACTTTTGTTTTCACAGTTGTGGATGAATGGTAGTGGAGCTCAGAAAGTGTAAGCATCTTGGCCAGAGTTGCACTGTTAGAAGTGGTGGCAGAGGCTGGTCTTATACAAATGCTTCCTTCATGAAAAGATGTTCTCTTCTTTTCCAATGTCATTTTCCATTGACCAGATGTCTCAGAGTGCCCACTATATACAAGCTTCACTGATGAGTGCTAGGATTTCTACACAGATGAGTGAAGTGTCTGCATGCTCAATGCGACCTGGATAAGAAGGCAGAGATAAGACACCTATATTTCTATCCTCCTGTCTTTAGTAGTGACTGGAATTTATGTGCCCTCAGCATGTGACAGTTCACAAAACATTTTGCCTTGTTAGTGTTCTGCATCCAAGGGCCTCTCTAGAAGCCAAACTATATAATTCCTGTCCCATTTTCTTGTGTGGAAGACAAGCTAGAAAGTAAGCGTGAGCAGCCCTAGCCAGCTTGATTTGTGTCAGGCCTCCGTGGCTGGTGTAGTCAGCTTCCTCCCAACGCACTTTCACCAGCACAGCACAGTTTCTGAGTCTTTTTTTTCCTACCCAATTTCCTGGCAGCCACACTCAACTCTTCTGCTAGTCAGGGCTGAGACTTTCCCCATGGGGTACTCTGCTTTTGCAACTTGATGGTGAGCTCTTTCATTAAGCCAGGCCCATGTTGACACTTCTCAACTCCTGTGCCTTTTCCTCCTTGATTCGGCAGTCTCATGTGGGTCTTGATAAGGTTATTCTTCTTTTCAAACATCTACATCTGAGAAAAAAGAGCAGGCCCTACTGTGCACAAAGATATCCCCCATTTTCCTTCCTTTCATCCATCTATCATCCATCCATCCACCCATCATCCATCTATCATCCATCCATCCACCCATCATACATCCATCCATTCACCCATCATCCATCCATCCATCCATCCACCCATCATCCATCTATCATCTGTCCATCCACCCATCATCCATCCATCCATCCACCCATCATCCATCTATCATCTGTCCATCCACCCATCATCCATCCATCCATCCACCCATCATCCATCCATCCATCCACCCATCATCCATCCATCCACCCATCATCCATCCATCCACCCATCATCCATCCATCCATCCACCCATCATCCATCCATCCACCCATCATCCATCCATCCATCCACCCATCATCCATCCATCCATCCACCCATCATCCATCTATCATCTGTCCATCCACCCATCATCCATCTATCATCTGTCCATCCACCCATCACCCATCCATCCATCCATCCACCCATCATCCATCCATCCATCCACCCATCATCCATCTATCATCTGTCCATCCACCCATCATCCATCCATCCATCCACCCATCATCCATCTATCATCTGTCCATCCACCCATCATCCATCCATCCATCCATCCATCCACCCATCATCCATCTATCATCTGTCCATCCACCCATCATCCATCCATCCATCCACCCATCATCCATCCATCCATCCACCCATCATCCATCTATCATCTGTCCATCCACCCATCATCCATCCATCCACCCATCATCCATCCATCCATCCACCCATCATCCATCTATCATCTGTCCATCCACCCATCATCCATCCATCCATCCACCCATCATCCATCTATCATCTGTCCATCCACCCATCATCCATCCATCCATCCATCCACCCATCATCCATCTATCATCTGTCCATCCACCCATCATCCATCCATCCATCCACCCATCATCCATCTAACATCTGTCCATCCACCCATCATCCATCCATCCACCCATCATCCATCCATCCATCTACCCATCATCCATCTATCATCTGTCCATCCACCCATCATCCATCCATCCACCCATCATCCATCCATCCATCCACCCATCATCCATCTATCATCTGTCCATCCACCCATCATCCATCCATCCACCCATCATCCATCCATCCATCCACCCATCATCCATCTATCATCTGTCCATCCACCCATCATCCATCCATCCATCCACCCATCATCCATCTAACATCTGTCCATCCACCCATCATCCATCCATCCATCCACCCATCATCCATCTATCATCTGTCCATCCACCCATCATCCATCCATCCACCCATCATCCATCCATCCATCTACCCATCATCCATCCATCCATCCACCCATCATCCATCTAACATCTGTCCATCCACCCATCATCCATCCATCCACCCATCATCCATCCATCCATCCACCCATCATCCATCTATCATCTGTCCATCCACCCATCATCCATCCATCCACCCATCATCCATCCATCCATCCACCCATCATCCATCTATCATCTGTCCATCCACCCATCATCCATCCATCCACCCATCATCCATCCATCCATCCACCCATCATCCATCTATCATCTGTCCATCCACCCATCATCCATCCATCCATCCACCCATCATCCATCTAACATCTGTCCATCCACCCATCATCCATCCATCCATCCACCCATCATCCATCTATCATCTGTCCATCCACCCATCATCCATCCATCCACCCATCATCCATCCATCCATCTACCCATCATCCATCCATCCATCCACCCATCATCCATCATCTGTCCATCCACCCATCATACATCCATACATCCATTCACCCATCCATCCATCCTTCTATCCATTCATTCATCCATCTATTCATCTATGTATATTGATAATGAAGTAAGTACATCTAGTGAATGAAGTACATCTGAGAATGAAGTAAATACATCTGTCCAATGTATATTGAGAATGAAATAAGTATGAGACACTATCAAATATGTTAAGGCAGCAAAGATAAAGACATATATGTTCCTCCTTCTTACAGATATAGCTGAACAAAGAGAATATATATGGGAAAATAGAATAATAATTTTAGAAAATAGTAACTGCAATTAAGAAAATAAAACCATGACTATAGATGCTGCTTTAATTTGAATGATCAAGAGAGACCTTTTGGGATCAGCAACATTTGAAATACTATTGTTCTTTCATGATTTGGGGGAAATAATCTTCTAAGTAGAGTGCATAGGAATCACATACAGTGTTCTGGCCTTTGATAGTAGCATCTCACTGAACTGAACTTCATGTTCTTTTTTCCAGCCTTTCTTCCTTCCTTTCTCCCTTCCCTGCCCCCACTTCACTCCTTTTCTAGTTCTTTCTCTGCCTCCCTTTCTCCTTCTCTTTTATAGGCAGGATGTCATATAGCTTACACTGCCCTCATGCTCAGTATCCTCTTATATCAGTCTCCTGAGTACTAGGATTATAGGCACATGTCACCATCACTGGCTACTAGATTCTCAATGCAGGAAAAAAGGAAGTATTTATGGTGACCCAATGTCTTAGTTAAGCATTTTATTGCTATGATAAAGCACCATGACCAAAAGTAACCGGGGAAGAAAAGGATTAATTTGTGCCATGGCAGGAACTGGAGGCAAAAACTGATGCAGAAGTCATGAAGGAACATTGACCACTGGCTTGCTCCTCCTGGATTGCTCAGTTTGCTTTTTTTTATGTACTCTAAGTCCACCTGCACAGGGTTGATACCATCCACACTGGGGTAGCCCTTACATACCAATCATTAATCAAGAAAATGTCCCAGAGGTTTGTCATAGGCTAATATTGTGGGAACATTTACTTAGTTGAAGTCCTCTCTTCCCAAATGAACCCAATATATGTCAAGTTAACAAAACAAAACAGCACACCAAGTTTCATTTCTGGAGAAGATAACAAATGACCCAAATATGCAGAAGCTTTTCTCATTCCCACAAGAGATAGTGTTGAAGAGATCATGAGGATGTCTAAATGAGTGCTCATTAGGAAAGAAAACTGAATTCTGATGAACTCTACAAGGACTTTATCTGAATATACACAACCATCTTTCTTATGCAATACTTGGTTATCTTCAAGAGATTCTGTAGTTACAAAATTTGAAAGCAACATAGAAGTCTAATATGAGAAATAATAGTACCATTTATTTATATTTTGCCAGGGTTTATTTTAACAGCTTTACATGAAAGTTAATAAATGTAAGAGTTCTTCTTTCCTTTTGTGAGGAGAAAGGGAGAGGGACCATAGGTGAGAGATGAGAGCGGGAGGTAAGAGGGAGAGACAGAGGAGAGAGGAGGGAGGGGAAGCTCCAATGGAATGTAAATTACTTAATTTACTAATGAATTACTAACTAATGAAAAAAGAGTTTGTTTCCATTAACTGTTTGATTCTAGGAAGACCCAAATCTCAGATTGATAAAAGGAGATTCTAGAATCATCTCTTACCATACATTATGAGTTCCTGAGCAACGGATATAATTAGGGACAGGATACACTACTCTCTACTCTCATGGACACTACTCTGGGACCATTGGGGCCATGAGGGGGGGGGAGTTGAACCTTTGTGGGAGGACTTTGGAAGGGAAAGGGGGAAGGCCATTGGACCCTCCTCAAACATCTCCACTCAAACCTTTCCCTCACACAGTTCCCTCTCCCTGGCTTTCTAAGTCAACACTGCTATAATGGTCAACGTGTGTCCTTTATCCAGGCTAGGCACAGGGAGGACAGACTCTCTTCCACTGACATGAATTTGGTGAAGAGTATCTCTTAGGGATTGTGGGTTCTATAGTCAGTGAAAGGAGGCTTAAAAACACCTTTCTCCTGTAGCCTCTGCCTCAAGGGAATTGTAGTCTTTTTAGCACTTAGTTTCTTCTTCATGAGGGCAAGGTGTTAATTTCCTTAACTCACAGGTTGTTAAAAATAGTTAAAATTTAAATATGATTATATATGTATAAAGCACTTAACGTATTGACTGATAGTTGATATGTGCTCAGTAAATAGTCTTTGTTTTAATGGGGCACACATTAGAAATGAGGGAAACTTGGACTTTCTTTCTTTTTGTTTTTAACAGTTTTTTATTAAGTATTTTTTACATATACATTTATATTATTACACATATATACAATAAACTACCTATAGGAAGAAGAAGCATGAAACAATTGGGAATCATATAAATGTTACATTCATAGTGTTATGGCTATTTGTATTTGGCAGTCTTGAAAAACACATCTTTCCACCTTGGTGAGTGTAAAATTCTGAAAGTAAGTCAATCTCTATCACATATTGTCATTATCAACTTAAAACATCTATCTAGACCTAAAAACATCAACCCTTAAACAACTAAGCTTAATTGTAAAACTAAACTATCTGGTCTTCAATCTCATCAGAAACTTGAGAAGGAATAAAAATAATTACCTGAGTATACAGGGAGTGCAGGTTAGTGGCTTCCCAAATAAGAAGATGACAGAGACAGTTTGCTGCCTGAACAGTCACCCAAAATTCTCTATAACATTGGAGCATCAGCTTCAGCCTTCTGACAGACATATTTGTGAGGCAGGAACATTGAGGACTTGGCAGAGTTTGGCCGTTGACTGTCTGCATCCAAGCTTGCCCATTTTTAGGCAGAATTCTATCTATGGCCCAAATGAGGACATTTTGCCCAGTGGCTGGTTTGCCACATCTCCATTAGGAGATTCTTTGATGGTCATCATCTTTGAGGTAGGCTGGATGTTGCCAGGAGCTAACCTCTTTAATTTTCCTTGAATCTTTAAATGCCACATTCTGTAGGTTTCTGAGGTTTTGAAGACCTTATCTAACTATTTTACCTTATCTATTTACTGAATCATGTCTATCTGTTAAACCTAAGATGTACATTCTTGTGATAAAAATAGAGTAGTAATTGATATGACTGACTATTGATCAACTATTGACTTGTGTAACTTACTTATCCTAAACAGCCCTCAATAGCACTTTTAAAGTATTGGAAGTAACTCTTGTATTACAATTGGGTTGTATGGGTACAATATTGCACACACACACACACACACACACACACACACACACACACACACACAAATGTGTGTGAACAATAATTTTAAATTTGAATTCCACACGAATGTATCTAAAATAGATTCCCTCTCAAAGTTTGACAGAATTATGTGATCAGATAGAATTGGATGATTGAGCTTTCATTTTGTTCATTTGTTTTTAAAATGTATTTTAAATTTACTAATGATTGATATGAACTGGATCAATATGGAATATTCAAAGATGAATAAAATATTATTCCACCCACCCACCCATTCTTTCAGTTTGATTTCATGTCTAGCCATTTCCATTAATCCCTGAGTGTACGCTTCCATTGCAGTGAGATTGAGATGGGTAAGAGCCAGAGTCGGAAGTCTAGCAGCAGATGTGAACACTGTTTGGGAAAGCCATATAGTCATCCAACTCTTCACAGAGGCTCTAGGTAGCATTTCTCCACATCTGGAGACTTTAGGAGTATAAGACAATGATGATCACTTTAAAACCAAACATCTGGGGCTGGAGGAATGGCCATAGTGAAGAGCACTGTCTGCTCTTCCAGAGTGCCTGGGTTCGAGTCCCAGTACCCACATGTCAGCTCACAAATGCCTGTAACTCAGGATCTGATGCTCTTTTCTGGGTTTCGTCGGCACGGCATGCATGTGATGCACAGACATACACATGGGCAAAACACCCATATGCATAAAAGTAGTAACTAAAAAATGTTTTTAAAAATGATTCTCCTCACAAGGGCTAAAATAACCTTGATCTGAGCTGCAATGTCTAATCTTCTAAACCAGGACTCTAAGTACATTTATCTTACAAAGTTTTTCTAAGGACTTCATGAGACAGCACGTTAAGTAGTTACTATAGTGTGAGATATTAGTGAGCATCCACACCCCAGATTCTCCTTCTCTGTGAGTGAGCTCCATCTGTGCACTTGTCTCTCTCAGTCACGCCACAGTCTGAGTTCTTATCTGCATATTCATTCTTCTCTTTACTGAGAGCCCTCTGAGTTAATAAGCCCTTTCCCCTGACTTTTGCCTCATGTCTGGCTCACCGCAGCCAGTATCCTGACAGGTAATCCATAAATGTTTTTTAGAAAGCAGCTAAAACATGTTGAAAGGAGACGCACAAAAGCCTATTCTCTTTCTTTTTCTCTGAATACAAAGAAAGAAATAAAGAAACACAGATAGATAGATGGATAGATAGATGATAGATAGATGATAGATAGATAGATAGATAGATAGATAGATAGATGGATGATAAATAGAAGGCATTCTAGGTTTGCAAACAGGAGGGCATGGTCCTTATTGTTTAGCAACAATCCATTTTCTAGAAAATTAAAACAAAGAAAATAAGGACTTCTAAGAGCTTTTGGATAACAAAGGCCATTTACCTAGTATTTGAGAAAAATTCTAGAAGCTAAAAACTAGATGAGTCAGGAATGTGAACAGTCATCCCAATATTCAGGTTTTGCCAGGCACCTAGGAGACTTGCTACACCTGGACGCTTGCAGCTGGATGAAGGCAAACGCTGGGTGGGGGTTATGTCCTGAATTGCAGGGCTGGAAGTGGACTTGAGCCGAACAGTGAAGGAAATATGGACAAGTTTTATGCAGGAAGTGACACAATCAGTTTTTAATCTTAGCGGATCTATGCAGTCAAGATTTAAACAGCCACTATTTAAAATCTAAGAAATCACAAAATAGGGAATCACTCGAGTTTCAACAATCAGATCCAAAGAACCTGGTTGGGTGTATGTGGGGATAATGAAAGAAAGAAAGGAAGTGATAAGTAGGGATGGAACCAATGGGTCTTATGAGAGAAGGTTCAGGAAGGCGCAGGATGCACCGGCACTTGGGTCTGGCTGTGAGCTTTGACATAGGGTAAACTGGGGAAAATAACACCACCAGGAGGCTCATGACACTGGGTTCATTTTTAAAGTGCCGACTTTACACAATCAGAGTGCCCTCTGTGTGGAAATGTCCACTTAGTATAGGTGTGACAGTCAGGAGAGAGGAGGATATTCAGTGAACACAGATTTCTGCTTTATTTTGCTAATCTAGCTCAGACTCTAATTATTGATCCATCCACATTTTCATTAGTATTCCGCTAATCACCGCAGCTCATGGGCTTTGCTTATCAATGGAAAATCTGCACAATCGGAGCTTGCATAAATCCAAGCTGACCACAAAGACACATCTTACACGCTTTCCCAAGATGAGCTATCTCTAAGTTCTCCAAATATTCGTCAGGTTTATTTTTTGATTTATTATTTATTTTAAAGATTTACTTTTCACTCAGTTTTTGTATTAACATGTGTCTGCAAGAGTGTGTGTGTGTGTGGCACTCAGAGGAAGGATATCAGGCTACCAAGAAGAGACTTGATACCCTATGAACATATACAGGGGGAGGTAATCCCCCTCAGTCACAGTCATAAGGGAGGGGAATAAGTGGAAAATGGGAGGGAGGGAAGAATGGGAGGATACAAGGGATGGGATAACCATTGAGATGTAACAAGAATAAATTAATAAAAAAATAATCTTAAAAAAAGAGTGTGTGTGTATGTGTGTATGCAGGCATCCGTGTGTGTGTGTGTGTGTGCGCGCGCGCGCGTGCGCGTATGCATGCATGTGCACTATGCGTCCCTCTGTACACCTGGAAGCCAGGAGAGGGCTTTGGATCCATGAGAGTTAGCATTATAGACATTGTCAGGGTGCTCAGCTTGTTGAATGGATGCTAGAATTTGGACTAAGGTCCGCATGATTGTACAGCAAGTGCTTTTAAACCACAGAGCCATTTTGTGCAGCCTCTGCCAGGGGTCCAGCCTCTCCAAGTTACAAGTACATTATCTTTATGACTCTAGCCACAACCACACATGGGGCTCTGTCACTGAATGTGCAGCTTGCGAAAAAAGCTTGGCAACAATGAAGGGTTTCTGGATACACCATGGCCAAAAATTTTAAAACCAAGACCATAAGGAATCCAAGATATTTAAGCATCACTACCTGTGTTGCATCATGGGATTTGGTGGGCCTGGGGAGTTGTGGGACTGGAGGAAGCTGGCCTGGGGTTAAGCTGTGTTCAAACTTGGAAATCTCATCCAAACCTGCCAAATCTCATCCTGAGATAGGCAGAAATGGGATCACTCCACTGCCCCTTCCTTTAAGTGTGTATCTGATGTACATAGCTGTGTACCCCACTTTTGCCCCCCCCCAAGTAACATAGCCTGGTAACAAGGTTAAACTTCCTCTCCCTTTATAAGGTCCTGTGCAGCAGCACCTGGAATTCCTTCTTGTGCAAATGAGGCATCCTTAGAGTCTGGTCAAAGATATACACTCACCCCAAAAGTCCCTACCCACTCTCCAGAGGCTTAAGTAGCTTTTGTTCCCCTATTATACAAGCTGCCTCACTAAAGCCTCTCTTTGGAGACTCTGTTGTCCTCACACTCACAGCCTGAGGTCTGTTCTGCTCTCAGCATTGCACTGAAATGGGAGGGAAAGCAGAGGCTAAACTGCATGGCTTCACTGTAGCGTTGGTCCTGAACATGCATGTGTATTTCTCAGTCCTATGCCCTCTGCCTCGTACCACCCAATTCCAAGGAACATATCTGAAATACCTTAGCTAAGGTTCTATTGTGTGCACTGTACACTAGGATTTGCAATGTGTTTAGTGTACCTATGAAGTTACTTTTTTTTTTTATAGAAATATGATGGTTTAGTCACAGAAAAGACTTACTATTTTCTTACCATCATTCTTTAGTTTGTAAGTATTGAATTAGTATCTCACTGGACTGCATTGTGTTGGAAAGAGTGATTTTAAAGTCGTCTGTGTGAATTGATGACTGGAGTTTCATTAAAAAAATCATTAAATAAATTGATTGGGACAGAATTTCCAGCAATTTCTGAAATGGCCCGATACATTCTTTTGTCATTTTATAATGCATATTTATGCAAAGTAGCATTCTCAGCATCGAGGATAATAAAATCAAAGTGTCAATTAATTTTAAAACATTGAAGATGCTCTATGTCCTGCAGCATCAAATAATCAGCCAAGATAAAATTTTTTTTTGCATAAAACTAAATAAGCATGGCCACCTCACTATTATGTGACTTTGCTTTTCTCTTTAATAGGTGGTAATATTACACACACACACACACACACACACACACACACACACACATATACATACATACACAAACACACACACACACTAAGGCATTGTTTTAAAATAAATTCCTTATAATTGATTATCAGTAAATGTTTGATGTGTGTACTGACCTTATATACCTGGACATCTGGAGTCATGAAAAAAATTTTTGAGTTATAAGACATCCTGAGTAGAAAAGTTTAAGAAGTCCTGAGTTGTATAATCCAAAACAATCAAATTCACATTATTTCTCTGGACATCAAGAATAACATCTTTTCAGAATCTCAGGGGGAGAATGAGACCTTGTGGATCAATCACAGTCTTTCTAGTTTATCAAAGGAAACTATGAGCTCAATGCAGAGGATATAACCGGCTGAGACTCCCTTCCACTCAGGAAAACGTTCATTTACTGAGTATGCGTTGTTTGCCCAGCAAAACCCTAGATGCTTGAAATCTGTACAAATGAAAGTTATAGACTGTTCCATTCTTTGCAGTCTTCAAAGACAGAGATAAATAGTAATAACCAGACAACTATTGTGCATCCTGGAAGAGTGGTAACCAAGGTGCCATCAGGCTCTTCTGGTGATTAGCTAGTATGTAGTAATATAGAAGTCATGAGATTAGATCTGACTGATGCTAATTGTGAGGCTTTTCTCATGTATCATGTGGCCTTCCTTATTGGTAGTTAAAATAGTCTGCTGAAATCATAGTAGAGGAGTCAGGGGCATGGGCCTAACGGTTAGACTCTCTGGTTCAGTTCTAAAGTTTTGCTTGTCCCCTTGACCATCATGGGTGAAATTACAGAAATCCATTATTGATTATTTCAGTAAAGGATAAAATTTGTAGGTAATCTAATTCATAAGGATGCTATGTTAAATAAACAGCAGTGATTTTTAAATATCGAGCTTTAGGTAAGCTTTGAGGTTTGTTCTGGTTCAACATGTAATACAGCCTCTACTTCTTCCTGGTGGGGGCGTGGTGGTGTGGATACACCGAGCATGTAACTGAGAGTTAGGATAATTGAGTTGGAGTTAAGATTTATCCCCATGTAGCTGTCAATTTTAAGTGTGTGACCTTTCTGAATCACAGTTTCCACATACACCAATGTCAATGTTGTGTTCAGATCACAAAGTGTCTAAGATTCTTTCTTTTCCACGCTGTTCTAAAAGGTAGATAAACCTTATTCTGGAGATCAGTAAGAAAAGGCTGTAAAAATTAAGCTTGCCTGTCATGTGACTTCCCCCCCTTCTCATCAACCCTTAATTTTTATGCTTCAAATTGCTGAACATTGTTTTTATTAATAAAATGATAAATGAGGATTGCACTAACATTGCCTAGGTCTGTATAAGCCCAGGATATCTGGGTGGAATTGAGAAAATATCACAGGCATCCACGCACGTGCTATGGCAAACGTGCCTGTAATGTAACCCTTTGGGCTCGCAAGTGAAAAAGAACAGAGGTTTCAGCACACATCTGTTGAGGCAGATCATGTAGAAGGATGTGTCTAGGGAGAAGGCCTTCCATTTTGCTTACCTATACCTGGAGACATCGCAAGTTGATTGAGGTTAAGAAATAACAACAGTGATGAACTCCAACATTTTAACGAAATGTCTTGTTCTGTTTTTGGAGGATCTTTATATTTGTTTTTCCAACTGTATTAGACATAGATGTAGCTGAGAAGGCATTTATCATACAACTTCTTAGTTTAGATTTTTTTTAGTATGGGGTTTATCTGTGTAGCCTTGGCTGTCCTAGACTCACTTTGTAGACCAGGCTGGCCTCAGACTCACAGCGATCCATCTGCCTCTGCCTCCCAGAGTGCTGTGATTACAGGACTGTGCCTATTTTTTTTTAAAAAAAATTATGTGTCTCTTTGCATGTGTCTGTGTTCATATATATGAAGGTGCCAATGGAAGCCAGAAGACTTACAGAGCTCTGCTTGCCGCTGCCTCCCTGAGTGCTGGGATTACAGGTGTGTGCCATCACGCACAGCTACCATACAACTCTGAGTGGAGAGGTTGGAACTTTCCACCATCCTGTTTGGCTCATTTAGTTCTACCTGCTCTAGCTGAGGAAACGACTATCGTGACTAATTTATAGCCAACGTATTAGCCAATGAAGAATTAAAATTTATAACATGTTACCAACGTCCCTTCATAGACAAATGCTACTCGCAGCCTTAGGTAGGGAAGTGTCCCTGCAGTGAATGACTTTGAATGCAGAGAGATTCATGGCTTCTTGAGGTGCCAAGAACAAGTGACAGTTGAGGCTTAAACTTAAACAGGACATTTATAACAGTGCCTCAAGGCTCAGAGAACATCACAGACAAGGGGCAGAAGGAAAGAGAGAGGAGGGAGATGATCTGTGACGTGTTACCTTCTTGGGATGACACAGCCACTACAGCCATGGACTGACAGCAGCCAGTGACCATGGTGGCCTGGATAAGACTGGACCTTTCTTTTTAAAAAATTTACTTTATTATAATTTATTCAGATTACATCCCGATTATTATCCCTTCGGTTGTATCTTCCCATTCCCCATCCTCCCTCCCTCTTCTGCCTTATCCCGCTTCCCTAGACCTCTGACCGAAGGGGACCTCCTCCCTCACCATATGACCACAGCCTATCAGGTCTCATCGGGACAGCTTGCTTCCCCTTCCTCTGTGTGCCCGCTGGGCCTTCACACGAAGGAAAGTGATCAAGTTCGGGGCACAAGAGTTCATGTCAGAGACAGTCCCTGCTCCCCCAACAGCCTTGGAGAATGAGCCATCCATTGGCTCTATCTGAACAAGGGGTTTTTACTACATGCATTGTGCTTGGTTTGTGCAACAGTTTGTGCAGGCCTCCCTGGGTCCAGATCCACTGGTTGTGATGGTTTCCTTGTGTGGTTCCTGAACCCTCTGGGTCCTTCCATCCCCCCCATTATTCCATACCACTCTCAGTGCTCCACCAGGAGTCTGATAGAGTTCTAGCATCTGTCCCAGTCCTCCGCTGGGTGGAGTCTCTCAGAGGACATCTATGTTGGGCTAATATCCACTTATAAATGAGTATATATAATGCATGTCTTTCTGGGTCTGGGTTATCTCACTCAGGATGATTGTTTCTAGTTCCATCCATTTGCCTGCAAGTTCCATGATTTCCTTGCTTTTAATAGCTGAATAGTATTCCATTGTGTAAGTGCACCACATTTTCTTTATCCATTCTCCAGTTGAGGGACATCTGGGTTGTTTCCACATTCTGGGTATTATGAATAAAGCTGCTATGAACATAGCTGAGAAAAATTTCAATAGCCGTGCATGGATTGGTCCAGGGGGTGCTTGTCCTCTTCGGGCTGTTGTTTACTGATGGATTCTGAGGGAGGGGAAGGCACTGCTTTTAGTTCTATACCCACTGATGGGCTCACCAGGCTCTAATCAATTCCAAACCCATGGCTACATAGAGAGAGTCTGAGTCAGGTGAGCAAGAAGAAAGGCGGGACCCAAGGAAAGCAGAAGGCAGAGACCCTGAGCCAAGGACTATGTTCCTTTGGGAATCCAGGCTTAACACCTATTTCTATTCTCCCATTATTGTCTTAGTACATTTGAGAGACATGTGCTTCTAGCTCTTTACAGAGAGACATAGAAAAGCTTTGTGATTTGGGAGGGATGGCAGAGAGGAAAAATAGGGGTGGGGTGGGGGTGGGGCAGGGAACCCCATTCTTTAAGGAGTTTGTTTGACTGAGCTCTCATTTTTCACAGTGTCTACTTAATAACAATCAACGTTATTTTATTTTATGGAGTAGTCATATTCTTGAAAAATTGGCTGTGATTAGAATTTCTGAAAGCAAATACCACTTTTTGCTCTTTACTCCAATTATAAAATTGTAGAGGTATTCACTGCAAAAAATATTGGCCTATAGCATAATGAGATCATATCCAAGATTAGATTTCAGGGTGTTTTATAAAATCCTGTATTTAAATTTTAAAATGGTAATTTTAGATGGGTATTTATAACCTGAATTACTAACATAAAATCTTCTAGGAGAGTATCTAAAATTTATTTGGAAAATTATTTATTTTAAAGTCTTATAGATAAGAATCTTCTAAGAATAAAGACACAGTTTTAATCTGACAGCAATACCAGCCAAGGCTAGGAATAAAAGAACGCATATAGGTTGTCTGAGTGTGGGGGACAATCACACACCATCCATAAGTTAGTGGGAACATTTTAATAAGGTGTAGTGACACAGTATGAGTTTGTTTTTTCTTCTTTTTTATTATTTAATTATTACATTCAGATTACAACTCAATTGTTATCCCATCACTTATATCCTCCTGTTCCTCCCTCCCTCCCGCTTTCACCCTATTCCCCTCCCCTAGGCCTTTATATTTTCATTTTTCTGGATTCTCAACCTTTATTCTACTATATGTTGTTCATAGCACATATCACTCCATATAATATAGGATGTGTAGTTTTGTTTGTCTCCCAAGGACAAAGATGGCCTACGCTCACTGCTGTCTCCCAGCATCAAAAGAGGACTGACATTCAGAGAAATCCTGAAAATGTTTGTTGCATGAACAAAATCTAGCTGTATAGGGCATCATAGGAACCATATGCTCAGTGAGGGCCATCTATTGTACAGCTTTTCAGACCATTCATTTAATATTTAATATTTAGTAAATATTTTATGTAAAATCCATGTAACGCACAGTTAGCCGTTTTATTTTACTTTTAAAAACATTTGTTTCATTTTTATTTATGTGTGTGTGTGTATGTATGTGTGTGTGTGTGTGCGTGCATGTGGATACATGCCCACATGTGTGTATGTGCCTATGTTGTCCAGAAGATGGCATCCGATCCCCTGGAGCTGGAGTTCCAGGCAGTTGGGAGCTGTTGATATGGGTGCTCGGAACTAAATGTTGGCTCCCTGCAAGAGCTTCAAGTGCTCTTAGTCACTAAGCTGTCTCTCCAACCCAAATCAGCTAGTTTAAAGTGTACAATTTAGTGGACAAACACTGCTTCTCCAATTCCCAAGCATTTTTTTCATTACCGAGAAGAACTCAGGCAGCCATTAAGCAGCAACTTCCCATTCCTTCCTAAGCTAAAACCTGACAACACTAAACCTGCCGCCTGTATCCGTAAGTTTACCTCTTCTGGAACATTTCCGCAATGTAACTGAATGATTTGTGTCTTTTGTGTCTGGGTTCTGGCAGGCAGGATAATGTTTTCAAGGTTCACCTGTGCTGTTTTATGACTAAGGATGTCAGGCCTTCTGTGGCTTAGTAATTTTCCATTGCATGATGCAGCACATCCCACTTATGGGTCTGCTGTTGGACATCTGGGCTCTTTCTACCACCTGGCTCTTGTGAGCATAACCGTGTGATCATTCTCGTGCAAGTGTCAAATTTCGTCACCGTGTCTCTTCTGGTCCTTCTCACACATCTGTGAGCTCCCTGGGAGTGAGGACTGAGTTTCTCTTGTGCATTGACATATTCCTCAGCAAACTTAGCATAGAAAGGATCTCATTGATGAATGGCTGAGGACAAAATGTTCAACTCTCTTGGTACTCTAATTAAAGTCAACAAGAGAATATTCTCCGGAATATTCTCTGGAAGGACTGGCCCAGATACAAATGAGTAGCAGAACCTTAGGGAACTTTGTGCAGAGGGAGTGTGGGGATGGGAGTGGTGAGATGGGAGTGTGGGGATGGGTGTGGTGGGATGGGAGCGGTGGGATGGGAGAGGTGGGATGGGAGAGGTGGGATGGGAGCGGTGGGATGGGAGCGGTGGGATGGGAGAGGTGGGATGGGAGAGGTGGGATGGGAGAGGTGGGATGGGAGAGGTGGGATGGGAGCGGTGGGATGGGAGAGGTGGGATGGGAGAGGTGGGATGGGAGAGGTGGGATGGGAGAGGTGGGATGGGAGAGGTGGGATGGGAGAGGTGGGATGGGAGAGGTGGGATGGGAGCAGTGGGTTGGGAGAGGTGGGATGGGAGCGGTGGGATAAGAGCGGTGGGATGGGAGAGGTGGGATGGGAGAGGTGGGATGGGAGAGGTGGGATGGGAGCGGTGGGATGGGAGAGGTGGAATGGGAGAGGTGGGATGGGAGAGGTGGGATGGGAGAGGTGGGATGGGAGAGGTGGGATGGGAGAGGTGGGATGGGTGTGGTGGGATGGGAGCGGTGGGATAAGAGCGGTGGGATGGGAGAGGTGGGATGGGAGAGGTGGGATGGGAGAGGTGGGATGGGAGAGGTGGGATGGGTGTGGTGGGATGGGAGAGGTGGGATGGGAGAGGTGGGATGGGAGAGGTGGGATGGGAGCGGTGGGATGGGAGCGGTGGGATGGGAGAGATGGGATGGGAGAGGTGGGATGGGAGTGGTGTGATTGGAGAGGTGGGATGGGAGAGGTGGGATGGGAGCGGTGGGATGGGAGCGGTGGGATGGGAGAGGTGGGATGGGAGAGGTGGGATGGGAGAGGTGGGATGGGAGCGGTGGGATGGGAGAGGTGGGATGGGAGCGGTGGGATGGGAGAGGTGGGATGGGAGAGGTGGGATGGGAGAGGTGGGATGGGAGCAGTGGGATGGGAGAGGTGGGATGGGAGAGGTGGGATGGGAGCGGTGGGATGGGAGAGGTGGGATGGGAGAGGTGGGATGGGAGCGGTGGGATGGGAGAGGTGGGATGGGAGAGGTGGGATGGGAGCGGTGGGATGGGAGCGGTGGGATGGGAGCGGTGGGATGGGAGCGGTGGGATGGGAGAGGTGGGATGGGAGAGGTGGGATGGGAGCGGTGGGATGGGAGAGGTGGGATGGGAGAGGTGGGATGGGAGAGGTGGGATGGGAGCGGTGGGATGGGAGAGGTGGGATGGGAGAGGTGGGATGGGAGAGGTGGGATGGGAGAGGTGGGATGGGAGAGGTGGGATGGGAGAGGTGGGATGGGAGAGGTGGGATGGGAGCGGTGGGATGGGAGAGGTGGGATGGGAGAGGTGGGATGGGAGAGGTGGGATGGGAGAGGTGGGATGGGAGCGGTGGGATGGGAGAGGTGGGATGGGAGCGGTGGGATGGGAGAGGTGGGATGGGAGAGGTGGGATGGGAGCGGTGGGATGGGAGCGGTGGGATGGGAGCGGTGGGATGGGAGCGGTGGGATGGGAGCGGTGGGATGGGAGCGGTGGGATGGGAGAGGTGGGATGGGAGAGGTGGGATGGGAGAGGTGGGATGGGAGCGGTGGGATGGGAGCGGTGGGATGGGAGAGGTTGGATGGGCGAGGTGGGATGGGAGTATAGAGACGGGTGAAGGACTCTGGAAGGGAAGGGGTAATGAAGCCAACTGTGACAGAGTGTGGGACGGTAGGCGTGATACCAGGGGGGAGACAGGGAGGCCTCCAATGCAGGAAACCTCTCCCATGTACTCCTTTATTCCCCTTGAATTCATAGCCTATTTTCTTTTTTTTTTTACTTTATTAATTTATTCTTGTTACATCTCAATGGTTAGCCCATCCCTTGTATCCTCCCATTCTTTCCTCCCTCCTCTTTTCCCCTTGTTCCCCTCTCCTATGACTGTTCCTGAGGGGGATTACCTCCCCCTGTATATGCTCATAGGGTATCAAGTCTCTTCTTGGTAACCTGCTGTCCTTCCTCTGAGCGCCACCAGGTCTCCCCCTCCAGAGGACATGGTCAAAGGTGAGGCACCACAGTATGTGAGAAAGTAATATCCCACTCTCCACTCTACTGTGGAGTGTTCTGTCCATTGTCTAGATCTGGGTAGGGGTTTAAGGTTTACTGCCTGTATTGCTCTTGTCATAGCCTATTTTCTTTAATTGTTATTGTTTTACACACACACACACACACACACACACACACACACACACACACACACACCCCCTAAATACATAAATACAGCCTGCGGAGTCCATTCATTGTTACCTTGTGTAACACTGCAGGGTTGGCCACTTGGTATTAGAAAACCAGTTTGGGGGCTCAGCCCTGGGGAAGACCATTTCTTTTGTTCCCAGCATTCCATAGTTTCCTGTAGTTCTTGTCCAGGGTGGGACCCCATGAATGTTCCTCCTTCTACAGTTCTCTGTTAGCATGTCTATTGAAACTGTACTTGTTCAGGTCTTGTTTTGGTAGCCATGTTGTTGAGGTACCATATGTAAAGATTTCCTGGCATTTGTAGGAGGCACAATCTAACAGCAGACATCATGGTCCTGTGGCTCATACAGTCTTTTGGCAATGTTCCCTGAGCCTTAGGTGAAAGAGCTGTAGGTGTATCAATTGGGGTTCGGTAGGCAACAACCAGTTGTTTTTGAACTTTGACTAATTGTGGTCTTTGTTGCAAAGAGAAGTTTCTTTGATGAGGGGTGAGAGCTATAGAATGAATACTCAGATTATAATGAGAAACTATGCTTGTTTAATAAAGTGGAAGCAGTAGGTTCTCCTCTAAGATCCATGACCTCACTAGATCCTGGCAGTTGGCTGGGTTTCTAGTACCAAGCATGGTTCCCTTTCTATTGATCAGACCTTAAAACCAATTAAACAGCTATTGGTTACTGCCAAGAAGTGAATGCTCCTATTGCATCCATAGGACTGTTGTGCCATGGTGGTCATTGTTGTGGTTCATAGTCATCACAGCTGGCTATGACTATTGGTTGCTTACCTCACTTGACACCTTGAGTACCTTCCAGCACGATGAAAGACAGTGTCCAAGCTGGGATCATCAGGGGATCCTCTGTCCAAAGTGCTTGGTGTCAAATAAAACCAATCAACCAAACCAAAAAACCCACAGAGTTTGCTGCCTGAGCAGTCACCTAAAACTCTCTGTAACATTGGAGCATCATCTTCAGCCTTCTGTGCCCAGTATATCTGACAAACATATTTGTGAGGCAGCAATTACTATGGGCTTGCTTACTCTGTCTTGGCAGAGTTTGGCTGTCAACTCTGCCTGCATCCAAGCTTGCCCATTTTTAGGCAGAATTCTGTCTGCAGTAGAAACGAGGACACTTTGTCCGGTGCCTTGTTTGCCATATTTGAAGCTAACTCAATAAGGAGGTTATTTGATGCTCATCATCATCTTCTTTGAGGTAGGCTGGGTGTTGCCAGGAGTTAACCAGTTTTGTCATTGAATCATTAAAATAATAAAAACATTTAAAATGCCATATTCTGTATGTCTCTGAGGTCTTTGAAGACTTTATCTAAGTATTTTACCTTATCTCTATATAGAATCATATCTATCTGTTAAACATAAGATGTATATTCTTGTGATAAAAATAGAGTAGTAATTGATATGACCATGATTTGATCAACTAACAATTAACTTGTATAACTTACTTATCCTAAACATCCTGCAATAGACCAGATAGTTTAGTTTTACAATTAAGCTTAGTTGTTTAGGGGTTAAGATGTTTTTTAGGTCTAGATAGATGTTTTAAGTTGATAACAATGAGATTGTTGATAACAATGAGATATTGATTTACATTCAGAATTTTAGACACACCAAGATAGGAAAGATATTTTTTTCAAGGTTGCCAAATACAAATAGTTAAAACACTATGAATGTAACATTTATGTAATTCCAGATTGTTTCATGGTTCTTCTTGCTGTATATAGTTTATTATATATTGTGTAATACTATAAATATATATGTAAAAATAAAATAAAATGTAAAAAAACAAAAGAAAACACAACAACAACAACAAAAACAAAGTTCTTGGTGTCATCAGCAAAGGGACTTACCTTCAACTTCAAGGAGGCAACTAAGGCCAACAGCCTATATTATGTTAGGAGCCTCTTGCACACTCCTGACTAATAACTCTAAGTGAGATTTCTCATGCCTGGTTTTGGGGTTTTTTTTTAGCTAGTCTATGATTCTTGAGGACACATCATCAGTCCAAATTGGGTAGCTTTATTTAAATTGTATGTGTGTGTGTGTATACATACAAGTTTATGTGTAAGTTTTGGAAAATAAATAATATCATTCCTATGGCTTTTCCAGACATCCTTAGTGTTATTTTCCCTCTTCTCTCCCCTCCTTCTGAATTGAATTACCTCCTCATTCCCTAATTAAAACCCAGCACTCTCCCCTTGAAAATGCTTGTATCCAGTTGTTCCCCACACTAGGGCTCCCACCTCACTACAGTCCCTGCTTACTTACCTGTTTTCTGTGGTTACTCCAAGTTTTATGCTCAAATCTGAAGAGTTGGTACCAGGAGCCACAGATGAGGAAGAACATGTCACATTTGTCTTTCTGAGTCTGGCCTACCTTACTCAACTTTCCAGTTCTACCTATTTACTTGAAAATTGTTTTATTTCATTTTCTTCATCTTCATCCTCCTCCTCCTCCTCCTCTTCTTCTTCTTCTATCATCATCATCATCATCACCATTATTATCATTATTATTATTGTTTTCAGACTGAGTAGCTCAATGAATACAAAGCCAATAAGCTAAGGAGCTTCGGAAATCTGCCAGTCTCTACCCCACCACCAGTGTTGGGGTTTGTGGTGGTTTGAATGACAACGGCTCATACATCTGTGCACTTAGTCCCCAGTTGGTGAACTTTTTCAGAAGGATTAGGAGGTGTGGTCTTGCTGTCAGAAATGTGTCACTGGAGATAAGCATTCAATCTCTCTCTCTCTCCCTCCCTCTCTCTCTCTCTCTCTCTCTCTCTCTCTCTCTCTCTGCCCCCCCTCTCTTTCTCTCTCTCTCTCTCTCTCGCCTATGGATCAGGATTAAACTCCCAGATGCTGCTCCAGCCCCGTGTCGGCCTGCATGCTGCTGTGTTTCCCACCATGATGATAATGGACGAACCCTCTGAAACTGTTAGCAAGCAACCCCCCCATAAATGCTTTCTTTTATAAGTTGCCTTGGTCACATGTTTCTTTACAGCAACAGAACAGTAACTAAAGGTTATAGTAGCCTACCATTATCCATGGCTTTTATATAGGTTTTTTGGGTCATAACTCAGGCTTTTTATTTTGCCTCTGCACTAGGCACTTCAGTGACTGAGTCACACCCCCCAGCCCTGGTTGTTGTTCACTAATACAGGGTATCAAAATGGAAGATGAGTTGCTTAAAACTAACCATGTAGCCCTGGGTGGCCTCAAACTCATGGTGATTCTCATGCCTTAGCCACCTGAGTACTAGAATCAGATGTATGAGCCACTGCACCTGGCCTTGGTTCTCTGTTGTCAATGCTTTTATTTGGGACACAAAATAATATTTTATTGTAATATTTCCATGCATATACCTCATTCTACTTTGCCCATATTTGACCACCATCTGTCTCTCATCTCATGAATGGTTTTCATATTCATCAGAAATAGTTTCTCTTCTGCTTTTTTTGTAATATATGTAATGCATATATTACAAAACATACATACATACATACATGTATATTTAAAATAATTTCTTACCTTTTATTTATTGCTCTGAGCATCACTAACATTCATGCTTTAGCCATTGCATTCAGTAAGTGCTAAGGTGTGGGAGCCAGGTCTGGGCTTGCATTCTGGCTTTGCTTCTAAATTAGTTGGATGACCTTGGAGGAGTCATTTAACCTCTCTGAGTTTCAGTGGGTCCAGATGTAACATGGTGATTACAGAAGTACCTACCTCATAGTGTCCTAATTAGAAGCAAATGAGGTAATGCATCAAAATTGTTTAGCATGCTTCCATTAGCCACTGCAAACAATGAATGGCAGATGTTGTTATTATCCCAAAATATTAAAGAACAAGTAGTTCATCCAGCTGAGCCAATGTTTCATTGAAGGACTCGGTGCTTACAGCTATGATGTGTTGAAAGATCACAGAGTTTGAATTCAGATAGAGGTAAGTGCCAATCTCTCCGTCCATCACTTGCAGTTAGGATGGTCATTGTGAAGTACCTATCCCACTGGTTGCCTGTGAAGAAAATTGAAATGCTTTTGAAACAGTTAAGGGCTCCATAAGTGTAAGGTACTATTTCCAGCATAAATATTAGTATAAAGTTAAAAAACCCTGACCTTGCAGAGCAAAAGGTACCGTTGCCCAGAGAGACACTGGAGGTGAATGCTCACTCAACATTGAAAATGTCCTTTTGAGGTTCTCTTCAAACACTATAGTAGAATATGAGTCATGATTAATAAATATCTTAAAGCCTAGACCCATAATACCAAGGATCTTTCTAGTTCAAGGATATCTGCCCCAATGTTTGTTCTTCATTCTGGTCCAAAGCTTTTACAGGGAACAGCCATAGCTTGAACATTGGATCCATCTCTGTGCTGGGGACCTTGGGAACTACAAAGATGAATGTATTTCCTTTTAGTCTACACTCTTGAGTGTGAGGTTGTCATCTATTTTGGGGGCTTTCAACATATCTGGATGCGGATAATTACATTTATTTCTCCAGCTCTAGCTTCTCCTTGATCTTCAGACTCATCGGCATCTGTTTTTTCATATTTATTTAGATGTGCAGCATCGTACTGGTGATGTGACACCCACCCTCCCAACACGGTTCCATATATCTGCCCTTGCCCAGTGCATAATACTTCAATAAACAACCCCATGTTTATTTAGCAATTGAGGTGAGAATTGGAGTATGCTATGACCTCTGTCCCATTTCCCATCCAATGCATCAGTTTATACCATGAACATCAAATCACCTGTCCAGGGCCACCTAACTCACATGTTTATCCCTTGCCTGGACCAGGGCTTCTTTGATTAGTCCCTTATTCTATCTAGTCCTTGCCTCCAGTCTCATGTCTTTAACACAACCCCAGGGACCCTGTTCTCAGAGACTACAATATGAGGAGCCCTTAACCAACCCACTGAACAGGGTTGCCAAATTTAAATCAGAACTCATTTTTGCTTTGCTTAGAGCTCCCTCGGTCTTCCTTTAAAAGTTCATACATAAATGAGAAATTTTTAGATCATATCCATCCCCATACCTTGACTGGGAGGAGTACTCATCTTTTAGAATAAAACCTAAACATTGATTAGACGCCTGAGGCCACATCTCTGCTCTCACTTAATTCTTGTCCTCATTTTCACTGCCCCCAGCGAGCAACCTTCACCTCTTCTCAACCAACTCAAGCCCTTGCTTTGACCTTGTTGATCTGTATCCGAGCTGTTCCTCTCTGAAGTGTTTGCGTGGTGAATACTCTCAATTTCATCAAATAGATGCTGAAATATGCCTCTCAGAGATACTAATCCTGATTGTGTGTGTGGTTTAGCTAGTGTGTTGGTACCTTTTGTATCTGACTTTATTTTTCTTTATAATATTAACTTTACTTTACATTATTTACTTACCTGTCTAGGTGTTCTGTTTCTCTTTCATACGTATGTACTCTTCACAAGGGCAGGAAACTTTACCCATTTAATTCATGGCTTAGTCCTTACATGCGCTGCTGTATAACAAGTACTCAATAGATATTACAGCCAAGTGAGTAGACTATAAAATTCAACCATTGGTTTATGGACTTCTTCACTCAACACTCACTAATAAGCTGCTACATTCAGGTGTTCTGCAAACATCATCTTTCATCCCATATGGCTATGGTCCTCATCTTTACAGAGGCTGGTGCTGAGGAAGATGCTGAGCTGCAGAGGGGTGGTTTTTAAAGTCCGGTGGCTTCCACCATGCAGGAACCTCCCATCTTCACTATCACCTATTTTACCTAGTAGCCAGATAGCCAATGGTTAATTGTGACAATTTATAAAATTAAAAAAGGGGAAATACATAAATTATGACAACACATACAGTCTATTTTTGATAGTATATTAGCTAGTTTTATTGTAATAATGAATAACCCCAATATCTCAGACAGTGTTAGATAAGGGCTGTGGATGAGCAGAGGTCAGCTGAGTGCAACTCACCATGGTTACCTTCTTAGCCTTCAGTTAAAATGGAAGAAACAACCACATCTAACATATGTGTTGTCCCAGTGGAGGCAGCAACAAGAGGAATCAGGTCAAACTATGCAGGCACACGCAGAGTTCACAATCAAACATATTCCTAATATCTCTTGGGCCAGAGCGTGCATATGACCAAATGAAAAGTCAATAAAGCAGGCACACATAGTCCTTCCTCAGGGTGCATAGGCATATCACATGGCAATAGGTGGAAATATGTAACTGAATTACACAGGAGGAGAACTGACTCTAGAATAATCCCCAGTCTTTCACAGGAGAATACACTCCAAACAATGGGGCCCATGGAGGGAAAATATAAAACACTTCTCTCCATTGTCTTTATAGGTAAAAAGTCACCATGCCTCAGAGTGCATCATTATTTGGGCAAATGTTGATACATCATTTAATCTCCACAAGCAATGGATGACTCAAGAGTGACTTCACTCATGTACTCTTTTATGCGTTAATTCAGTGAAGACTTTGAGACACTGCAGAGGGAAACTTAGGTCAACTCCACAAAAGACTGATGTGGAAACCAGCTGTTAAATTATTCGTTTAAAATTGGAACTACACATTTTTCAGCAGTCAAAATATTTGGTATACTGTCTGCAAGATCTTTTTGTTTTGCATCCTGGAAAGCTGAATTAGGCTTGGTGAACAGGAATTAGAATAAAAGGAACCAAACACACACACACACACACACACACACACACACACACACACACACACACACGCACAAAGTTTTGGAGATGTTTTTACTATTTGTTATTTTTATCTTTTCTTCTGAACTCTGCAAAATTACTTTTCAGTTAATACTGCCTATAGAGGCATTAGTGGACAGAATCTTAGTTATTGTACAACAGCCCCTCTCATTTTTCTGGGAATAAACCTTATATTACATTTACAGAATTCCATATTTCTCCTCTGCTTGGCTGCCCTCTATGGTCTCCATGGGACACTATCTTCTTGAACAACTTTGTCTAATGATTGTTGATTGAGTGGACATTTAATATAAGCCTAGCCAATAAGAGCCATGGCTTAATCTTTTTAGAACTCAGTCTATAAAAAGGTCTCAATTCTCCATTCTACAGAGGAAAAGGGGGTGGGGGTGGGGATGGGGGTGAAGGTGGGGATGGGGATGTGGGTGGGGGTGAGGGTGGGGATGGGGGTGGGGGTGGGGATGTGGGTGGGGGTGGGGGTGGGGGTGGGGATGGGGATGTGGGTGGGGGTGGGGAAACTCAACAGTCTAGGATTCTGTATTTCCTCTGAGGAGAATGAAGAAAACCCAGATGAGAGGCGATCAAACTGGCATATTGGAAGAGTCATATAAAGATGTGGCCATCCATAAGTCCTTTTCAAGCTCCACATCTGATTGCTCTTGTTGCCCAGTCACTTCTGCCTTGAGTGCACTTGATCATTCATCCCTTTCTTGGATCCTGTGAATAATTAATTCTTTTCTTTTTGGGCAAAGGTTGGCTAGGTTGTACTCCTGCTTCTTGCAAACAAGTCATTCTTTGAAGTATAATTGACATTTAAAATACAGTTCTTAGAGAAAGGGGGACTAAAGAATGAACCCCGAGAGAACATAAAAAATATATCAAGGGTGGGTAGAAGGAGGGGGTTTCATCTTGCTCAACAGTAAGAGGAAACAATGAGACCCAAAGTGGAGATAGGGGCATGGACCAGACGCAGGGCGCAGTCTAAGAGGGGAGATGTCAACACACATACACACACACACAGAGTCACACACACACATAAACACAGTCACACACACCCAGTCACACACACACAATCACACACACACAGTCATTCACACACAAACACAGTCATATGCACACAGTCACACACACCCAGTCTCTCTCTCTCTCTCTCTCTCTCTCTCTCTCTCTCTCTCTCTCTCTCTCTCTCTCTCCCACATCTTGAAGTAATCAGGCAAGATGGGACCAAAACCATATTGGGTTGGCCAGCTCGGAGGCTGCTGATACCCTCAGTATTGAGGATGTGCGGCGTGTATGGATGCAGGAGGCAGACAGCATGGGGTAGGCAGCAGTTAGTGACTCTGAATGATGTTTGGCAGTAAAGACCAGAAATGGAGCTAGTATTGGAAGAAATACATTTGTGGCAAAGAATTTGAATCCCTCTCCCTTAATCAGGAAGAAATATAATCAATATGTATTTGCCGAACACGCATTGCATTTCAGATACTCTGTTAGGTACTGAAATACACATATGAATAAAACACAAGAAGATTAAAGAAGTTATGATACCACCCACAAAAGTGAATGCTAACATTCTCAAATGATAGCACAGAGGATGAGTTAAACAATAAAATCTGTTCTGGTTCTCAAAATTGTAAAATAAGATTGAAAACTAGCATGTGCATGAAGCCACTTTTTTTTTTACTGTGCACATCAACACTGATATGTATACAAAGGAAAGAGACTAGAAAGATATGCAGAAAAATCAGAACTATGTTGTGCTTGATATTGTTGTCAAGATATGAGAAACTTTCATTTTATTCTTTTCTGCACTTAATTGGTGTTTTCTTTATAGCAAGAAAATATATAAGAATAATGTATTTTTTTAACCCCAGACATCTGCAGATGCTAGAGTTAATTGTTTTTTAAAAATATATTTTTATTAATTTATTCATATTACATCTAAATTGTTAGCTCATCCCTTGTATTAGAGTTAATTGTTGATGTTTCTCAGAGGAACATTTGAGTGAGTCCTGGAGGTATGAGCAGAAATAATCTGAGTACAGTTATTGAGATGGCTCAGGGGGTAAAGATCCCTGCTGCCAAGCCTGGTGATCTGAGTTCATCCCTGGGACTCACGTGATGGAAGGCATGACCTGACTTTGGCCAGTTGTCTCTGACCTCCCCATAAATGACACGGCACAAACAAATGGCCCAAATAAACAAAATGTATTAAAAATTTAAAAAGAATTGATTGCATTAGGAAGAAAGGAAGAAAATGAGCATTGAAAAGGGGGAACTGTATGAGTCATCCAAGGACTATTGAATGGTCTTGGGACAGAAGGGCAGGAAGAGAAAGAGTGTGGCTGATGCGGAGAAGGCCTCTGTCCCAACTGGGCAGGAACTCCTATGCCTGCCAGAGAGGCTACACTGAGACCCAGCCAGCCTGGCGTGGACTGGAGGTCCAGGTAAGAAAGGCTGAGCACTTATGCTAGGAACCGGGAGTGGGGTCAGGAAGCAAGGTTTCAGTGAGTTACTTAGGAAGAAAAGTAGGTGACAGCAGGTGTTACAGCACAGCTTTGTCAGAAGCAGATCTCTGAGGAGAATTTTGGGATGCAATATGCAAGGTTAGCAAAGCAAGAAGTCAGACTGGGAGGGAGGTCTGACGATGCCTTGATTAAAGTGTAGTTGGATCCCTGAAACAAATGTCTCCTGCAATGCTAAATGCCACCGACTCCAAATGGCTGTCTTTTTTTTTTTTTTTTTTTTTGGGATTTAATATAATCACAATGTTTCTCCCTTTCCTTTCCTCATTTCAAGGACTCCCACATACTCCTCCTTCCTCTTTAAAATCCATGGCCTTGCTGTTCATTAGTTGCATGCATATATTTATATACTTACATATTTCTAAATATAACCTGTTTAGTCGGCCAAGGCTTTATCCTCGGAAAACTGAGCCATTATTGACCTGCTGCCCCAGGGAGGGGGTAACTTCTCAAGGGGCTGACAACTAGGGATGGTGACAAGTGTTCCCTGAAGCTGGTCTAGGGGATCCACCATGGGGTCCCCTAGGAGAGCTGACGGTAGTGAGCTGTCTGCTGGAATCCCAGTGAGCCACCAACCTCCCCACCTTCGCTCCAGCCTGGCCGTGGCGCTGTTACCACATCATGCCTATGTCACAAATGAGGGAAGGAAGCAAGAATCGCACCCAAGCCTGGTCAGCTGGGAAGAAGTAGAATCAGGGTTAGACCCGGAGTTTGCCTCTCGCGTCCGTAGGCTATCCTCACACACCTGTCATCCATAGAGTCAGGAGGAGTGAGATTGAGGTCCGGAGCCAGGGATGAGGTTGGGTCATCATGGAACTTCAAAGTTGCCCTCCTCGTCTTCTCTTCTTCCTCCTGGTCTTCCTTTTCTCCTTTTCTTCCCACCCCCGTTGTCCATTGACTATCCAACCCACACGTGCTGGATACACACGTAAACATCTAGTTCCTCCTGTGGTCCGCTTGCATTCTCACCGCCCCCGTCATCTTCCTTACCTCCCTTTTCCTCTCCTCTCTTCTTCTTTTTTTTTTTTTTCCCTTCATGCACCATTTATTATCATGAAATGGAGAATAAAATTCCATAAAGTACACATTGATTTTTGGAGCAAAGTCCAGCCTAGGGATTAATGAAATAAGGACAAGCTTCAGAGAAAGTGTGCCTTGATACGTATTTCGAAAGTTGTTTCAGAAAGGTTATCCACGGGGTTACGGAGGACGTGGTTAGGAATGGTTAACCCAATACACGCACTTTTGAAATACCTTTTATTGTCCGTAAGTGAAACGATCACTGTGGGGATCGTTCCACAGGGAAAATTTCAAACACGCAAACAATTTAGCTTGGTAAACAAAGCCCCAGTGGGATTTTTGTACCGTTCTTGCTGACAGGGGGTTGGCAGTGTATATGGAATGAGGAAAGGGACTGAGTGGCTTTGAGGGTGTGTCACAGGGAGGGGGTGGCAAGAGAGGATAGGGAAAGGTGGGGAGGGGTGTGTAAAACATTTCTTCACCGCCTGAGGCCCAGAGGACCTGGATATCCTCGTTGGTTCTCTCCCTCTGCCATCACTGCCTTCGCCTCGTGTGGCAGAGCTCTGTGTTCCTGTCATCAGCTCTTAGAAGGGAGAGTGAAGAGCAGGTCTGTGGTGACAAGGACGCACACATCTGCCAACTGGCCGTGGCTCACAAACACCGTTCCTTTCTATTTAAATGCCCAGGCCTTAAGTCTATCTTCTTCACCCCCTGTCTCCTGCAAGGGTCTCTGGCCTTGTGCACTGTAGCTAAGGGGAGAGTGCCCCTCTCTTGCGCCCAATCAGCCTAGCATTCATCTGCAGCCATAGAGAGCAGCAGGACTGATTTCTTGACATAAACACACTGAACAAGCAAGACAGGCCCCACGGAGTTATTTAAAACCCCAATCTCAGAGCGAGCATCGCCAATCTGAAGCTCTTGCCTAAATATAAATGGCAAAGCTTATTCAACATCAAATCAAATCAATGATAATTTGAGGACTAATTAGCATTTGGGGCTTTTTTCAGCAGCATGGTGATGGGGTGTATAATGCCATGTGATTGGGGGAGAAGCACGTAATTATGAGGCGGAATACATTGTCTCTTGGAGACTCCTGAGGGAGCAGATTCCCTTAGTCACAGGCCAGCCACCTTCAGAGGGAGCACCAGAGGCCACGCTGCTGCACCTCTGGGGGTCAGTACTCTGATGTCACACCTATTACTTCCTTTTAGACCTACAGAACTTCATCTTTCACTTTAATTCTAAAAGTAAATTAAAAAGAAATTGAACCAAAGGAAAGTAGAATTTGGCACACAATGGCTTGCAGCCAGGTATCAGATCAATCACAGCAGCTAGTGTCATGAAGTATTTTTCCACATGGTTGTGATAAGCCCTGAACATACTCCATCAGCTTAATTTTAAGAATATTTCTATGAAGTCAGTATGATAATATCATCATCATCATCGTCGTCGTCGTCGTCATCATCATCATCATCATCATCATCATCATCATCATCATCCAAATCTGAGGGTCTAAGAATTTATGAGATTTTCTCAAGTCTCATGACTAGGAACTGGCAGATCATAGCTTAGTAGACTTAGTATATTTCTGGCTCCATAGATTATTGTGCTCATTCCTATACTGTGATAATTTGCATAAATGACAGTCTCATCCTCTCATAGAGTTATGGAAGGTGGATATTCTTCAAGATGATGTAGCTCTGGCTTAGCCCTCCAAAGCCACTCTGAGTAGGTGGCTGTTTCTCAAGTCTTAACAGCTAGGGAAAATGAGGACAGAAAAATAAAATCTCAAGACACACTAGCTCTGATTTCACAGAGTGCTAACATCCCGAGAGCCCCATGGGATAAACAATCTTGGGCAAGCAGGAGGCCTGTTTGAAGGGCAGATTTCCCAGTCTGCCCCATTGTCTGAGGTGACCCCTGAGACCCAGAGGAGCCCTCCTCAAGTGTCAGGGTGCAGGGGGCGGGAATCATGTGCCGCTAGCTTTCACATGCCAAGCCCACTGGAGGTGGCTGCCTGGCCTGCAGGTGGAGACTGATTTGGAGGTTTTTTTTGGGGCTCAGGAGGAATGAGCTAATCACTACATCTGTTGTGGTCCCAGCAAAATATAAAGGTGATGTCTGTGCTGGCAGCGGCTGTGCCTGCTTCCCACTCTGATTATTCCAGCTGTTCCCCAGTCTCTCTTTGGGCAGTGGCTCTATGGAAGAGTGTTTTTCTAATGAGCTCAGGCAGAAGCAGCTGAATTTGAAGCCCCAGCATGCACAGGCACGGCACCCAGCAGTCGGCCACATCCCTTTTCTTCACGGGACTCTAAGTTGCTTCGTTTTCAAATTTAGAAGTGATCAACTAAGAGGCAGGTGTCTTGGATCAGAGATGCTTGGTAAGAAAAATAAAGCTCTTTGAATTGAGGTTTTCCCTGGGTTAAATATTAAGAGGCCAGAAAGTGGAGGCTCTTCCAAGCCTGATGAGGGTGATTCAAATTATACTCACTCTCCTGGGGCTGGCCTCATGGGGGTCCAATTGCTGAGTACTCTGTTGTACACAGTGAGACAATTAGTCTTCTTGAGAGGCAATCGAGATGGCTTAAGTGGTACCAAGAAAAAAGGCTTTCATTTTACCATGGTGAGAAAAAAACTCACTGAGCTGAGGCTGAAGGTGTTGGAACAAGCAATTTTTAGGAAGAGATTGGCAATTGCATGAGATTATATATTATGTTCTACATTACCCTTTGATTTTGACAATAGCTCAGTGTTTTCCTCAACTTCTAACATATACCTGGAAAGTAGGGACCCCTACAAAGAGAATTATGTGTTATTTATAATGGGCATCCAGTCTACATACGAAAACAATTGATGGGGTTCATCACCGAAGATACTGATAAAACAAGACTATTAAAATACAATTAAAGTAATATCTGTGGGTGAAGGAAGAGGCAGAAAAATGTTGTCTACATGGGAAGGTATGGTTACTGTGATTGATAATTGGGATTAGCTCTGAGATTCTTGGCAGGCATCATGGTGAGTGCCATGTTGGCACCTCCAAATAGAAATCTCTAGAATTAGGAAGAGCAAATTTTTTTATTGTTTCTGATTTCCAATAACAAATTGACCTTCAACTTGTTGAAAGAAATGACTGAGTCACACTTATCCTAATATGTCAGGGATGGTATTAGTTACATTCCTATTACTGGGATCAACTATCATGACCAAAATGACTTATAAAATAATATGTTTAATTGTGATTACAGCTTCAGAAGGTTAAGAGCCTACCATTTCAGGGTTGCACAGGAGTGAGCAGCAGACATATTGTCTGGAGCAGCCTCTGAGAGCTCACACCTCAAAAACCGCAGGCAGCGAGCAGAAAGGCACACTGAGAATGGTGTGAGTCTTTTGAAAGTTCAATGCCTGCCCCCAGTGGCACACTTCCTCCAAAAAGGCCACGCCTCCTAATCCTTCTGAAACAGTTTCACCAACTGGGAACCAAGTATTCAACCATATGAGCCCATGGCACAGTCTCATTGAAGTTACAAGTTACCCTGCAGAACGCATGCACATGTGTGGCAGACAGTAGAGAGCTTGTTATTGATGCACAGTTGGTGGGGATGTGGAGCACGAGGCTGGCTGCTGGAGACAGAGAAGTGTTGTTTTTCAGGAAAGGTAATTTTATCATACATTTTCCTGGTGATTTTCTACATGTGCGCGCGCGCGTGCGCGCGCGCACACACACACACACACACACACACACACACACACACACACACACACACACACACACAAACAGCAGAACTCTAAAAGGAGAGCAGGCAAAGAGGCATACTTGAGCATTTGGACAATAAAAAGTTGTAATTCTTTTTAAAAACCTTTGGGGGATTGTAATTTTAATGTGCCATCAAATAGTGACAATGGGCATAAGCAATGGTGTATATAAAATGCCTCATCAGTACGCTGCCACTGTCAAAAGGGGGATTTACTAGCTACTTTCATGTTGCTATGATGAAACACTGTGACCACGGCAACTTACAGAAGAGTTTATTTGGGCTTGTGGTTCCAGAGGGTCAGCATCTGTAATAAGAAAGCAAAGACATGGTGCCAAGACCAGGAGGCTGAGAGCTCATATCTTGAACCAGCATCATGAAACAGAGAGGCAACTAAAAATGGAGTGAGTCTTTAAACTCTCGAAGCTTGTCTCTAGCAACAAGCTTCCTCCACACTCTCTCAGCCTCCCTAAATAGCTCCATCAACTAGGGACCAAATAGTCAAATGCTTGAGGCTATGGCTGATATCTCATTCAAACCACCACAAAGAAGGAAGACATAGCTGTGGAGCTAGACTAGTGAACCAGAGCTCTGTGTATTCTCAGCATATAAACCAGAGCATTTAACATAAAGAACTTTCTCCAGTGGTAACAGAGGCTTTGGCAAAGCAGACAATGAGGGGACCAAGAGGGAACTAACATGAGGCAGTCGACATCAGTCCTAAATAGAGAGAAGTGTCCCTACCTAAGGGATGAGGATGGGTCACCTGAGTGCAGCTGGAGCTAGCCTGCCTGCCAGGTGGGAACCCAAACTATTATGGGCATGCAGAATTTCTGAATAGAAACCTATGAAGTGATTGAAAATGTAAGATGGAAGACTCAAAAGCAGACATACTTTTCTCCTGATATAAAGTGAGGATAAAGATACACACAGTTTTACATTGTGCACTAGAGAGGGAGTGTTTGAGTCCCCAGTCTTCTTGTCCCTGCTACACTTCTGTCCATGGATTTCACAAAGCACAACTCATGGAAATAATAACCATCCTCATGCCAGGGAGACCCAAATGGTTCTTCAAGGCACCAGGTTTGTGTCTTGGCTAAGGCTGCATCCTGAGTGGCCACCCAGAGATGTGCTGCTACTGGCCATGACTGAGCAATCTGCGTGCTCCTCCTTGAAGTCTACTGACTGCCTTGCTCTAAGGAGCTGCTCAGGAAACATGGACAGCTGTGTGAAATAGCCCCCAAGACACTGTGGCCCAGCCCCAGACCATGTTCCTGACCTCTGTGGCATGCTCAGTCACATGGAATCTCAAACACCAGATTGTATACACCAATGTAACAAGTGCAGTGAGAGCTAGGACCATGCAGGGCTACTCTGTGGGTGTCTGCAATCATTGAAAGGTAGGTTCCTTGGCAAATTTACAGATAAAGAAAGTGGAGCCTAAGATTAAAAAAATAGTCCCCATTCTATTCCTATCACTGCCTTCTATCATTGGCCGATTCATGGTCCTAGATTCTTATGCACCACTAGAAAATCCATATCTTGATTCATCTTAAAATTTAAGACCCAAAAGACAGAGAAAATGAAATTTTAGCCAATCCAAACACACACTGTAAATCTCTGCCCCTTGCTGATGCGCTGACTATAACTCTCTCTGCAGCCAACAGACATTTGGCATCTTTCCATGGCAATAGCATGGTCATAGTAGGACAATTTTCTCATCACCAAGAGAAGATCACTGTACGGGAATTTATTTGCAAGCAAAGAAGGTTTGGGAGTCATGAAAACCTGGGTGCCTTCATGTGGCTCAGAGGAGTTCATAGGGGAACTGGAAGGGTTTGGGGTCATCCTTAGGATTACCAACTAATGATTAGTTTAAAGCTATAGAGAGGGAGCAAGATGACACACTTCATTCCTCTCCACCCAAATTGGAAAGCAAAAACATGAAAGTAAGGATGTATTTAGTTGACTAAGAATTAGATTAAGCTAAGAACTTTATGAAGATTTCACCCCACATTCATTTCTCTGGAGCAGATCTGGCCTGAGCCACACAGCCTTGCATTAGGTCAGGCAGTTGCTTGAAATGGACTATTTCTATGCATGTTCAGTTGGTTCCTTTAACTTTGCTTAAGTTTCAGTAGGCCCAGTAGCAAATATTTCCTGGGACTTTCTGTCTGCCAGCATCCTGGAGCAGACGAAGAGACACTACCCACAAGCCCTGACTCTGTGGAGCAGTCAGGAGAGGGATACAGAAAAGATGCATGCGCCTTGTTGCTGGGAGAGGGAAATGTGCTCCCACCTCCTGGTTGGGCAGTACAGCATCACAAACCTGGCAGCTTAAAAGGGCACCTGTTCCTGGGCACACAGAAAGTCCATAGTGCTGGTTGGGTGGAGGTCTTGTCTCAGGGACTCATCAGGCCACAGGCGAGCTACACACTGAGCTGGGCTCTTGCCTATAGGCTTGGTTTACTTCCAAGGTTGCTCTGGTAACCACCAGCATCTGAGTCCTTCTCTGTCATGGATTTCAAGTGAGGAGGCTGCACAGTGGTGTCCCTAGCATCACCTGTACTCCTTTCCCCTTTCCAGCTGGCCACAGAGGACCAAATCCATTCTTCTCTTGTTTAGACTTCCTCCTGAGTTCTTCTTCTACTTGTCTGAAAAAGATTAGTGGTTTGGGTACTTTTCTCTTTAGTCATTTAATTTATTGAGATTAAGTCCTGGTATGTTACTCATGCTGGCCTTCAACTCTGAATCTTCCCATTTTAGCCTCCTGAGTATTGGGATTACTCAGCAAGAACGGAGGTTTAAGGGCTCATCTGGCTTGACCTGATCTTTTCTCAAGCTCATCCGTGCTAACCTAACAGTCTTGGGTATAAGTTCTTGCCACAGTCATAAGGTCTGAGCCTTAGGGTGTGGGATCTTGAGGGTTATTCATAGAAATGTACGTCCTGAAGGAATTTAGACCTCCCAAAGTAGAGTGATGAAGTGAATGCCCAGGTTCTGAGGAATCATGGAAGGCTTCTTGGCAGAGGATGTCTGACTGAATTTCCTAAGAATGAATCAAACCTTAGCAGGAGAGAAAACAGGGAGGAGACCATTACAACGGTAGGTGGAAAATCTCTGAGGCAGACACAGCACTGCTGTCTCTCCCCAACATCTCTTCATGGCTGAGCATGTGAGCTTCCAAACAGAAATTTTGATGGATTAATTCATTGGTTATAGGTTATTACAATGATTAAAATAACATCACATTCAGAAAGTTTGGAAACCAGTGCTTAGAGCTATCAAACTGATTAATATTATGTTATTACTAGCTAATAATTGCATAGTATTATTATGTTATTATACAAGTAGCTGACGTTATTATACAATTCCAGATAAGAAAACTCTTGCAAGGAAATCTAGAATATTCATTCACTCTCTCACTTATTATTTAAGAACAAACCAAGTGCCAGTGTGAAGCCCTTCGGGGATGGTGGAGGATTGGATCAAACAGGACATTGCAGTTTCATGGAGCTTTTTGTCCACTCCATGGGCAAAGAGACCACAGGCAATTTAACAAGTGCAGTGAGAGCTAGGACCACACAGTGCTACTCTGATGGTGTCTGTGATCTTTGAAAGTTGGGTTCCTTTTGCTACCCTAATTACTGAACACAAGCATTGCCTCCTTATGTCAGTATCCCTCTTTAGCTCCAGAGAGATCAAGTCAGAGTCGCTCCTCCGCCCCCATTCACCATGTGTCTCTAGTGCTCTGTACGGTGCCTCACTCACAACATATCCCTGTAAATGAACTTAGACTCTCATTCCTTGTTTAGATCAAACTCACTATTTAATTTTGAATAAACATTTGCATAACACCTGCTATGTGCCAGTGAGCAGCAGAGCCAAAACTCAAACTTAGTCTGCTGTACTTGACACGGCTGAGTGTGAAGCTTCGGGCCTTCCTTCCCAAGCTTACACCTAATATTCCTAGCAACCGTAGCAGTATGCTTAGCAGTAACAGAGTAGCAGCAAACTACAACCATTTACTAGGCACTACAGCCAAGTTCCTCAATTGAATTTGTAGCATCAGTTCCTACCAAGACACTAGAGAGTAAGAATTTGCTCCATTTTAGAAGGAAGCAAACTACCTACTTGAGAAGTTGAATTCTTGCAATGGGCCACAGGACCAGAACACAGCTGACTTAGGGATGAAACCACCCTCTGGTGATCCCAAACCTTGGCACTTTGTGCATGGTTCAATGCTTTGATCAATTGTTGTGTTTGTTTTGATTATCCACCGCCCCCCAAAGGATTGTTCATGTAGACATCTATGTAACCATGGTCTTAGACACACATCATCAATGTTCTGGGGGGAAAGTCTCAACCTTAGCACTGCATGTGCAAAGATTCTAACAGGCTCATCATGATGTACCCATGACATAATGAAGACTGACTTGGCTTTGTGCATCAGCCCATGTCTTATCTCTTTGGTGTCTTCATTTGCTTTTGTCTCATCCTCATGACAGAAAAGGAATTTTACTTTTGCAGGGACAGTGCCAGTTGCTTCATCAGCTCATTCTCCATAAACAAAACTTTCCTACAAGCACACAGATACATGAGCTATGCATACATACCTTCAGCCAGTTGACTTTATTCATCTTGAACCCTGAGCCCACTGCCAAGTATGGGGAAGTTGCTCTGTAGGCTTGTATGAATGTAAAGAGAAACCAAAATAATGGAGGCTCATACTGTCCCTGTTCTTGGTGGGGAGCCCAGTATTAGTCAACAAGTTATGATGATTCAGTGGTGCCATAGTGACTCCTAGATTGCTTGTATCTTTCTAACCAACTGAAGGTTGGTGACAGCATATGCTTTGCAGCCTTGACTATGCAGTTCCCTGAGTACCAGAAAATCCGAATTAGTCTGTGTCCTGTGCAATACAACAAAGCCACTGGTCATGTACTGGGAAATCACACTAATGCCAGGTTGACATAGAATTTCTAGAACTTCACCCTCAATTTCTAAACCATTGCTTTGCAGTCTAGCTCAGGCCTCCAAGACCAGTGCTGGTTTGGGTTGTGAGCTCAGACTCTTGACAAAAGGGCACATGGGGAGGGAAGGACAGGTGTTTAAATTCTTAACCTCCCAAGCATCATCCTCTGTGGAATTGGAAGGACAGCAACACCTCCTCCTTTATGGCCATGGGATAAGGATGAAATGGCTCCATTTGTTCTATATTTGCTCTGAGATTTTGCTGTGGCAAACACTTTCCTCAAAATTTATTTTATGTAAAATGTTTATTAGCTTACAAAAGAATTAGGTTTCATTGCAGTGTTTCTCAAACACACTGTTCTGGGTGATTCTCCCCCTCCACCTCTTCTTGTCCCTCTTTTCCACCTTCTGCCCTTCCCTGTCCTCCTCTCCCTCCCTTCTGCCCTTCCACTGCTAATATTCTGTTTTCCACTTTAAAATCACATGTGATTTTTTTTGCCCCGCTGTCTTCCTCCATCATTTCTCAATACCCCTTGCTTTCATGAACTTCTATCTAGGTTATTACAAATTTTTTTTTTAGTGAAGAAAACATAATGAACAAAACAGGTAAAACTCCCCGTTGTCATGGAACTTCAATTTTGGTGAGATAATCTACATAGAAAAGTAGCCAGCTGCCTGGTTACCACAGTCACCAGCTGTGAGGTATTTGCCGAATCACCATACTCCACTAAACTGGAGCAAAAATAAATAAATAAATAAATAAATAAATAAATAAATAAAATAAACATCTCCAAGTATTATCTTAAAGATCCAATAAGATCAGGGCAAAGTCTTTTTGTTAGCAAATATAACTCAAGGTTACTTGAAAAAGAAAGTGTTTCTCAATCTTGAAGCTGTAGCATCTGTCCCAGATGTGAGGAAGGTCAAGGTTATAGGGAGCATCTCTTTAAAATAGTGGAGGGCATTAAAAATGAGGATCATGGTATATTAGAAACCATGTAACCGTGTGGGAAGTCACTCTCTAATGCCAGCTGAACAAACTGAGGAGTAAATGGACCGAAGAGAAATAAGATGGCTATAGACCAGTGGTTCTCAACCTGTGGATTATAACAAACCTCTCTCTCCAAAAATATTTGCATTATCATTAATAATGGTAACAAAATTACAGTTATGAAGTGGCAACATAAATACTTTCATGGTTGGGGGGTCACCACAACATGAGGAACTGTATTAAAGGGTTACAGTGTTAGGAAGGTTGAGAATCACAGCTATAGACTAACACTAGGCAGCTACAAACAAGAGCAACCAGACCGTGTGGGTTGTGGGGTGCTTTGAGTGCTCAACAGGACAAAGGCAAGGTTTAGAGGATGGGTTAGAGCAGATATCACAGAAAGTGACATTACCAAGAGAAGAAAGCTCTGTTTCTAACCAGGTCAACAGATTGAGATTAACACTAGGACAGGGATCAACCAGAAAAGAGAATGGAACAAAAACCATGTATGCTAAGAGGTTAAATGGGCTGAGGATGTGGCTCAGTGGGCAAATCCCTTGCTGTGCAAGCACTGGGGCTGGAGTGTGGATCCCCAGCAGCCACAGTAAAGCTGAGAGCAATAGCACTAGGGAGGCAGAGATAGGCAGATCCCAGAGCTCACTGGCCAGCGAGGCTAGCCAAAATGGTAAGCTTTAGGTTCAGTGAGAAAACATGTCTCAAAGTCAGTGTGGAGAATCAATTGAGGAAGGCATGATGTCAATCTCCAGCCTCTACATGTGTCCTCTTGGGTCTGCACAACTGCACACACATACTTGCATGAAACCTTCATCTACAATGGAATATTTTAAGATGGAGTCTGGTAGTTAAATTGGTCCTGTTGGTAGCGGCCCCTCATAATGTTTTAGTGTACACATGAGGAACATAAGATCACTTTCCTCTCTTTCCCCTATTTCTCTCTCCCTCCAGTATTAGATTTCCAGCCTCTAGAATCATGTGAAATCAAGCCTTGCTGTATAGATGTCCTGACTACTTATTCTGCGGTAGCCGTCCACATGGACTAAGAAAATGAATAACTTCTTGGATTCTGACAGCTGAGTTTTGCCACTGTTCATACTCTTCTGTGCCTCAGGAGTCAGTGGATGTGGAGAGAGCATGGATGCTCTATCCTCTGGGTTCTCAATGAGTTCACCAATTATGGCAGAGTGGGGTTGGAGAGAGGGAAGACAGAGGTTAAAAGCTTGAACATCTTGGTTTATTCCTTTGAGTCTTAGGGAGAGACCTTCATCCCTCAGCACAGGTTTCTGATGCTTTCATGTTCTCCATGTATTGGCAAATAGTTCTTCTTACCCTGGTGGACCTAGAGATGTCAGGAATCCCACTATTACCAGCCCCAGAAAACTGCACTTGCTCCATGATTTTCCTAGTTGCCCACAGCTTTGTAAATAGTCTTGCTATCCTAACTGACTGAGCCATCTGCCTTCTTCTGGTTCCCTGAGCAATACAGAAACTCCAGGGCTTAGATCCAAAGCTCTGTCTCAGGGGGGTTCTATTTGCATAAACTCTCAGTGGGTCAGCTCAATTTAAAGAGGCGATGCTAGAAAAACCCACAGCCAAGAGCAGAATTAGTTCCAGTTAGGACCTCGGAAAGAGCCATGCTAAGATCTTGGGTTTAACTAGAATAAACAGTAAGGTTTAAAAAAAGAGCAATAAGTAATAAATAATATTTTGTACCACACTTTGTGGGAGCCAGGCAGTGCTCTAAGTGCAATGGATGTGTGGATTGCTTTAGTCATTGTGCTGGCTAGTTTTATGTCACCTCGATACAAGACATGGTTACTTGGAAGAAGGAATCTGAATTGAGAAAATTATCCCATCTGTTGGTGTGTAGGCAAGTCTGTGATGCGTTTTCTTGATTGATGATTGGTGTGGGAAGGCCCAGCCTACTGTGGATGGTGTTATTCTTTGGCAGGTGGTCCTGGATGCAGGAGGAAGGCAGGTTGAGAAAGCCACGAGGAGCAAGCTAGTAAGCAGCATCGCTCCCTGCTTCTGCATCAGCTCCTGCCTCCAGGTCCCTTCCTGGCATTCCTGTCCTGAGTTCCTTCAGTGAGGAGCCATGATTTGAAAGTGTAAGTGAGATAAACCCTTTCCCTTCCCAAGTTGCTTTGTGGTGATGGTGTTTTAAGACAGTCACACACAGCAATAAGACAGTCACACAAGCGTATGGCTGAGTAGACAGTACTGCCAAGAGTATTTTTCAAAATGAGGGGCAGAGGACAGAGCAGCCAAGTGATGTGCTCAAGATCATACACAGAGCAAGTCTTGTCAGAACTGCCTGTCTGGGTTGTCCAGCTTTCTTGAGCCACCCCCTTCATTGGATCTCTATACAAAACAGGCCTATCCTTACGTAGTAGCCATTGACCTATTTACAAGCACACTAGCTTCTCCAGATAGTGCTAACAGGGAACTTTGTGTCTAAGTGGAACATTTTCTTGCATCCTTTACCTCATACTCTTCTAGAACTGGCTCGATGATAATGCTCTCATAATAGTAAGTCTCACATGTGCTAGCATCCCCAGCTTGCCATGTAATTGTGAATGAATTTCCTGACCTCTGTGTTTCAGATCCTTTTTCTATAAAATGGATATAATAAGACTATCCAACTCACAATGTTGCTATGAAAATGAAATGAAATGAAATCACATTTATTTGTCAGCTTAGCCTTCCAGGAAGTAGATGTTAATAGAGAGTTAATATCGAAGAAATTTATTGTGAGCAACATATATGAAAGGCCCAGGGGAAAGAGAGCAACAACAGTCACTAATGTCACTTCGGACACCGAGGGACATCTGGCACATGTAGAAGGATGGGTAGGAAGTGCTCAAGACTGGATTTGGCTCTGAGAAGGTCTCAGTAGGCCAATGAGAAGCTCTGACACTGAGCATGCCTACAAAGGAATATTTCATTGAACAGAGTTGGCCCAGACCATGGTGCTCATGCTGTGAAATGTTTCTGGTTGCAATTTCTTGAGAAGAGTGCACACTATCACAGCTACCAAAGGTCTTAGTTCCCGTCTGCCCCAAGCAGGCACGGAGTAAATGCTAGATACTGATCCCATTATGTTTTTAATTAGGAGCCTAAGGAATGGAAACAAGAGTTGCTCCATCCTACAATGCAGTTAACTGTGCGTCTGGCCATTTCTAAGAGAACTCCCTTACTTGACACTTATTAAATGGACAAGACAGACACTATTTGAGCTCCCATAGTAGGAGAGACAAGCGTCAGTGCAGAACTAGGCTGAATTCTGAATATAGCAAAGACTGAGATGTATAATCCCACTTGGCAGATAGAGGGGCCTGCAGATGGAACTCGATTAGGCAAAAGAAATAAGGGGCACTTGCTGTCTTAGCTGCTTTTCCGTTTTGATGACAAAATACCCTGACAAAAGTAATGTAGAGAGGGAGGACTCATGTTGACTCAGTTCTAGTGTATAGTCCATCATGGTGGAGAAGTCATGGCAGCTGGGGCTTTGAGGCAGGTGGTCACATTGCGTCAAACGCCGGGAAGTAGAAGCAAGTGAGTGCTGGTGCTCAGCTAGCCCTCTCCTTTTTGTGCAGTACATAGCCCAAGCCTAGGGAATGGTGCCGCTCACTTTTACTACAGTCTTCCAACTGTAACTAACCTCAACAACTGTACTTGGAAGCTTGTCCCCTATGTGACTCCAGTTGATTGGCTTCCTAGGATGTTTTCTGTAAATAATCCAAGGATTAAAGCTCGGTCAAGGATAACATTTTTTGTTATTCACCATCTTTCCCAGATGACACGTTAACAGGACTCACGGATGAGCTCCCTTTTTAAACAAATCCCCATGTCTCCTTTTCAGTGCCTGGTATGCTGTATGGATCAGAAAAGGTTGGTGATTATTTGGGTGACTCTCAGGACATGTGAGGGCTTGCTTTTCTAAACAGGACTTTATGGTCAGACTCAGCACCTGAGGTATGCAGATGACACTTGTAGATACTCTGTCAGTGTCTCTTGTGTTTATCTTAAACTAAAACAGGATGGAACAACTGGGCAGTCTGTACATAGGACCATTTTAGCCATAGGTGTCCAGCTGGACATCAGGAATGGCATGTTAAGCAAAGACATTGTTGTGTCAGAAGAAGGCCAAGCATCTAACTCCAAAATTATTGACTCTAAATTTAACTTATCTTTATTAAATAATTGACTGTTAAGAATTTATACACAGTGTATTTTTTATAATGTCCTATGTGAACTGAAAAGTTCTTTGTATCCCTCAAAATCCCTTTGAATGGAGTTCATGATATCACAATTTTAGTCTCAATAATCTTCTATATCAACTTGTATCAAGACTAATTAGAAACATACATACATACACACACACACACACACACACACACACACACACACACACACACACACACACACACACATCTCCCTGCCTTCACCTTATATATGGAGAAGCAGATGTTCAGACAGTGTACAGGTCATCTTCAAGTCAAATATTGGATGGAAGACTCTACTCTAGCCTTTGCCATGTTTCTTTCCCTCTTTCCTTCTGTACCCCCTCTCCTTATTTATCTGCAACCTCTTCTTTCTCCCCATTCTTTCCTAATGGATTGATCATGGTCAGTTGAGTGTCACTTGATTAATTGTCTGGATGCAAAATGTCACGAGGCTACAGACATATTATTTTAAATCAAGTGCTAGAAATAATTAAGATGTTAACAGGAGTTACCAGTATTTGTACTTCTGCTATCTGCCAGTCTAATAATTTGCTTTTTTACTAGTCTGCAGTGTGAGCTCTCCATTTCTTTTGAGCTGGTAACCTTGAAGTTCCTTACCTCTCCATATAATTCAAGGCTGGCCCCTGTCCATCTGCATATACATCTCTCACGATGCTCAGAGGTGCAGCCCCTAATGCACCTGGGTAAATTGTAGGGCCTTCATCATCATTGATAAGGAAGCCCATTACAGAGTAATATCAATTTCATTTGACTCTAAGATCAGCACATGGACTCTAGAATAATGCAAATATCAAGAGACAGAAGAAAGCAAGGGTCTTGGACTTGAAAGGGTTTGATTTGAAGATGGGTTTAGAGGCTACATAGCCTGGAAGAAGCTATTCAACCTGCTGATCTTTATTGAGATCCTTGTTTATAAAAACCAAGGAAGGGTTGGAAGTAAGGCCACTTCAAGTTGCTCCAAAAAATGAGGTGCTTTATAGGCCCCAGTCTATTTTATGAAATAGACTTGGTTTCAAAGTGATGTCTAAATTCATTTCTCTATAGAATAGTGCAGCCCTCAGACCAAATTAGAGAAGTTTCTTTGGGCAGTGAACGGTGGTTAATGCAGAAACTCACAAGCAGCCAAAGTGTGGAGGCTAAAGGTCTGTAGAGTGGTCAGAGACAGTGAAACATTTGCACCACACCCTTCCCCCAAGACCCAGTGACCATTGGGCAGGAGGGGGCAGAAAGACTATAAGCTAGAGGCCAGAGAGGACCAGAGTGAAGCCCTGCCTTCTGCACATGACAGGACCACAGAGCTCATGAAGCCACAGTAGCTGTGAAGAAGACCTGTTCAGGATCGCTAATCAGCATCCAACATGGAGGTTCGAGGGGATTATGGTCTACCCATGTCAGCTGAGGAGTATCAACAGTTGACAGCCTTTGGGGTAGGGACAGTCATTTTTCCTTTATGTTGTGGCCTCTGGTTGTCTGACCATGCTTCGGTGGATGGCCTCCACTCAGGAGTATATGAACAACAGCATGAGTCAGCCTTGGGCATGAAAAAGAAAAGAAAAAGGGAAAACCCGAAGAGGATATTAAGCCTGGAGGGTGTGAGGAGGAGGTGCAGGGTAGATATAGGAGCAGTTAGGAGGCATGGGGGGCGAATATGATCAAAATACATTGCATGCATGTATGGAATTCTCAAAGAACTAATGAATATATCACTTTAAAATTAAGAATGGGGACCTCGAGAAACATTCTCTGGGAGAGGGGATATGTGCAAAGACTAGGAAAGCATCCACACCCATTGCCTGATCCACTGCCGTTCTCTCTGGAGCATCACTCACAAGACTGAGTGCACAAAAATACCTACACATGTACTTTCGTAGTATAATGTTATATCAAATCTTCATGGTCCTCACCAGAAAATATTCGGAGTCCCTGAGGCTAAATCTTTTTTCCTTCATCTTTTCCCTCCTTCTCCAGCTCACCTCTAGTCTTTCTCATCCATACCACATTTTTTCATTTACTCACCTGACTGCAGGCTCCTGATGGCGGCGATGTAGGTTGCACAGAGCAGATGCCCACAACAGGCAGTGATACAGGGGGTGGGGGTGAGGGTGGGCGGGCTAGATGCTGTCTTTCCCTCTTGAGACAGATCTGGTCAACCCTGACCTCATAGACACTTCTAAAACCTCACAGTGAGTAGGCCTCTGTCTTTTATAAGCGATAAGAGTGGATATGTCCTATAGATTAAGACCCACAGACAAGTGGTCTAGAAATTTCTACACAGATTGTCAGCCAAAATCTGCAAGTAAACTAACCGCCAAGTTGCTGAGCCCTGTGAGGGGAATTTGAGGACAGTGCACAAATACGCAAGGGACTCCTTCGTGGTTGCCAGGAAACCAGCTGCTGGGCTCCCTCCTGCTCCAACACCTAGCTGTGCTGTGGAAGCTGGGGGCTTGCCTAAGCCTATAGAGGAGGGCAAGTTACTTTAGGCATGGGAAGAGAAGAGGTAAATACATTGACTCTACCGGGTCTAAGCCTTTGAGTGGCAGCTGGTTATGATGTCAGGTGTCATGGCTGCCGCTGCCCTGGAATTTGCCTCTATAGAGATCCAGTGAAGACAATTAGCTCCATCCAAAGGAATGAAGACGCTTCAGAGGCTTCAGAGAAAGGGTGTGTGCCATCCGTTGGGAGGTCAGCCCCTTGCCCCCAGTCTCAGGCTTTGCTCTGTGGTGTGGGTGCTTTACAGACACGTTCAGCAGTGCTGAATTTCACTCCGGAGGAGCACTATTAGAGTGGTGTGCCATGTGCTCAGTGGACAGCCTTGCAGCACAGAACGAGCTTGCCATGTGGTGCTAGATTCCTTCATTGTTTACTCCAGCTCTCAAGCGGCTGCCTCTGTAATGCTCCCCACTATGTCCTTTCACATCCCCCCTTCTCCGCCGGGTTCATCCTCACACCCGTTAGTCTATCTTCTTCATTGACTCACTCTGCTGCACAGTTCCCGCTACCCTTTCCTCAGAACTTGCAACTGATCAGGGCTCTTTTACCCCCTACAGTGCCCCAGAGAAAGCACACCTCACCCTAAAACGTTGTTTGATGCTTGCCAGGACCAACGTATGCTTCTCCCTCCATCTGGAAGGATTTTTCTCCACTCCCTTCTCTCTGGCTAACTTTCCAGCATCTCTTAAGACTTAGCTCTGGCTCGAGGCAAGGACGTCAGCTGTGTGATTGATGCACCAGTGTAACCCAAGCTCCAGCACGCGGCTTGGAATGCGGCGGAAGCCCAGGGACACTACTTGCCTGCAAGAACAAATGAATCTCCTGTGAGAAACACTGTTGCCGACAACCGTTCCCTGCTCTATGCTGGCTGCTGTTCTGTCGGTTCCTGCAGGGGCCCATGCCTGTCTCCCCTTCTCTCAGCGTACACTGGGAGGTGTCTGCATCTGTGCCCACAGTTCTCCTCCACCTCTTGTATTCCACCACTAGATTAAAAGCTTCTCAAGCACATAGGACAGGCGCACTCATCTTTTAGGTTGCTGGTGTCTAACACAGGCCCTGGGTACAGTGAATACTAAGTAAATGTTGAATAATAAAAATGCTCTCAGCCATTGCCTCATTGTGAGTGATTTTCCTGGGCATGGAACTCTTTCTGCGCCTACAGACTGACTACTGTGACTCAATGACACGTTATTATTTTATTTGTAAAACTAGATGGCCTTGTAAGGAAAGGAAGGAATGACCTTGGGAAAATAGTGGCTCTTCAAATTTCAGTCTTCCAATCTGACAAATGGGTGTTAAAACGTCTCTGCTGTTTTGCTGCCTCATAGGCAGAAACTTGACACGGACTCAGGCTGCCTAGCTAATAAAGGGGTGGTCCTGGGAAATGGAAGTGAGGGAAGAGGGCAAGGAATATGAAGAAAAAGAAACAAAGAAAGGCTATGTGAATTGAAAACAAACTCTTGTGGACAAGATGGGAGTAATCCTGCTAGAGCCCCTCTGAGGGGCCCTGCAGGATGGGACTCATCCACTGTCTGGAGATGAGCTGGATGCTCCCTACCTGCCCTCCACCCTCCTATTGGTTGAAGTTTGATCTTGGGGGATTAACTTCTTCCTTGTTCTGTAACCAGGCAAACACTGCTTTCCTCTCCCAACCCTGGGATGTTGGAGACAGCTCAGCAGAGGAACAGTGTGACACACGGACTTGGGGTAGATTCTATTGGTATGCTGGAAACTGACGGCTGGAGCTGCAGGTGGGCTCTGAGGTGGGCCGTGGAGGAGCGTCCTGTATGCAGAGACTGTGTCTGTCCACCAAGTGTCCTATCTTATCAGCCTGTTTCTTAGAAAGTAAGAGCATTTGTCAGCCTAACACGTGACAGAGTACCAGGGATTTGAAGTGTGACATCTCCTTACATTTCAGCAATGTCCCCACCCCCCACCAAAGAAACATCCGACCCTTTCTAACCCTGTCTTTCAACCTCTGTCTTCCCACTGTGGAATTGCTGCTGTTGAATTAGCCTCATCAAACCCAGCTTGCTTTGTTCTGGAAAGATCCTGGAGGAACCCACAGAGCTCTGGTGTAGCTCATTATTTCTCCAGGAGAATCGGAGACCTCCAGTAATGAGGCCTCACTCTGCCATGTCTTTTTTTTTTTCTTCCTGTCATGGAGTCAGTGGTATCTTTCCCACCCTGTCACCCACTCAGGGGAGGCCTGACCAGGGAGCGGGTACATGGGAGAGGTGATTTTCTTCTCCACTAGAAGCGTGCTGTACTGAGGGTGCTCCTGTCACAAACCCACCCACCAAGAAGTGCCTGGGAATCTGGAGATTGCCTCATTATGAAGTTTCTCCGGCCTGTCAGCTCCACCGCCAGGACACCTCAGACTTGGCCTCATAATGAGCATTTGGTGTGGCTCCGTGCAGGCTTTCTTCACACCGTGGTGATCTGGAGGTGTTTTCATTATCAGGGCCTACAATTAAGGATTCTATAAATGGCGAGGCTGGGTGATGCACTGACCTGCTTGATAGAACTCTCCGGTAATGATGATGCCTTGATCCTCGTTTGAAGAAGGAAGGTCTTAAATATTCATATGTTTTGAGCCAATGACTTTATTTCTTGGCATGTTTTGTAAGGCACGTAAAATGCTTTTCAGACAGAGATGCTTGTCCTAAAATTGCTTGTAAGAGGAGTGATGACTAACAATAAAGAGGGCAGTGACCAAATCTTATGTAATAGGGTGGAAAAATTATATACTAACATAATGTTCAGATAAAAATAGAGATTTTAATATTAAACTGCAGCACAATCATCCCGGTGAAAATGAGCAAAATAAAAATAGCCTATAAAATGGACTATCAATGGTAGTAATCTTACGGATTTTTTTTTCCCTTCTCTGGACCTCCATGTCTTTTTATGTTAAGCACACACTTCAGTTCAGATGATGCTTATTTGTCAATGTTATATAAAATGTGTGGCTAGAAATTGAGTAAATGCTGTTTTTGAATTGAGCAAAATGCACGAGAACAATAGATCAGAGTGGAACTCAGAATCCACCACTGTCCTTGTGATGAAGAAGCTGAGATGCCCTGTCCTGTTGCTCATCTTATGGAAGGGGGGGCTACAGGGGAGGAGGGAGGCGATGGGGCAGGGGGAGCAGTGGAGGGGTGGGAAATCCCAGGTTTCCCCTTCAGAGAAGCAAGACACAGAGCGTGCCGGCCTCTCCATCTCCAGTGTTGACTGGCTTCTGGCAGTACTGACTCAGATCTAATTCAGTGTGGCAAATGCTTCTTGGGGGACTCAGAGATACTCTTCTTTTTTTTTTCTATATCATAAATGTTTTGTACTATTGCCAAATTACTCTTACCATTAGGAAATGCCAAAGTACTTTCAAATCTAAAGATTCAGCAATGTGGAAATGAGCTCCCTCCAATATCATAATCTGTTCTGGTCTTTCAGCATTAAACTTTATTTCCATCTCCAGAGCGGCTATGTTTGTGGGTCTTTCCCCTCCCCCCACCCAGTGTCCACTCTGTAACTCATTAGTCCTCTGCTCTCAGGAAGTGTCACAGGAGGAAGGTTGAAGAAATTAGGAGTGTTGGGTTTAAGAGCAGAGATATCTAAAAATAGTCAGTGGAGATAGAGGGGAGGAAATTTACTTCCTGTGGTCCCAGCAGGTGAGACCATGACCAGTGAGTAGAAGTTGCTATTAGGCAAATGTTAGCTTTCAGAACTGCATTTGGTCTACACTAGGCAAAGGAGTTTTAAACACTGTCTAAGAAACAGGCATTTGGGGCTGGAGAGATAGCTCAGAGGTTAGGAGCACTGACTGCTCTTCCAAAGGTCCTGAGTTTAATTCCAAGTACCCATGTAGTGGCTCACAACCACCTGTAATGTGATCTGATGCCCTCTTCTGGCCTGCAGGTGTACATGCAGCCAGAGCACTATATACATAATAATAAATAAATAATAAATCTTAGAAGAAGAAGAAGAAGAAGAAGAAGAAGAAGAAGAAGAAGAAGAAGAAGAAGAAGAAGAAGAATAAGAATAAGAATAAGAATCGGGCATTTTAGATTACTCCTGACAGCTCCAGGGTCTTCCCAGATCTCATATGTCCTAGAATCAGAAACCTCCCATGCTTACCCAGAATGCATTTCTGCTCACTGTAGGCTAGCCTATTTGCAAGGCTAATATAATCAAAATTTTACTAAACTGATTGTGGTTTATTCCAAACAGTGCCTAATTCAAAGCAACTGCTCATCCCCAGCTGAGTTGGGCCCTATTGTTCTTGGGTAAAAATAAATAAATAAACAAGCACAATATGTGGAAATCCAAACATAAGCAAATAAATTAGGGAAATAGTTATTTGCAGAACAAAAGGATTCCCCACAGGGATTCCTTAAACTGTGAGCTCTCCAATAGCATTTATGGTGTAATTAAATTAACCCGAATGTGGATAACATTCAACTCTGCAGTCTTTGCCTCGTTCCCTCTCTTCCTGATAACCAAAACTCATCTGAGCTTGGAGGTCTGGTCCTGCCCAGGGAGCTGGGGATTGAACCCCCTCCTTGGAGAGAGGTGTAAGATGTTCATGACCCCTCCCCCCTTAACTGGGCATCATTTGGCAATTGTGGCGACTGGGTGCTGGTGTTGATTCTGGAGGGTCTTCGATTTTGCTCTTCTGCCGTGATTTAGACCTGTCCCACTCTCCTTCTCACCCTTTGGACTTCTTTCCACAGACGGCTTTTGTAATGGTCAGGGTTGGAGCTCGGTCTTCAGTGAACAGGAGCTCAGTACGATGGGTTGGTGACTAGAAGTCATGGGAACTCTAAGACCAAGAACAATCAAGAAAGACATCAGGAGATTGGGTACAACAAGAGGCAGGTACCAGGCCTGAGGCTGGTCTGATGGGGGGCAGAGGAGGAGTGACTTCAGAGTCCAGGAGTAGAGGTTGGCCAGCTGGACTTGGATCCCAGGAGAGTCAGGCAGCCTGGAGGAAAGTTAAACCATAGGGGGCCAGAAATTCAAAAGAGAGACTTAGGAGAGCTGCTGCCATCCTTCCTGCCTTCTAGAATGCATCCAAGGATGGCGAATACACCCAGGGATGGCAAGAAATCCTGGGGAAAATTATCTGCAGGGCTCGGCTGCAGTTAAAAGTGCAGAACAGAGGCCAGGTAGGGAGCAGATCTGGGTACAAACAGACAGGCCTTGGCATGACACCTAAGAAAAAGAATGTGCTGAGATGGGGACTAGATTCACTCAAGACCCCAGGCGCCAGAATGAAAACAATAACTTGAGAAAAAGAAGTGATTATAATACCACCTAATACTTGTCCATTGCTTACTAACAGTCATTTGTGTCTTCTCCTAACAAGACTGCAACATAAAGATCATTTGCTGGAGCCTAGGATCTCCTCAGCATAGGGCGAGGTACTTCCAGGAATTCCCTGTGTTTGCTGAACAAGTTCCTCATCAGGTGAGGCTCTGACCTATAATCTTCCTTGAGGGCTATGTGACGCTCATTACAAGGTCTGGGCTACCAGATCAGGTGGAGTGGGAACCTGCTGAGAAAGCGAGTCCACCATCATAGACCAAGCGCAAATGGCTATCCAGAGACATGAGACTCCATTCAACCGCATTCAGCAGTCCCACACGGGAGTCACTTTTTGTGAAAAGATGCCTGGGGGGATGCAACTAACGTCCACAGCACCAGATGAAGGCCCTGCTGTTATCATCACCTCACTTTCCAAGTAGGAAAGGGAAGACACAGAAAAATTATATCATTGCTCTGGGCCATGGAGACATTAAAGGGTTGGGAATCAATGTTCAAATATTAGCAACTAGGCTTAGAAGCCCCTGTGATTAACCTCCATAACCTACCCAAGTATGAAGTCCTTATCCGAGTCTTGTTAGAAATTTCTCTAGCTGTTCATTTTCTTGCCCTAGAAAGAAGCAAACAGCCCATTCCACAGAACGATTGTGAGATTAGGAGTATGCACATCAGCATGATGCCTGGCATACAGAAGACATTTTGTTTACCCTGTCAGGGAGTTCCCTGCTGGGAAGGGGATCATGTGGTCAGCTGGGGGGATCAGACCCAGTTAGGTCTCCCGTTTCCTTTACTGTCTTCTGTCTCATGCTTCTTCCTTTCAAGACCTGAACCAACCCCAGTTTCAGCGTATAGTCATCACTCATGACTCTCTCGGACCTTTTGTGACAAACTCAGGCTAACCAATATTCCTGAGTAAATCAATATTGTTGGATAGTAATAAAAATGTATTAATCTCTGGTTATTGCTAAGTTTTCACTGCAAGGAGAGGGGATTACTTTTGTATTTTTTTTCAGTTCCATCCATACTAGTCAAAGGTTGGAAAAAATATATATCCCATTTTTAACACCATGCCTTAGATTCAAGGGAACCAAATTCCCTGATGCCATTTTCACCTCTAAGTCCTTAACCTAAGCTTTCTGAACTATGAAACGGGGAGCCATGTTATTCCTTGTTCATATCCATGGCTTGAATTAAGTGAGGTCATAAACAGAAAGACAATAGAAGTAAGTATAGTGAAAGTATCTTGCTTACAGTATACTGAGCTTACACACTCAGTTCTTTCCACTGACTGTCTTCTGTCTTCACAGTACAGATGAGTCCCTAAAGCATGTTTGGACTAGTTCTTTTTGGTCAAGGTTACAGATCTCATAAGTGACAGAGTCAGAACATGAACTGAAGGCATCTGGGTCCGGAACGGAAAGTGCCAGCATCACTTTGCCTGTGTGAGATATTTTCTGTTCTGATCTTTTGTGTCAGCAGACAACTTAGGTCTCAGTGATATTCAGTGGAGGAGACAAATATCTCTCCATCAGCATGGAAGTCTCAGGGCTTCTTTCTTCTTCCCTGATAGAAGTCCATTTATTGCAAACCTACCATTTAAAAATTTTTAAATAAGAGACTTACATTTATGTACGTGTATGTGTACATACATACATGTGTATACCATATGTGTGTGCAGGTGCTCTTGGAGGCCAAAAGAAGGTGCCAGATGCCCTGGAGCTTGAGTTGCAGATGGTTGTGAGCTGCTGGACATAGGTGCTAGAAACTCAACTCAGGTCCTCTGAAGGAGTAGCAGGCCCTCTTAACCTCAGAGCCACTGGTTTAAAAAAACCCATACTTTAGTGTCTTCCCCAGAACTTCTGTGATCTCTCAACTATGTCATGATTCTCAGCCCCAACCCTTGCTCTTCTGTAAGTCTTGAAAATGACATACATCTACCAGAGCTCAAAGCATGGTAGGCATTCTCACATGACCCTGTCCCCCCAGAAGAGCCTATATGCAGCTTTCCTGACCATCTCTGAAGTGTGATGTAGCATCACAGTATAGAGACTGAGACCCTTACTTGTGGCCAGTAGTAACCCTTTGTGTGCATTCGAGAAGGCTCCCATCTTCAGGACTAGTTAGGAAGAAGATCATCTTCTGAAGACAGATACAGAAATTCCTGTGATTTTCCTACATCAGGCTATCGAAAGACATCAGCTTGGCAAGCAGGATGGAAGTGGGCTGAGTTTTAGCCCATTCCTGCCCCTAAGCAGAACTGCATGTGTTGCTGTCTTGAGGACACTGCTGATACCCTTTTCCTCCCTTAGCAGCTCTCTTAAAACTGCAATGAGGCAGGCACACATAGTAGAAAGTTTAACAGCAAGACACTCAACTTGGTTTGGGTTGTGCACATCTCTTCTAATAATGTACCCAGAATTCCAGCTCTGTATGTGCACATGCTATGCACATATACTACTCTCTGAATAATGTATCTAGGATATTGGAACCTCTCACCCAACATATAAACCCCTTTCTGGAGAGTGGGGTAAATTTCTCTTCTCCTAATCACAATGAGACTTGATTTATCTTCAAATATATTCCCAATGCACCTGGGAACACAAATCGAAAGGAAGACCCAGCAGGTGCATTATGGGAAGAGATAAGATATGCACAGCTGAAGAATAACTCTATGAACAAATTCATAAGACATAAAAGAACCCCTCACTATATCTCTTAGTAGCCAAACTAGTCCCTGATTTGAACCCCATAAAAAGAAGCTCCAAAAAATAATCAGGACCCCAAGTGCCCTCATTCATGTGGCCCACTGCCAATCTGGACATTATATCCCTTTCTAATCTATGTTATTGCCTTATTCTGAATAAAGTTATCTTATTATTATAAATCTGAGCTAAGCCGGGCGTGGTGGCGCACGCCTTTAATCCTAGCACTCGGGAGGCAGAGGCAGGCGGATCACTGTGAGTTCAAGGCCAGCCTGGTCTACAAAGTGAGTCCAGGACAGCCAGGGATACACAGAGAAACCCTGTCTCAAAAAACCAAAAAATAAATAAATAAATAAATAAAATAAAATAAATCTGAGCTAATGCTTATGTTCAGCCCTTTGAGTAAAAGGACCAGAAACTGGGAATATTGGGCCTTCACCCTGACCACTGGTAATGGTAATGCCTTCCAAATACTTATTCCCAACAACCAAGTTTCTACACTGTCTCCAGACCCTTGGAAAACATATCACAGAATGCTTCTTCCTTCTGGGCAAGACTCACCTGTTCACTTTCTGTAATTCATGGACTCAGTAGGACAGTCACTTTTTGGCCTAAATCTAACCTGTTCTACTCAGGAAAATTCACTTCTTCATGCCGTGGCCAACCACTCCACGTGGTTGATCCATGAGTGACATGGGATATAAGGCAGAGGAGAAAGGGCTCTGGTGTATCTTTGAGCCCAGGGGAAGATCAACCTCTCTCCTGCATTGGGCTGATCACCCGCCTCCAGGACTAATATGTCTAGACAGGCCCCAGGTGTGTGACAAGAGAAAGCAGTCCTAGGAAGTCCATAGCATGGCGGTCTTGGGTAAGCGAGAAGACAAACTCACAGCCTTTAGACAGTATAAACAGACATATTTAATCCTCTTGCAGTAATTAAGCTTATCCATCTTTTTCTCTGGTCCATGAGAAGACTCAGCAGGCATCTAAGCTCCCATGTACAATATCCTTAACTTCTACAAGGTTGGGCATTACCGTGCTACTACAATATCATAGGAAAAAGATGTATAAACCAGTGGTCTCCAAGGGTTTTAATGTGTGTCCATATTAGCAAGTGCTGTTGCTGTTCTTAGAAAGCTTCTATGATCTTAGCCATTCTGATGGGTGTAAGATGGAATCTCAGAGTTGTTTTGATTTGCATTTCCCTGATGACTAAGGAGGTTGAGCATTTCTTTAAGTGTTTCTCAGCCATTTGATATTCCTCTGTTGAGAATTCTCTGTTTAGTTCCAAGCCCCATTTCTCAACTGGGTTATTTGGTTTGGTGGTATTTAATTTCTTGAGTTCTTTATATATTTTGGATATTAGACCTTTGTCAGATGAAGGGTTGGTGAAGATCTTTTCCCAGTCTGTAGGCTGTCGCTTTGTATACAGGCGGTAAACTTTAAACCCCTACCCAAATCCAGCCAACGGACAGAACATTCTCCACAGTTGAGTGGAGAGTGGGGTATGACTTTCACATGTACTCAGGTACCTCACATTTGACCATGTCCCCTGGAGGGGGAGACCTGGTGGCACTCAGAGGAAGGATAGCAGGTTACCAAGAAGAGACTTGATACACTATGAGCATATACAGGGGGAGGAAATCCCCCTCAGTCACAGTCATAGGGGAGGGGAATAAGGGGAAAATGGGAGGGAGGGGAGAATGGGAGGATACAAGGGATGGGATAACCATTGAGATGTAACAGGAATAAATTAATAAAAAATTAAAAAAGAAAGCTTCGATGCATGTATACCTATTTATTTATTATGCATATAGTTCTTTTACTTAAAACAATTCAGCAAATAAGCTGTTTTGTCAAATTGACACAAGTTAGAATTATTCGGAAAGAGGGAGCTCAGTTGAGAAAATGTCTCCATCATATTGCCTGTAAGCAACTCTCTAGAGCATTTTCTTGGTTAATGACTGATGTGGGGTGGTGCTACCCCTGAGCGGGTGGTCCTGGGTTGTATAATAAAGCAGGTGGTGTAAGCCCCGGGAAGCAAGCTAGCGAGCAGTGTCTCTCTAAAGTCTTTGCTTCAGTTCCTGCTTTCAGTTTCTTGCCTTATGTCTCTGCTCTTCCTCCCCTCAGTGATGGAGTACAAGTTGAGAGTTTTAAGGTGAAATAAACCTTCTCATCCTCACGATGCTTTTGGCTATGGTGTTCATCAACAGCAATAGAAAAGCAAACCAGGACAACAGGATTGTTCAACTTTTTGATGATGCAGCAGAAACTGTACATACAATTTTGAATTTTTGGCCTTTTCCTGGGCTAGTTATGTGGGGCATGATCCTCTCCATTAATTCTGGGCACCAACAATGACCTGTGGCTACTACAGCTACTCAATCATAACAGTAGGCAGCCAATACTCTACAGAGTGCTGGGAAGGTAAACTGCTGTTTTGCTGTTTAGATGTACTTCATACATTTTCTTTTTCTTTTCTTTGATTTCATTTTTTTGTTGTTTTTTTTTTCCAAGATGTGGTTTCTCTGCATATCCGTGACTGTCCTGAAACTTGCTCTGTAGACCAGGCTGACCTTGAACTCAGAGATCCACCTGTCTCTGACTCCCAAGTGCAGGAATTCAAGGCATGCTCCGCCACTGCTCAGCTACTCCATACGTTTTCAACTTGAGATGTTTCCAACATAAATTGGGGAGCCGACTGCTTTTATTTCCTCATTGCTATATGCCCCTATGTGCTTATGTTCACATGCCATAAATGGATGGAAATAAAAGTAAGAAACCATAATTATGACAGCTATAAACAAGACTGGAGAGGTGACTGAAAGGACAAAAATCTCTTGCTGGAAATCTGAGTTTGGTCTTCAGAACCCACATAAAAGTAGAAAGGAGCAATGGTCTCCACCAAGTTTTTCTCTGATCTTCACATTCAAAACACATCATGCCCACCCATATACACGTGCTTATGACTACACACATCACACACAGAAAGAGAATAATAAATAAGAGGAATATGTATTAATACATAATTAATAAATAAAAAAGATTAAAAAGTCTGATGTGAATAGGAGTTCTAATGCATCTTCTTCACAGGGCAGTTGTTCACTGCCTGTTTCCCTGGAAGTCTCAGAAGCACACAGACTCACCATAGAAGGAAATCTTACTGTTTCCTTCTCAGGACTATGGGAAGGACCTGCCCTTTGCTATCAGCTGGACCTGAGCTTTAATCTTGTCTCCTCACATCAGTGACTAAATGATTTAGGATAAGTGATTTCATCTTTACCATCTTAGTTTGCTGATCTGCAAAATATATTTGTGATCCAGTCCTTCTGCTGGGGCAGTGGACTTAGGAGGGTACAAATCATTTTGGTTAATTCCAGAAAGAATTTCCTCAGGTTTCTCATTGCTCTCTGATGAGTGGGTCTGCTGCTGAACATGTTGATTCCTGAGTCTTCTACTATATATAAAGTCTCTGTGTGAAATAAGATGCCTTTTAGATGTTTTCTGGTGATTCCTAACTACAAACAGAGAAAGGTAATTAGGTAAATGTAGTAATGGTGTCATGTCTAGTAATAAGAGGTGTTGATGGAGCTCAGAGGGAAGGTGTTTGTTCCTAGAGACAGCTATGTAAACCCCTGCTCTAGCTCTTGTGGCTGCCTCACAGTCAGGGGAGGTTTTGATTCTATCTGATTCTATCAGAACACTTATTGGCCTCCTAACTGGTTCTTTGATCCTTCTTCTTCTCTTCCTTTTCTTTTACTATTTCTAGTGTATGCTTGGTGGCAGGTTGCATGTGCACCTGTAAAGTTTCCACCCACAAATTCCAGCATGGTGACCGAGGTGTAGAAGGCACATGGTCTTCTGTAGGCCAAGCACACTATTGCTGTGTAGAAAGCTTCAGGCCACAATAAAGAATTTAGTGGTTAGTTTATACTCTACCTCATTCCAAAGTATCATTTGAAATGTCTTCAAGAGATATGAATAATGCAAGTCAAAAGATAAGTGAGCAAATAACAACAGGAACAAAAAATCTGTATTTATTTGTTCATTGCATGTATGCGTTATGAAGACTAAGGCAGAATCAGTAAGTAAATATGTTGTTTTCTTCTCTTTTTACTTTAACAGGTTGCCAGAGATCAAACCCAGGGCCTTGTGCATCCTAGGTGAGCACTGTGCTTAACATATGGTCCTACACAGCTGTAACAAGATGCCATGAGTTTGACCATGATATCTTTACTTTTAGAACTGCCACAAAGATACATGTTTAATGTATGATGGAGTGAATGATAGCCTCAAACCCTTATGCTAATTAGAATTAAATATAACTATTTAAAGTGCGAGTACAATAACATTTTTACTACATATTTTTATGAAGATGATGTTAAGGACATCTGGTCTACCTGAAAACAGATGCACCCACCCAAGATATGCAAGTAATTCTATTAATCTCACATTATAATAACATTTTTGCTGGGTTCTGTATTCTCCCCAGCCACTGTATACAACCACACTAATTTCTAAATATTGAATCAAGTGCAAAAATCTTAAAACTTTGTTCAATATATTTTAGCCTTCTTAACCGTCTTCCTTGTGAAGTCACTCATTTCTCTCTAAGTCCTCATTTAATTCTTACTTTTTTGCAATCTTTCTCTCATTCAGCCAACTAGATGTATTCTTTTCCACTGAAATTTGATGCTATTCTGCTGAGATTCCCATTTTGATATGAGCCAAGATGTCCTACTTCTCTTATTCCATGGCTCTCAAGTCCAGTGATAAGTAGCACAAAGGACACTTGGATCCAGAGCCAGGATTAGAGTAAGAGCCCTACATGGATCACTCACTGTGAAACAGGTACTATGCTGTTGCAGGGGGCGGGGGGAGTGCTGAGACCAACATGACCTGTCCTTGTTCCCTTGCCACCGTGACAGCCCACTAGACCAGGGACATTGTGAAGTCAAGAGATGTTTCCACTCACCACACCTCCTGGGTCTGATGTTCACTTGGATTTGAAGCAAGTCATCCAAACCCCACCTATTTACAGATCATTAAAGACACTATTATTTATTCCATTTCATCTACTAAATTACATGTTTTCACTGAATTTGCAGCAATTCTAAGAATCACTAACTCCATTTCGCAGATAAAGAAATGAAACTGTTTACTTTTCTTCATCTTCACAGGCCTCAACTGTTTCAAATGAAAAACTGGTTAAATGTTATTTACTTTCCAAGGTCATTAATAGAACAATGACATACCATGCATATAAGTTTTAGCATAGTACTTGGCAAAACATCATCTCTGGGAACTGTAGTTCTACACTCTCCAGGACCTATCTTTTTACTAAATTCTTACTATTTGTCAGGGACTGTCCAAAGTATTTTAATAATTTAAATGACTAGTGATCTTCTCTAGACAACATTTTGAGGTAGGTATGAGTTATTATTTTTGCCTGGAATATGTGGCAGAGGTTAACAAATTGTATGATCTCAACACAGCCAGCTGGAAGCAGATTGGTACTCAATCAAGGGAGTTTGGTTCCACTCTAACCAAAACCTTCAGTAATCCACCACCCAACACGTCATATGCCAGATATGTTGCTAATACCATAGAAACATAGAGAGACAATACTTGGAAGGAAAGGGTTTCTATGACCCAACATGACCTGGTCCTTGAGCTTTCAGTTGTTACTTCTCAATTTCACTGGAGGTGAAGAGCCCACAGGTGAGGGGACCCATACAAGCAGAAGTTCAAGGGAGAAACCCTGCGCACGTGAGCCTCATTCTGGAGGTTTCCAAGAAGAGCTTAGCTACGTGTGTTTCTGTAATGTCCTGAGTTCCCTTGCTGCTTTTGCTTTCTGCTGTATTTCTGCTTTTGGGACCTCCTGAAGCCTGCGTGGGCCAAGTTTGTTCCTTAGTCTTATTTAACACCCTATCTAACCCAACAACAATAGCTGCCTACGTCTGCAGGACACAAGTACCAGTGTTTTGTGTGCTCAGTCTCTGGCGGCTAGTACCTACTCCTTCAGGCAGGACTACAGTTAGACATTGCCCCAGTGAGGATGGGGATTTAATGGAAGCACACTTGTCTATCATGCCTAATATCCTGGGTTCAAACTCCACCATAACAAGCGAACAAGCAAACACTGCTCTGTCTAGAAGGCTTTGCTACCACCCTGCTAATGCTGTGGCTTGTTGCCAAGCTTGTGTTTAGTGTGTATGCTCCTGTCTGCGCCTCCTGTGCTTCTCACAATCCATAGTGTTTATGCTCTTAGTCATTCAACATGCAAATGTGTAGCTTATAGTTAGCCAGGAATCTTGCTCAGGGATCCCATATCTCTGTCTCTCAAGTGCTGGGATTACAGGCAGCAGCCCTACTTGCCCAGCCTTATATGGGCTCTTGGGATTCAAACGGTCTTCGCACTTGAATGTCACCTGCATTATCCCCTGAGTCATCCCCCAGTCCCTCATTTAGTTTATTATTTATTGACTTTGAATATTTCATAGGTCAGACTGAAATGAGCTGAGTGTATCAGAAGCATGGAGTAATTTAAGTGAAAATCTTCCTTCCCACTTGCCGCTTTAAAGGCTCTATGTGGCGATTTTTAAGAATCATTTTGCATAGAATTCACATATTGCACTATTTCCCCCAGAAGTTCAGGTTTATCAGGGAGTTGGGAAACTCTCCTGTCATCAGAGACGATCAAGTCCCATGTGATCAGCCTCTGTCTCTATTATGGTGTTATTTGTCTACAGGTGGAACTTACATACATCAGCAGGCTCCCAGTTATAGGATCTGGTACCCAGGGCCTGGGAAGTCAGAAAGCATTTGCTGGCTCTACTATGAGTGAGAAAGAAGGAGGAGAGGGGCTGAATTAGGAAAGCATCATGCCCCCACTAACACACACACACACACACACACACACACACACACACACACACACACACACACACACACACACACCACAGTGAAGCCTCTCCAGGTTCAGCTCTGCTGTCAGTCTCAAGGGTCCCATAAGAGAGGGCTCAGCAGGCTTTCTGAGAAGCTCGGAGAGCCACTTTGTTCTTAGAGACCCAGATAAATGTCATTCAAGTAACTAAGGATTGCATCACACAGAAATATTCCTTGGGTAATGTGCCTCCAAGCTTTTGAAGATGGGTTACTTTGTGGGAAAATGAGGGACATTGACTGAAGGAAAGGCACTGTGGTTTATTGGAGAGCCAGCTTGGTTCCACAACAGCCTCCATCATGTCATGCCCCTGCTTTGTGTGCCATGGCATGCTGGAGTACTGGCTCATGTAGCAGCACACAGGTTGTTGCAAGGTTGCATGGTCAGGGCCAGAGTCTCCACAGCCTCCAATGGTGAGCTGGGGGAGAGACTGGGATTATTCTCCACCCACCCACCCACAGACACACACACCGTGCATCTCCATTTACACCCCACTTGCTTATTTTCTCTTCTTATGATGCTGCCATCTCTCCTGGGGGCTTTCTAAGACTGCTTCAGTAAGTAATATTTTGTATTTTAATTTTCCTTGGCTCTGCGGTGGAAAATGGAAAGAAGCTTAGCCACCCATTGGATTCAAGGCAGTGTGGAGAGCCGGAGTGGGAGAGCAGCTGCTTCATTTGAAGGCTTTGGACTGACGTGGTCCCTATGTTTTTGTTACCAGCTGATGCCCTTTATTTATGTATTTAGCTACACACAGCCAGCAGCCCCCATCTATCTATCTAATTAAGGGGATATTTCTTTCCACCAATTAGGGGATTTCACAATATATTCTTGCTTAAGACTCACTTCTTTCAATACATATTTACTGAAAGCCTCAGTGATCAGGGGGCTGGGCGTTGACTGTTCTTGGTCATTCCCTCACCATCGAAGCCCAAGAAGGATAGGACAGCAGATTTACTTCAGCTTGTTCTTGAGGGTCCTTCAATCTTACCATTCGCAAAGTATGGTTGTAGAATAGGACTTGAGGAAAGGCAGGGAATGTGTCTCCTTATTCAGCTTCACACCCCTAGAAACAGGCACAAAGTGTGACACCTGCTAGGTCTCCAAATACTTACCGAATCCACACACTGAGGAGCACCTTACGATACACTACCAGGTCTCTAGAATGTCAACATACCTCCCAACCTTTATACAGATACATGATAATATTCTGTCCCTTTTCAACTGTGTACAACTGTGGGGGTTCCCAGAATCCAGGCAGACACCACATGTCACCAGTAGCATTCCCATCTCTAAACCAAGCAGGGCATTCCCTGAATGCCCATAGTCTCTGTCCTGAAGCTCCATTTCTGTCTGGTCATGTATGAGACCATCTGGCCAGCTGGTCTTCTTACTTGCCCTTGCTCCTTACTGGGATGAGCACAGTGACATCACTTTTTGCCATGCCTGCATCCTTGAGGCTCAGTGAAGTGCCTCTGAGCTGGGTAGAATGACTGTCTTAGTTTCTTCAGTCCTTAATCCTCACTTGCTGCATCAATACTTTAGTGATCTGGCGAGCATTTCTTGCTCTTATGTGGCTATCATTCTTTCATTCTGGCTTTTTCTGTGCAGCCCTTGATCCTTCCCTCTTAGTATTGTGGTTAGACGGTTAGTGGATTAGATGGTTCAGTGGTTAGGGTTTTTCATTTTTTGAGAGATTTTGATGCCCACATATAATGTGTTTTGATCAAATCCACCCTCGTTTCTTTCCCTCCAATTCATCTTCTATTTGTCCTTCCCTGCACATTTCCTTTCTAACTTCATGTGATCTTTTTTGTTTAACCCACTGAGTCTAGTGAGTGCTGCCTGTATGTGTTTGAGTGTAGGGCCTTTTCTGGAGTGTGGCTAGTCCCATAGAAACTGCATCACTGAAGAAAACTGACTGTCTCCCACAGCAACCATGAATTGCCAATAGCTTTTTGTTAAGATGTGAGAATTCATAAGCCCCTTCATATCTATGCTTGGATTTTGGCTGGCTTGATCTTGTGCAGGTCTTGTGCAAGCAGGGCTCTTCAGAGGACACAATTCAGGAGGCTGAGACGTTTCATGCTCTGAAAACTGAAGATCCAGGAAAGCTAGTGTTGCCATTTTGCCTGTGCCTGAGTACTGAGGTCAAATAAGCTGATGGCATTATCCCCAGTCTAAGGGCAGGACCAGAAGAGCTGTGTTGTTTCTGTCCAAATCACAAGTCAGAAAATAAGATGCCAACTTCCTCTTTTTTCTGCTTTGGGTTTAATCCAGACCCTCAATAGATTGGTTGATACCACATGGATCCACAGCTCAGGTTTGAAAGCATCCTCAAGGTATACTGGACAATAGTGCTTTATGTGGGCAACCCATGGCCCACTCTACGTGACATACAAAATAAGCATCACAGATAAGAACATGGGTTCTGTTTTCAAATTTCCTATGACTTTGAGTCTTATCCTTCATTGCAACATAGGCCAATCTATGTTCCAGGCTTGCACTTAAAAGTTAAAATACTAGTACTACATATTGCATTGAGCTATTATGAAGGTTAAAAGAGTACACACACGGGATCCTCATCGCATAGTAAGTGCATTAAATGTCTGTCCATACTTGTCATTGTTATTGGTCATGGTAGAGATTAGCTTTAATTATCAACTTGACATAAACTAGACTCATCTGGATAGAGTCTCAGTAGAGGGCCATCTACCTTATGTTGGCCTGTGCACATGTCTGTAGGATATTGTCTTGAGTAATTCATGTAGGAAGATTGAAGCCACTAGAGGAGGCTCCGTTTTCTAAGCGTGAGGTCCTGAATTGTGTAAGAGTGGAGAAACCGCACTGAGCAAAAATAACCAAGTAGCATGTATGCATCCATTTCTTTCTACTTCTGATTATTGGTATGATGTGGCTGTTTTGTGAAGTTCCTGTCTTGACTTTTCTACATAGACTGTCTTTGATTTCTTTTTTTGGGGGGGAGGGAGAGGGTCAGGATATTTTATTACAGCAACAAAAATGAAGCCATCAAGTCACAATTTTTATATTAGATGCTACTGTATGCTGTGAACAACGAAGAAATTGTTTTTGTTTCACAGAGCTTAAATTGGCGAAGTAATTCTTTAGTTTCTTATTTCCCTATAAGTCTTAAACATTGTAGCAGACACTTACACTGTAGTATAAATCAGGCAGTGGTTCCTTTCAGTGTGATAAGGAGAAATGCAAGGTCATAGAGCAACTATCCCGAAGGAGGAAAAGAGAAGTCCATGTGATTCAGGAAATAAACCAGCAGTTACATAATTTCACTGTCGCCCCCTGTCTCTAGGCCATGGTCAGCAAGTTTAATTTACTGCTTTTTTTGTGAGCAGCCACAAGGCTTGTGCCATCAATTTTTTGTTCTCAATGGCTACGAAGTGACTCAGACTATTAGCTTTGTATGATTACAACATCTGTATTATGATGTCAGGGACACATTGCTGCTGCAATTTATTCCCTTTATTTAGTTCACTCTGTCTCACTCAGCATATCACTGAACTGCAGTTCAAGAAAACTCTGGTGATGGACAATTTCTCTCTCTTTCCCTGGTATCCTGTCTCCTCACCCTGCTGTCTTGGTTGATGTCTTGTTTAAAGGAAGATTTGCACATCTCCTGGTTTCCTCCACCACAGTGGCTGACCTTGGGGCTGATAGTCCTGTAATGAGCCACTCTCCGTGGTGCTGAAAAGAGCTTGCACTTTGGGCTTATCTGCAGCCGCCTGAGAGGAACAATCCAGACATTTATAGAGGGACCTTAGACACTGCGCAGCCACACCCCCAGCCCCGGGGGGCCTAACAAGACCCAGAGTCCCACAGTGAACCAGTTTTTTTCTTAAAGATGCTGTGTATCTCTGTGAGCCAAGAATATGAATTCTCTTTAGATATTTTTGCAGCTTCTGAGATGGGAACATTCTTTAATCTCTACAGCCCTCATTTTCCTCATATGTCAAATAGAAAGGGGCTGATTTTTTTCCTTTATGATCATGGTTTTGTGTAGAACAGTGGTTTGTGAGAATCCCAGTGGAGTGCCAACTGCATGGCTGTCCCCACTGTCTGTGCTTCTAGCCTGACAGGTTTCTACTGTTCTCTTTAGTCATGTGACAGACAATCAGCTTGAGTTGTGTGGGTAATTAGAAATCCCCTTTCCCTACGGCACCTACAATTTTATGGACTGCTCTTTTAGCCATGTTTGGCTATGTTAAAGCTACCATGGATCCTGTTTCGTGTTGGCTAGCAAAGTCTTTAGAATCTGCTCCCCCCAGGCCTGCTTCACTGTTGGCCAGGTGTCCCTTCCCTTTCTTTGATCTTACCTTAGACAAGTCACTTAACTAAGTTCTCTCTCAGGAGAGCTGATGTGCTCAGAGCACTCTGCGGTTTCCAACTCACCAGTCAAAAGCTCTAGGAAAGATGGACCTTGAGCATAGAACCTGGTCCCAGCATGTTCTTAGTGTTGCTTATTTTTAACTGAGAATTATAGAGACTTAAACAATGCATGTGCCTTCTTTTTCCAAGGCGGGGCTCTCTATCGACCCTGTGATGCTTCTAGCTCACCAGGAGGCTCTTGTTCTGGCAATTGCCACTTGTTCTGACTCTGTATTATAGGAGTCACTCCACTGGCTTATGGATCATCTTTGGAGTAGGCTGGCCTTCTGTTGAAGACAAATTATCATTGCTTTGGGCATAGGTTTCACATTGGAGGATCCAGGAGTGAGAAGGCATCTGCCTCCATGAATTAGCAGTGAAGTTATGCAGATTTGATGTACAAGAATCTTTAACAAATTCTGATCCACCACAATACTCTTGTTTAATATTCACTGACAAGAACAGCTGCTCTTGGTTTAGGAAGACTAATTGCCTTTCAAATTGTTCTAGAAGCTTTCATCCATTTTGATCACTTGGTGGGGTTAAATATTCACTCTTATAATCACATCCAAGAAAACCAAAATGCAACAACTTCTCCCAGACTTTAAATATATTATTTATTTATTTAAAAAATTAACTGTATGGTGTACTATCCAAAATATATAAAGAAACTCAAGAAATTAAACACCACCAAACCAAATAACCCAATTAAGAAATAGGGTTCAGAACTAAACAGAGAATTCTCAATAGAGAAATATTGAATGACTGAGAAACACTTAAAGAAATGCTCAACATCTTTAGTCATCAGAGAAATGCAAATCAAAATGACCCTGAGATTCCATCTTACACCCATCAGAATAAGTGACACCACATATTGGTGAGGATGTGGAGAAAGAGGAACACTCTTTCATTGCTGGTGGGAATGCAAACTTGTACAACCACTTTGGAAATCTATCTGGTGCTTTCTCATAAAACTTGGAATAGGGCTTCCTCAAGACCCAACTATTCTACTCCTTGAAATAGACCCAGAAGATGCTCCACCACACAACAAAGACATAAGTTTAATCATGTTCATAGCAACACTATTCATAATAGCCAGAACCTGGAAACAGTCTAAATGTCCCTCAGTTGAGAATGGATAAATTGTGGCACATCTACACTATGTAATACTATTCAGCTATTAAAAACAAGGAAATTCCAAAATTTGTGGACAGATGAATGGGACTAGAAATGATCATACTGAGTGAGTGAACCCAGAAGCAGAAAGACTCACATGGTATATACTCACTTATAATTGGGCACTAGCCCAAAAAGCATGTCCCATGAAAGTCTTCACTTACCAGGAGATTGAGATAGATGTGAGGACATCCTAATAGGGACTCTAGGTAAGAGAAATATAGGAGAATGGGGAAATAGAAGGATCCAGAAGGTCCTAGAAACCTATAAGAAGAACATCATGATGGGTCGATCTGGGCCCAGGGGGGCTGCACAAACTACTGCACCAACCAAGGACAATACAAGCAGTAAACATTGAACTCCTATTCTGATCTAGCCAATGGATAGGACATTCTCCACAGTTATGTGGAGAGCAAGGACTGACTCTGACATGGACTCTGGTACTCCAATTTGACCACTTCCCCCTTGGTGGGGAGGCCTGGAGGTACTCAGAGAAAGATTAAGCAGGCTACTAAGATGAGACTTGATAGCCTATGACCATGTAGTGGGAGACCTAGGGAAGGGGAATAGAGTGAAAGCAGGAAGGAGGGAGGAACAGGAGGATACAAGGGATGGGATAACAATTTAGATGTAATCTGAATAAATTAATAAAAAAATTAACTATATGCATGTGAGTGCTCATGTGAATGAAGGTGGTGCGAACCAAACTGTGGTGCTCTGCATTAGCAGTACATGCCCTTAAGCACCCACCTGCCTTTCTAGCCCCTTCCATCAGACTTTATACTCTCGTGTCATCTGGTCCCTATTGACCTCATGATGGTCAGCAGAAAGATTATTAGGATGTTTAAAGCCTTCATGTTTGGTATGGTAGTTTTTTAATAGGAATGATCTTGAGGAACACACCATGGATTTTGGTCTCTGTTCATCACCTCTTTCAATGAGGGAGGAGGTAGTTGCAACCATCCTGTAATTTTTATTGAACATGCTAAAAAAGGATGCACTAACTTGGTGTAAATGAACTTTGAAAAGTATAAAGCTATACAGATTGAGGCATAGTAACAAGCAATGACTTGAAAAGGTAAGAACTAAGCAGATCTGCTAGCACAGGCCTGCAATCCCTGCTACTAGGAAAGGTGGAGGCAAGAAGTTTACAATTTCAAAACTTCTGAGATACACAGTGAACTCCAAACCAGCCTGGGCAGTGATTAGTGGGATACTGTCTCAAAACACAAAGTAGATAAAGCTCAGTGATAATGTGGCATACACATGGCCCTAGGATCAACCTTCAGTATTATACCACCATAAAAAATAAGACAGGTAGATATTGATAGTTGGAAGGGAAGAAGGAAATTTGTGTGACAGAAGCTAAGGGGATGTTTGTTGAATGGAGACCTGGGAAAGAAGAGCAAAGCCTTGAGATAGCTGGGAACGCAAGCACCAAGAGCTGGCAGGAGGCTCACAGTTAAGGGGGAAGGGTATAGAGAAATTAAAAGATAATAGGCGAGGACAAGACTGACAGACAGTCCAGAGCATTGTTGCTTGGATTTACTTATGTCTTAACTAAGGCTACACAATCCCATGTGTTATTGAGAAGCAGAAAGTTATGTCAAACATACAAAGTTTTCCCTTTACTCTTTGTAAAGCTAAGGGAGCCGAGTAAAAGACTCTCAGATTATCTTGTCCCTAGCTTCTAAGTTTATTGCTTCACAAAAATAAAATTACAATGGTATTTGGAGACAGTAGGCAAAACTATTTATGACAAGAAGGAGAGGAGGGGAGACTTAGTAACTAATGATATTTATTGGTCACTTATGTGCCATGTGACCAACTTCTCATAATGGGCCCAACACTGGGTACATTTATTGTTCCTGCTCATGAAGATGAGAAAATGGAAACATCAGAAGTCCAGTCTCAGATGTGTGCTTGAAGAGGGTGAGGTTAGGGTTCACATTTGTGGTGCCTGTCTCCAGACTGCATATATGTGTCCAACATGATTGCCTAGCTTTTCGATGCTGATTTTATATGGCTCCATATGGGTGGCTCCAAGAATGGCTGCAAAACTAATTTTTATCAGCACAAAAATACTTTAATAGCTCATTCTTCTTGCTTCAGAGAGGCCATTGTTATTAAATTGTAGCTTTTAATGGAGATCTGGGGACAGAAGGGGCAGGAGGTGGGACTGGGACTCCCTCTCAGGCCTCTGTCCAGACAGGCTGGAAACCTCTCCCTTTCACTTAGCACTGTGCTGAGGATTGCAGCCAGAAACTTCAGAGGAGCGGGAAGAAAAAAAACTAATGCATTTATGTCATCTGGAGTAAAAGGCATCAAGAATTCCCAAGAGAGTAAATGGAAGCCACTAGCAAAGTTCCAGTAACAACCTTTCCCATGTACACACTTGGTCAGTTGGAGTCTGGTCAACAGTATTTATTATGTATTATGCCAGAGGCTGCTGGAGGTCTTGAAAATGCAGAGGTGATTTGGAGCTCTCTGTTTAACTGTAGGTTAAAAATGGCAGCCATTATTCTTCTATTCCTTTGTGCCTTGGCTCATTTTAGGTCCCAGACCAATAAACTGTGAAAGGAGACATAGTGTGACCTTGAGTCTAGGCCAAAAGAAGCCTTGCAGCTCTGGACAATAGATCAGGAAACTCTTAGAGATGCCTCACTGAGTCAAGCTAAGGCGCACAAATAACCAGAGTCAACATGAACCGCATCCAAGAGGCATCCTGCACACCTACCCAAGGATGCCTTGTCTTTGGGGAACTCCAGCTCCAGTTGCTAATTGTAATGACAGGAGCAGCCTCAAGGAAGAACTACTCAGCTGAGCTCAGTGAGGGGATAGTGGAAAAAGTTATTTTAACCCATGAGCAGTCTGTGATGTGGAGATCAGAATCCAGAACATTGTCATGAAGAAATCCTGCCAGAGAATTAGTGAAAGATGTGGGAAGAGGCACTTTCATCATGTGGATCCTGTGCCACTGCAGCGTGAGCAGATGATGCGATGGGGTCAGGCTAGACGTGAACAGGGTGCAAGAAGTTGTCCTCTCCAGGATTGGTTCTGCGGATTCTTATTATGTGAGCTTGGCTAGGAGTGCCCCATCCCAAGGGCTCTCTGCTTCCTCTGCAAGAGGGAGATTCAACTGTGGCATGAATGCATTATGATTTATGAACCCCAGCTTTCTTCTTTATACAATTAAGAGGCAAGGAACCCAGAACAAACTGTACACAGGGGACAAGAAGGACAGGTTTACTGCCCTCCATCTCCCTGGGGAGACCAGGAGAGTATTTTTGCTTAGAGAAGTAAGCACCGGCTCTGTGGTCAGAGGCCTGGCCTGGACTCCAGGCAGCGTATTCTCCCAGCAGTGTGGCTTCACCTCTACCAAGAGTCAGAAAAGAAACATTCATCTGATTCCTGTGCTAGCTCCTCATCTTTCTTGCACGTGAGACTCCATGCTACTTACCCTGAGCGACAAGTTTTTGTGCTTGCTATCACGCACTGGTTTCATCGTGTTTACGCTGAACAGAGCTGGGTCATAGAAACAACAGAGATTCCTAACAGCCCCTTAGCTTTCCTTTCTGGTCTGTGCTTGGTCCCAAATCTTTCAGTGCATCTTGATGTGACTAAAGAAACGAGGCCGATTGGGAGGAGGGGCAATAGCATAAACATCATAAGGCAGGGAGCCATGTGGCTTCATAGCTAATCCAAGCAATATGGAGGACTGGCAGAGCCATCCGGGGGCAGGCTGGAAAGGGTTAACAGAACCAATGGGCCAGCTGGCATCTGTGCTGGCACTCACGGGGAGAAGGAAAAGGAGCCTCGGTGTCAAGACAAGAAAGAGAAACAAAACAAAATACCAGGTCTCTAGCCAAATTCTCAAGTCACCAGATGGATGGTGAAGGAAGCGTCTAGCCAGCTCCATGTAGCGGCCTCTGGCCAGAGTAGGCCTCAAGTCTGGGCAAGTCTGTGAGCCCACCTGCACTTCTTGTCTCTGTGGGACAGCGTAGCAGAGACCCAGACAGTCACTGATTCCGTGTGTCAAGGAAAATGGCTTATTTTTCCCTTTATTAACTCATGCGTCCATGCAGCTACCCACCATCCATCCACCCATCTATCAACTTGCACATATTTAACAACAAGCATTTATAAAACACCTACGCCAAGCCAGACACCATGTATTAGGCGACTATACAGGCAAACCAGTGTGACAAAGATGAATAACGCAACATGGTCTTTGCCTTGGAGGACAGAAATCTGTCAAGACTGGATATTGTGGGCAGCTCTGAAGTGAGCTGGAAGAAAGTTTGTGGTGAGGGGGAAAAAAAAACATCTGACTTTTGCTGCTGATTTATTGTGGGCCAGACAATGTTCTTTCAAGATCTACATGCATTATCTCATGTATCCCTCACCATTGACATTAAGTTTGGCAGTGCTATTAGCCCCTTTTAGAGACGAAGAACTGTCTTGAAAGGTCAAGTGACTTCCCTAAGGTTGCAGTGACTCTGTCTGGTTCAGGTCTGAGCTGATTCGGTGCAGTGGAGGGAAATCTGGGCAAGAGCATGTGCAAGGCCTGGCACTCAACATGCCCCAGGGGTGTTGCTACTTGGTAAGAGCTGATAAGAGTCCATGAAGTAGGGTGGTCAGTGATGCTATAAGCTGCAAGGAGACAGACAGACTCTGCCACTGGTACTCAAATGATAAGAGTAGCATCTAAGTTTGAGGGGTCATTCCAAGCTGAGAAGACACTCCCCCAGACGTCTCAACCCTGCCCTCAGCTTTGGCAGAAATTGCTTTCTATTCCATGGCTGACAACATGCTCATGAAATACAAATTCCTTTTCTCCTTTGCTTCCTGGCTTGCCTCTTGTACGCATATGTGCGCTGACAGATGGATGGGCTGCCGAGGCAGCTGAGAGTCAGAACGAGGGAGGAGGGTGCTGGGACTTGGGGTATGTGTGGAGGAAAGATGCTAGTGCATGTCTGAGTGCTGAATGAATGAAAAGTTTATATATATATATATATATATATATATATATATATATATATATATATATATATATATAATTCTGCATGCTATTACTGACAGGGTGGCTTGAGAGTGAAGGCAGGGGGGTGGGAAGAATGATTCACCTGCAAACTACTCCCTGCCAGCTTCCCAGCCAAGTTGGCTTCTTCTCCACAAGCAATTTTCCTTGTCTGGAGTCAGTTCACACCTAATATGGAAGAATGGCTTTTCAGCCTCTACTTGTTGCTATGGCAGCTTGGGAAGGACTGCAGCTGAGCTGTTGCTGCAGCACCCCCTTCTCCAAACATGCTTGGCACGGGGCTGAGCACGCATGGTTTGAAGATGAGGCAAGTGTGAGTGGATGCAGTATCTTTTATTTGGGGGAAGCATCTTTGCAGAGGGCGTAGTGGCAGCTTCTGATGGTCCTTCAGAGTCTCCACTGTGCTGAGTCTAACCCACCCGTGGCTCCCATAGTCTGCTCCCACCACCCATCCCTACTTGTTTTGGGAACAAAGGCTGGAAATGGCCCTTGTGGATATTTCTAATTACTTAACTGGCTGGATTCAAATTCAAGTTATTGTTAAGTTGTAAAAATAATTTCAAATTTTCAATGAGTGCTATAAATAAGAGAGACTTATTTTCCCACAGGAGGAATGCTTCCTTCTCTGGAAATAAGGGTATGAAACACAACTTTTTTGGTTGGACTTAGTGAATGGGACAGGTGGGTAGTGATGGCTGAGACATGTACCATTCGTGCCCCTAGGGAGGCTTTAATCCTGTGGGGAAGAGAGATGCTACATAAGTAATTACTATGGAAAGTATGGAGCTCCAATGGACACCCATCTGAGGGATCAGGAAAGGTGCCTCTGAGAGAGAAGGCTTAAAAGCACCATAAAGAGTCACAGTGCATGGAAGTGGCAGTTGGCCACCTTTCCTGTGGCCAGCATATAGGATTTTCGAAGGGAACAACTCTCGGTCTGTAGGTTAAGGGAATGCAACAAATTCTCTAGCAGAGATGGACATGGTGGTTCATGCTTGTAATCCTAGCTAGCACTCACGGAGTCAGAGGCAGGTAGATCTCTGTTTGAGGCCAGCCTGGTCTTCAAAGAAAGTCCAGGACACCCACAGCTATGTAGAGAAACAGTGTCTCAAAAACAAACAAGCAAAAAACAAACAAGCAACCCCCCCCAAAAAAAACCCATAGCACAGAATAAGAAGGGAGGTTGATGTCTGCATTTGTGATTGGGAGCATCTTGAAGGCAGCGGTTACAGCTGAAGTTCTATACTGTCCTGGGCATTATTTTAGGTGTTTTCCCTGTGTTAATTCATTCAGTGTCCCCTGCCACCTTATAAAGTGTGTTGCATTAGTATATCCATTTTACAAATGAAAAGGCTGAGAAACATAGATACGATTTCCTAAGATCTTAACACAAGCATGTAAATAAACCTAATTTATCTCAAAATAGTCAGGGTCTGCCATGGTAAAGCATTGGCAGTCCAGACTTTAGAAGCCATGGAAAGGAGCCCTCTACTGCAGACAGGACTGTGGGCTGTAGGAAGTGCAGAAGGCAGTAAGGATTCCAGGTAGGACTGGGAATATAGTGGAAAGGAGAAAAAAGAAATAGATCAGAGGTGCTGGAAGGCAGAATCCAAGGACTTTGAGGGAAGCGTGGATGAGAATGGTACAAGCAGTAAAGGATGGATCCCAGGCCACACGCTTCACCATCTGGGTGAGCTGTGAGGCTTCAGTTCCTGTCTGTAGAGCTGGGTGAGGGGTGGGAGACTCATAGGACAGTTAGTGCTAACTGCATGCTAGGTGGGTAAAGACACCTGTACCTATATCAAAAGTCATAAGTGAAAGCCCGTCTCTCTCTTAGCTCTCTTCTTTGTGCCTAACAGCAACTTAGCCTGCGAAGATTCCTCTCTGGTTGCTTACTCTGTTTTCTTTCTTTCCCAAACATACAGAGCCTGTCCATCTCACTATTGTTGGGATGCTCCTTGCATTTCTGCCATGCAGATGTGCATGTGGTCCATGGCAACACATGGGCATCTTTTGTCTGAATTGCTTTAGGCCTTACAGTTTCTGTATCTCTCAGTAAGACCACCTTATAGATAGATGGTCAGTTCTCTTTTCAAGACTTGTTTCTGTGCTAAACAACAAGATTACTGGTAGGACATCACAGCTCTCTGCTCCCAATCTTTCATGAATATTGCTTCATTTGAAACCATTATCAATTCTGCCCAGGGACAACCAGCACCTTCATCACAATCTTCATCACCATCATCAATACCACCACCACCACCACCACCACCACCACCACCACCACCCTCTAAGGTGGATGAAAAGCTGAGACTAAGAAAAATCTAAATGATTCACCCAACATGGCATGTCTGCAAAGTGAGAGTATTTAGAGCTTCCAAATTCTTCATCCTTCAAGTGTAAACACTCAAAGCCTCTATCAGAAGTCAGGTTTGTACTCCATGGTAGGTATTAAGCTCAGTGTTTTCTGTAGTTTCTTTTCTTTTAGACACCTTAAGATGGTCATTGGTATCCTCAGTTTAATGTAGGAAGAAACTCAGAGTGGGAACTTAGCCAAAGCTGGAATGCAGGTTTGCCCAACGCCTACCCTGTGAGTCACCAGAGTGCCCGGTCTCATCCTCATTTCCACACCGAGCAGCAGCCTTTCTATTAAATGCCCAGAAAAAAGGCACAGGATCACCAGAGGAAGAGAATGCAACAAGGCCAAAAAAAAAAAAAAAAAAAAAAAAAGCAGACTCTGGTCGACAAAAGGCACAGTGGTGCCTCCCCTCAAGAATTAGCAGGTTTTTGCATCAGAAGATGAAAGCCTTCACACGGCCAGGGAATGCTTTTTTAACCTTGAGTGTACACTGCTGGTATTTGTCCTGTGCCATGCATGCAGCCTCTGCTTCCTGCTGTGGAGCTCAAGGTAATTCTTTCCTTCTCAGAACCGCCCACCCACCCACCCCTTGGGTTCTGCAGATGGTTGGTCCTGATCTCCTGGAGTCATCTCGTTGATGAGGGCAATATAAATGCATGACGGAGTCCAATTCCAGGCACTCATTTCTACAGAGCTCAGCGGAGCCCATCCGCAAAGTCACAGGGAAGGCTCTGAGTGATGGGCTGAGGGAGGCGTTTGAAGGTCAGAGCTCCTGCAATCCTCCTTACTGCAGCTGCTGGGTTACTGTCGTGGTCACATCTCACGTACCTTTGGGCAGCTGTCTATAGCCACTGCACATCTGCAATCATGCTGTTCTCAGCTGCCAGACTTCCTGTGGGACTTAGGGGTATCCCTCACAAGAACATGGGGCTGTGGAAAGTGGAACTGTTTGAAGTTCACATTCCAGTTCTGATGCTTTGGGGCTGTATCACCCCCCTTCTCTGACACTATGCTTCCTTGTATGCCAAAAAAAAGGGCAATCTTACCCTGCTCAAGGTTTTGCTGTGATAATTAGTTTAAATAACACATACAATGCTTATTATAATTCATGGGGCAAATTAGGTCCTCACCTTACAATCTCTTCCCTTACCTAAGGGCACGGACATAATAACCAGGCAGGTCTCATCCTAGTCTGTTCTGTTTATGAGCCATGTAGAGAGAGACTGGAAGAAGTCAGGCTTATTAATCTCCATATAACCTGTAGAGTAATTAGACTGTTTATTCTTGGCTCTTTGGAAAGAAGGAACTATAATTACAGGACCAAATTAAATGGCATTATCTTTTATTGTCTCCTACTGTTCATAGGCTTTCTTTGCCAAGTCCCTTCTAGGAATTGGAGAATTTCCCCATACCAATCTTCTTCAACCAGTGTCTCAGTGCTGAACCACTGTAAAGGCTCTGAGAGGAAAGTTTGTGGGTAGCTCTTGTGTTCAGAGTCCATTTTATTACCTATATCAGAGGCTACCAACTTTCCCTATGATCCCTGGCTCCCCTTCTACAGTGTAGAACACCCACTGTCAAGTGGCTGGCTAACCAGGGCCTACAGCTCTCAACCTTTGCCTCCCTCTTCCTCCAATGAGTTAGCAGGGATCATGAACTCAACCGAATCTGGACAAGGATACATGTCCCCCTCCTGGCCCAAAGAGTTTCAAGAAAAGTGTGTCTTCTTCACTCATTTCTTCACCCATTTTCTGGCTTCATGGGGACACCAAGGAGATCTCGGAAGCCTAGAGAAGACTGCAAGATGTCAATCAAATTAGTCCTGAATGACTGCATAGACTGCAGCCCAGATCATGCTGGGTCCTAGAGGTTCCAGGTTGTATCTGCTGCAGCAGATACAACCTTTAGAAACAGAGAAGAAAGAAACTTGCCTTGAAGAATCAGTTTATTTGTTTTTAATATACACATGACAACACTTCCCACACTTACTTGTTAGAGTAAAGTTTGATAATGTCAAGTATATTCACACTGTTTGGCAGCCCTTTGGGACTTTTTCCCTTTTCTAAAACTAGAACTTTGTGCCCATAAACAACTCTCTCCCCTACTTCCCCCTTGATACCCCCTGTAACTTTTGCACAAGCCATGGCAAGCATCATTCAAATCCCTGTCTCTATGAGTTTTTCTATTCTAAATACTAACAGGGGAAGAAATATATGTTATTTGTATTTTTTGTGACTGGTTTATTTCGCAAAGTATAATGTCCTTAACCTTCAACCTTCAACGTTCATCTACATGGAGGCAGGTATTAACATTTCTTTTCATTGCTAAATACATTTTGTGGTGTGTGTGTGTGTGTGTGTGTGTGTGTGTGTGTGTGTGTGTGTGTGTGTGAATAGATGAAAGAGTATAAGGGGTTGGTGTTGAGTTGGTGTCTTTCTCAATAACTCTTCACCTTGTTTCTTAAGGCGGGTTCTCTCATTAATCATGAAACTCATTAACTCACCTGGACTGGCTGGCCAGAACACCCAGGCATCCTCCTTTCTGTGTCCCTAAACACTGGGGCTGCAGGTATACAATGTACACCAAATTTTACCCAGGTATTGGGAGTTGAATGCAGATCTTCTTTCTTGTATAGCAAACACTTAGCAAATGAGCCACCACCCCGGCCCTGAAAAATTCCTCATTATGTGAATGTAACACATTTGTGTATTCCTCTGTCGATGAGCTATTTAAATAGCTCATACTTTCTGATTATGGTGAATAATGCCACTGTGTGTACATGATCTTCTTAAGATGCCCTTTCCATTCTTCTATTCATCCAAAAGTAGAGGTGCTGGATTGCATGGTAATGTTTAGCTAACTCTTCTGAGGAAATATTTTACAATTTTCTTTAGTGTTCATAATTTTTCTAATATTAGTTGTCTTTCTCTGACTATTCAAACTTTTTGGCCATTTTAACATTGTATTCTCTATTTTGTGGTTGAGTTGAAATTCTTTTTGTAGTTGTTGTTGTTGTGTGTGTGTGTGCATGCGTATATTATTTTCTATTAGTTGAGTGATCCAAACAATGTGTTTTGATCCTATCCACCTCCTTCTATACCAATCTTTATTAGTTACTTTTCTATTGCTATGTCAAAACACCATAACCAGGACAACATATAGAAGGAAGAATTTATTTGGGCCTATGATTCTACAAGGTTAGAATCTATGCTGACAGAGTGGGTGACTGAACATGGTAGCAGAAACAAATGAAAGTTCACATCTCAAACCTCCATCAGGAAAGAGAGAGAGAGAGAGAGAGAGAGAGAGAGAGAGAGAGAGAGAGAGAGAGAGAGAGAGAGAGAGAGAGAGAGAGAACTGAGAATGATGGATGGCTTTGAAACCTCAAAGCCTGCCCCGGTGACACATGTCCTCCAACAAGGACACGCCTCCTAAATCTATCCAACTATCAGCACCGACTTGGGACCAAGCATTCAAACATCTGATCCTATGGGTGCATTCTCATATAAACCACCACATCCCTCAACATTGTGTTCTACTAAAAAATCCTTTCAGACCAATTCATGTTGCCCAAATATTCCTAAATGTATATTCCTCTTGGAGGGTGATTGATTAACCAGAGTCTACACTCCTTGAGAAAACTCTCTTTCCCCTAGCACCTAACAATTACCAATAGCTCAACAGCTGTGGATGAAATTACGTGCCTAACTACCCCACTCCATGCTGGCATTTGGTATAGCCTGGTCTTTCACAGGTTTTGCACATGCTGTCCCAACCTCCTGAGTTCATATGTGCAGCAGACCTGCTGTGTCCAGAGGACATGGTAGTCATTCCACACTGCCTCTGGCACTTTCCGCTCCCTCCTACTGCCCTGATCCTCGAATCTTGTGAGGGTTGGTATATATGTTCCTTTAGGGCTGAGCATTCTGCAGCCCTATATTGTGGATGCCTTGGCCAGTTGTGGGTCACTGTGTTAATCATTACCTACAGTAAATAAAAGCTACTCAGATGAGGGCTGAGGAATGGATATAACAACAAGTCACTGGGACCTGGTTTAATACTATTTCCATTTAGCAGTGAAATAATAGTAGATTCTTCCTTAGAGCTTAGGACCATATTCTGATAAGAGGACAACAACTCCTTAGCAAATATATAATTTCCAAGTGTTTTCTCCCCCATTTCTTTTTACTCTGTTGATTATGTTCATTGAGGCATTTTAATTCTGCTGTCACCCAATTTAGTTCATTTATCCTAATTAAGAATTATGTATATGAATATTGGTCTGCATGTATGTATGGCACCGTGTATACGTTGGGTGTGTGCCGAGGCCAAAAGAAAGTGTCCGATCCCTTGGATCTAGAACTACAGTCTGTTGTGAGCCACCACAGATTGCTTGGGGTGATATTAATATTGGGTCATAATAATATTAAGTCTGCCTGGAGCATGAACTGGCTTTCCATTTCTTTTTTGTGTTAGGGACACATTTCTTTTGAACGAGCAGATATTAGACTTCTTATGGTGAAGAAAATGAGTCTCAGAATGGATACAGGATCTGACCGGGTAGCTCCTGCAGTAAACATGCCAGATACGGGCAAACACCTGACTCCTGCTCATTTCGTGGAACTGGCATTTTCTGGAAGCGGAGGGAGGGACCACCCTTGCTTCTTCTAGCTGTCTCCCACCTTGCTGAGCCATGTGTGGAATCCTTCCCCACCCCCTTCCCCCAGAGGAGGCTTCTTCACACCCAGTAGGGAAAGAGCCGAACAGCTGCAGGGATGGTAAGATGCCAGGTTGTATTTGTTCAGGTGGCTACAGTAGCATCAGACTAGCATGGATCTTGGATATTGAATCATGACTCCTCAGACATCTTTGTGGTTAAATTATAGCCCTGTCAAGCTCACATTTGATGTGCACTAATTAATGCTTCCTGTGAGTTGTAGCCAATTCTTTCCTTGGTGTGTGTGTGTGTGTGTGTGTGTGTGTGTGTGTGTGTGTGTGTGTACAGATATTCCTACATATCCAAGAGATCAGAAATAAGCGTCTGTCATTGTTACATTCAGTACTTGCCTCTCTGTGGCTGATGGGTGCGAGTGGTGGGTACAAGTTATTAGACAAATATGAATCATTTATGAGGAAGTCACCTACAGCAAATGAAGCTAATATATTTTTTTTTAGTATCCCTCAAAGCCAAGATCTCAGGCTGAGTTGAAGAGGTAAATCTAAACTCAATGTGTAAATTTATATTCCAACTCTGGCAATTTTTATCATATTCTTTTCCTTCCCATTCAGAATGAAAGGGCACTGATAGAAAGAAATGGGTTTTGGCAGTGGAAAGAGATGTTGGGCTGCTTCAAGTGAAATACCCAGAAAATTTCTTTACAAACAGAATGTGTTAATGTCCTATTGGTTAATGCAGTGTCCTAGGAATTGGCACATCTCTGGGTTAAGAAGCTAGAGTCATTGTGCACTGAGTTGTTGCTAGGTACTCCTGGGAAACAGAAGAAATGCTGCCAATGGTCCTTTTTTATATAGACTAGGGAAGGGAGATGAATGTTAGACCTTGTTTGTAACTCTACCTGGGGTAGATTGAAATGCAATGTCAAGGGAATTAGAAAATAAAACTACTTCTAAGATCCTTGACCTGAGAGGAAAGGGAAAATGGTAAACGTTTGACTAACTAAAGGACAGTGCTTGCCAGTGTGAGGTTGGGGAAAGAGAGGCTGAAGTATTAAACTGAGAAGGGGAAGATATTAAAAGAGATATTTCATTTTACTGTTGACCAATGTAGAGTTGACCAGTATGATCTCTCCAGCTCTGTATTGTTTGACCTTGGGCAACCTATGCTTCTTTTCTGGGCTGTCTTCTTGTTTATGTAATGGGGAATACATCCAAAAGCATTCCTATGAGGGTTACATCTATGTGAATATTGTATATCTTATGTGCAAAGTGCTTTAATTCTTTTGCTCTATCATTTTCTAGTTCTTATCTCCAATACTACCTACTCTTTGCCTCCATCATGAAACCCATCTGAATTTTTTATGAGTTATTGCACATGGTATATAATGCTTTGGAACTGCCTGTGTTTAAAATGTAACCTATCTTCTAAGACTGCAAATCACAGCAAAGCTAAAAAAACAAAAAAAAAAACAAAAAAAAAAACAAGTGAAAATGGGCTTATCAGGTATAGAAAATGCAGCTAACTGACCATGACAATCTCCTCCTCTTCCTCCTCCTTCTTCCTTCTTTATATATATTCAGAATAGAATGGCCACCACAGAGTATCTGCCCATCCATGCAGAGATTATATTCTTTCAGGATCCTTGACCTTAGGTAGTGCTTTGTGCTTGTTTCTCACCAATGAACTGTGAGCATAAGAGGTGCATGTCACGTCCATGAAAAGAGTCAGTGAATGTACATGTTTTCTCTATTTTCTAGTTTTAGTATAGACACGTTTGAAGCTCTGATGGTTGTTATTCGCTGACAGCTTGATGTGAGTAAGAATCACCTAGGAGATTAGAAAAGTACATCTCTGGGCCTATCGAGGCATCTGTAAATACAACTGGATGATGGAGGCGTTGGTGTAGTGAATAGAGTGATTCTTGATAGGTTAGTAATCTGGGGGAGGTGTCGAGATGTAGTCCAAAGTAGGAGGAGCTAGTTGGAAGAAGTAGGGTACTGGGCCTGTCTCTTGCCCTGCCCTCTTTATGTATTCGCATTTCTCTGCTTTCTTAGCACTAAGGAGTAAAGCATACTTTCTGCCATGTACACTTACCTCCATGTTTCTGCCCAAGCACCGGGGGCAGGGAGAGACTGTGGACCAAAACATTTGAAGCCAGGAACCTAAATTCCTTCCTCTCTTAAGTTGTTTCCATGAGGTATTCTGTCAGAGTGACAAGGAAAGGCGCCGCCAAAGACGTGTGTAGGAGACAGAAGTAGCCTACACCTCCAACTTAGAACCTTGCCCCTAACTACCAACCGATTAGGGAAATCAGTGTTAGAATTGAACAACAAATCTCCTTTTACCTCATCTGAGGCATATATACGTTTTAGATTTTTTTTTGTTGTTGTTGTAGCAGCTATTGTTCTTGTTTGAAAGGACAGGTCGTGTCTGTTTATGGAGGCAAGGTGGAAGCCACATATCACTGACAGGATCTAATTACTAACAGCCATGAATTGATTGGGGGGTTAGACTAGATGGCCTCGGAGGTCTCTTGATGTCCTGATGTAATAGTACCAATGTCTTGTATTTAATGAATACATGCTGTGCTCTAGGCCCTATGCTAAGCACTTTGTACCGGGGTCCCCTGTGGATCTTGGACAACCCTTGGAGGTAGCACCAAGAAGGTTAATGGCTGCTGGCAAGCACAAGAAACATGCGGAGTGAGGAGGAATTCAACACTGATGGAAATCCCATACCATACCAGCTACATTCACATATCATTTCACTGGGGCTTTTAGAGATTAGATATCACCATTTTATAGACAGAGTGGATAAAATTAGAGCTCTTCAAAGCTTGTCCGCATGGCCACTCCTTCCGTTAACATGCATTTAATCACTTTTTTTTACCATGTTGCTAGGTGCTGGACTGGCCACAGGCAACTGAAGAGTGAACAAGAGAAACACAGTCCTTGACATGGTAGAAGTTATGGCCCAGCAGCTGCATCGTGGGGCAAGCGAGCTGTCAGGGAGACTGCGTCAGCAGAACCGGGATGCTGACACATTGAGAGCCTGGCAATGGGCAGATGTTGGCCCAGATGATTTCTGGAGCCCTTTCATTTCATGAAGGTCAAAATATACAATAGATAGTTGGTTGAAAAGGGTTGTCAGAAATAAT
>NC_140487.1:83015451-83135451 GCF_964271855.1 Acomys minous
GACATTTCTCCATATTCTCTTCAGGGCCAGATTTTACTTTGTGTAAAGACCCTGTGGGGGTTAGATGGGGGCAGTTCTGGAAACACCTTCTATGGGGACATGAGAAGCAGATGATGGTGATGGTGATGATGATGATGATGATGATGATGATGATGATGACGACGATGATGACGACGATGATGATGACAACCTGCATGAGGTTCCAGATGATACAACACTAGGCTTTTCCAAGCCACAGAGGAAATTTCTGCTATGTATACAGAGCATCTAACGAATGCTGGAGACAGACTTTCTGTGCTTCTGTACCACTCCCTCAGGTACAAACTGAGAAGCCTTGAATATATTTCTAAAGCCTTAATAAGGTCTCCTCACCTGCAAAGAGATTTAATAACACTCCTACTTTACAAGGTTACTGTGTGTGGTGACTAAGTGAGTGAAAGCAAGAGCCATCTGTAAGAGCTGGCTCATGCTAACGATCACTGTTCCTTTATACAGACACTCGGTGTCTGTCCTATGCCAGGCCTGGATCACTAGGATGTAGTGTGACTTTGTCTGCAGGTCTCTAACTTACAGAGGACCAATGCTTGGAGTAGATGGAGATTATGGGGAAAATGGTGTCAACATCAGGTTTGAAGGGACAGATGTGTCCTTGAAGGGCTGGGAAGTCCATGGAAGATGAAGTTACACGCAGCCACGGCATGCCTTAATGGTAGTCTTCAAAGAGGAGACAGCTGCAGAAATGAGCTGTGAGCATTGAGTATAGTTTGAATAGATCTGCACATAGACAGGCAGAGGGTTCCCAGCACTTTTAGGGAAACTGAGGCAGGGAGCTTCTCATGAAATCTTGACTCAACTCTTCAATCCACTGCGTGTGGAGCTGAGCCCACAGAGCTTGGATCTGGACCAATTTCTCTATTCCTGACTGCAGAACTGTTTGTGGGTTCAATTGGAGCTTCTGCAAGGAAAGGGAGGGTGGAACAATTAGTGCTTTGAAAGATGCTGGAGAGGACAAGCGCTCCACGAGGAGACCAACAGAGCCAACAAACATGGGCCCAGGGAGGATACTGCAGAGACTGATGCACCAACCAAGGACCACATGGTGAGGGCCTAGAACCTCTGCTCAGATGTAGTCAGATAGGCAGCCCAGTCTCCTTGTGGGTCCCATAATACGGGGAGTAGGGGCTACCTCTGACATGGACTCTGGTGCCCACTCACTGATCACTTTCCCCTGTCGTGGTGGGTGGTGGTGGTGGTGGTGGTGGGCTTGCCAGGCCACAGAGGAAGGGGATGCAGGTAGTCCAGATGAGACGTGATAGGATGGAGTCAGATGATACCGGAGGAGGGCGCCCCCTTTCTGAGGACTAAGGAATGGGTGGGGGGAAAGGGAGGGAGGGCAGGATGTGGAAGTGATAAGCGAGGGGGCTACAATCAGGATGTAAAGTGAACAAATTAATAATAATAATAATAATAATAATAATAATAATAATAATAATAATAATAATAATAATAATAAAGAGATATCCAGTCTGAGTGACTTATCCTACCTAATTAAACTTACACTTCTGTTGAACAGTACTGTTATCCAATGCAGGGGAGCGCAGCTCAGAGGAGTTAATTTGTGGAAGGGACATGCAACTAGCACACTCACCCCGTCATTATCTCCTGGTGTCAGAGGCCTGGCTGAAGAAGGACTCGACCATTTTGATTTGCAGTCTAATACCCGTTAACACACACACACACACACACACACACACACACACATACACACACACACACCCATGCAAGCACACACTGCTTTTTCTGTCTGAAGGGCCAGATCCCCAAAAGGATGATGGGATGATGGCCACCCCAACACTCACTACCCTGCATTAGCTGTAACTCGCCCTGTCCCTGTGAGGCTCTCAAGCAGGGAATTCACTGGAATGTTTGTGTGGCTGGGCTCCCGGTCTAAGTGTTAAATCTTCCTCTCCATCCCATGGCCCGTCCCTTTCCAAATCTTCATGTTCCTTCTGCCCAGCAATTTGGCCATTACTCACAACCCACACAATTTCTAGGAACCTTAGAGCCCATTTAGTTTACCCACCGGAAGTATTTAGAGCATGAGCCCAGAGAGGGTAAGGACCTGGCTGAAGGTCACACAGTGTCGCAGTAGGCGAGCTGAAATTGGAACCCACCATTAGCCTGTGCTATTGGAAACTACACGCTGTTCACTTTGCAAAGAAGTTTCCAAGGAGACTTGCAAAAACGTCTCGGGAAGGTGATTTAAAATGATTTTCCTTTTTTTTCCTCTCTGTCTCTCTTTGCTTTCTGAACTCCGGAAACAGATTGGACTGAACAACTGAGCAGTGGGGAAGCAAAGTAAACAGAACGGGTACCCCCATGCCCCTGGCGTGTCTGTTGTCTGCAGCGGCCGTCACTGCCTGCGAGGCTGACAGACACAGCCAAGCCTGCGCCTTCGCAGGGTTCTCAGAGTCCTTCTGGTCTGTGAAGAGACCTGCCTTGGCAACAAGAAGATAGAACAGCCAATGCACGTCTGCTTGGGGGAAACGTACCCACTTTTTAAAAAATCCTTGCCTGCGGATGAGGGTAGGGGTATTGGGGTGAAGTTTCCTTTAACAACAGGACACATTCAAAATCCAAATCAGCAAGTCTTCATACATCTGCGCATTAGATTGACAACCACATTCAAAGTTCAGAGTCAGGGAAGAGGCCTGAGAGCAAGTGGAAGGGACGCACACCTAGAGCTTATAGAGACACTGAGTTCCGGTTGCCCCAACGTGCATGTACTCCCTGTGAGCCTCGCCTGATATGTGTAACTTCCTGGATGCCACTCCCTGAGTTTAGCTGTCCCAGATGGAAGATTCAACTGCTAATGTCTCATTTTAGGATTGATTAAACAATCAGACAGACATGAAGGTTTGCTGCAAGACGAATGTGTTTTAGAAAGAGGTTTTATTTGTGAAGCAGGATTTTAAACAGATTTTAATGGAAAAATAATGCCTTTGGGGTTAGGAGAGTATACAAGGGAGTTCCCCCCAAAACACACACACTTTCCCATTGTACCACTGATAATAGGCACGGCTTCACATGCTGTGTCCTAGCCAGAGCAGAAAGAAAGTAGCCCACTGGGCCACTTGAAGGCCCAGTTTCAGGGATTGGGAAGTGAAGGGGCTGCTCTCCATGAGAGGAAAAGTTGCGTCTATCTGCCTGCAGAAAGAGCCCAGAATGCACAGGGTTTATGGTTCAGTGATCAGGAAGCAGAATGGATTCTACACTTTCTGTGCCTCCTCCGGTCGCCTTGTATGCTACACAGGCTGTTAAGGTTACTGCAGAAGCTCTGTGAGATATACACAGTCTCTCAGCCATTCCCTGCTTCACCCCCCCCCCGGGGGGGGCTTTTATAGATGACCCTGGAGGCACAGAGGTTTGCAATTCAGGCTAAAGGTTTACGTTCTCATGAAAACACCTCCCCCTGAGCCCCGTGCCTGCCTGAAGCACACAGTAGGCTTTGACTGAGCACGTGCAGGAAGATGGTATTGCTTGTGTGACAATGCCCCGCTGCATAATTCAATGACTGCTCTTTGCATGAATGAATGAGCTTACAGGCTACTTGTGAAAACAAGACATAAATTCCCACATGAAATATTTAATAACAATACGATGTTCAAATCGGAGTTCAGTATAACAACTCAAGAGATGGCGCACGCTACCACATGAATGCCAAATTAATTGCCAGGCCACGGTTTTTATAGGACTTCAGGAAGGTGGAAGGGATCAATTCGTGGGCTTGGTGTCAGAAAGCCTCAGAGAGACTCTTGATTATGCCCTTAAACATCACATCTATTCACTCATCATCAAATGTTTCCCAGGCCCATATTAGTGCCAGCTAGCTTGCTGGACCCTAACAGAGCCGCAATAACAATGCAAGACCCATGGGCTCCGGGAGCTCACAAGCTAGTGGGAGAAGGCAGTTAGGCAGAGAGACAATATAAACACACTGTTAAATAGCATGCCGATAGGACCTGTCCTCGCCTTAGTAGCCGACTACTCAAGGTGGGTGTGTCCTAGACTGCAGTGTCGTAACCAATGTTCCAAGTTTCCACATGGATGTGTTCTAAGTAGCTGCTCAACTCAGCACCTAGGGGTTCTTAGAGTGCCTTGCTGTTCTTCTCTCTAACCCTCCCCCCCACCCCTTTGTCTTGCCAACTTTTCTCGTTTTCAGTCTGCCAGCTGCCTTCAGGGGCACTGTTCCATCCAGCGGCTGGTAGGTATGTTGGTGGTCAGCAAAGGAGACCACAAAGCAAAGACTGGCAGTGGCAAGAATGGGTCTAAGTGTCTTCAGAAATTACCGGAGCTGACTCGTCACGGTCACATTCACTCCAGTTACCTAATCGGCTACGTGCTCATAGATCTTTAGACAATAATGCAACGGCAGTGAAGGATTTTCCAGAACATCAGTGAAAGAGGAGGAAACCCATGTCTCCTTGAGGGGGTAGCATATGATTCCTAGTGTCCTCTCTCATCAAGGAAGGGCTAAGCAAAGGAATGCCTGCCTTCGCTTCCCAGACCAACTCCAGAGCTTAACTGTGAGCACAAGCCACACAGCCTCAACAGTGATGCAGAGGAACGCACGCAGCCACTGGTACCAAAATATGTAAGCGGCAAATGCCGGCTATTTTGACCTTGGGGCATGCCAGCTTAATTTCTGTAGGTCTCCATTGCCATATTGGCAAATGGATATGGTGATTTCTCTCCTATGCATTTTGTGAGAACCAGATGAAAATACGACAGGGATTTGGAGACTAGCTGTTGAATCAGAAATGGAGGCTCTGGCTGTTTCCAATGACTCAGTAACTTATCAGCCAAAGCAGAAACCATAGTTGCTTGTGACTTCTGGTGCATCTAGTTTATACTGGTCTACTGATATGGCTCTCCCATTTGTGGGTATAGTTCTGTAGTAGTTCATACATAAATCTTCACATGTGTCTGACCTATGACCAGCCCCTCAAGGTGAAAGGTGCACAGAGATGGCTACAACTCCTCACCTGCCAGAGCCTATAGCACTGGTTAGCGAGGAGATCAGTCAGAGATGATGGACAGCCCATGGAAGACTCCACAATAGGGGTGGTGACAGAAGCCCTTCCCACTAGGGCAGTAGAATTGGATGTTCACCCAATAGGAGGAAGTGCAACATTCCAAAGATGGAGGATCACTAAAACACAGCAACAGTTAATGAGGGGAAGGGTAGAATCAAGTGACAATATTACTATATTAGGCTTTGGGTACAAGGCAGGGGCAGAAACAGTATGACAAATATAACCATTACCCTCCATGCTTCTCTTGGCCTCTATCAATAAGAAATCCCAGCCTTCTTTGCTATTGATCCCTGATAGGGACTCTGAATCCTTCGTCAGTCAACTGGGGTACTGTCTACTCGATAAATATTGACCAAGTACCTCAAATCTGCTGGGTATTGTGGAATCAGGCACCGTAGTTAGACCTTGTCGTAAGGTGTGGGCTACACCAGCTTTCAAAATTATTCTCTGCTCTTGATGGGCATCAGTGTGGAATCCTGAAAAGGGCAAAGGCATCTGTGTCAGGAACATCAGAGTTTAGGTTTTGACATCAGTGGAGCCTGTTCACTGGGTTTGCACAATACTCATTCCTTTGCTTGGATAAAGGTCACCTGCCTTTAGGGAACCACATCTTTTCTGTTGCATGCTGTCTGGCTGTAGGGCTGGTGCCATGCAGAGCTCATCATACTAGCTTTTACCCTGGGCCATGGCATTTAGGGATGTGGCCTAACTTAGGAGAAGCAGAACTTTAAAATTTCTTGACACAGATAGATGCTCTCTTTTCTTTAAGCTGATATAAGTCTAGAACTCTGTTTATAGGAAAGCAGCTTTCTGCTGTGGAGAGAATCAGAAATGGATAAACACAGAGAAAAGAGCAGATCAGATAAGGGAGAGGCAGGGGGAGGGATGTGAGAGGAAAGGGAAAGGGAGAAAGGAGGAGGCAAAGAGAAGGAGAGGGACAGAGTGAGGGAGGAGAGAGAGAGAGAGAGAGAGATGAGGATGACATCACCAGAATTGGTGGACATCCAAGATGGCTTCACCCTGAACTCCTGCCAAGTGACAGGAGCCCATAAATTCCCTCTGGCTAGAGCTGAAGATGTGACCTCTCTCTGTGGATGGGTGGGGTAGGAGCAGCTCCGGAGTAAGAAGTAACTGCGTTTTTACAGACATCGAAAGAGAAAAGCAAAAAGGCCTCTGAGCAAAAATGCTGTCTATGCCTATAACTATGGTGGTGCTTCCTGCTTCTGATCTCCATTGTCCTTGTGCTAATAACATTTAGAAGGGGACTGGATGGGGATGTAGCCACACCTCCGTGTGTCAGTCCAAAGTGTGTTCAGGGTGGTCCTGTCTCCTTTGTCATCTGGGAGGGCTCCCAGGGGACTAGTTACTCCCATGTTTTCTCCTTAGCCACAAGCCACAACATTCACATTAAAAAAAATCTTTGTATGGTGTTTTGGGGCTTCATGAGTCATTTCGTCTGCATGATCACATTTGGTACCCAAGGGCATCTGAGGTGATGCCAGGGTCTAGGATGGTCATACGGCCAGATGGAGGTGCAGACGGGTGTTGGCCTCTGGGCAGATCTGAGTGATAGTCACCCAGCAGGGTGGAAGGCACACTGATTTTGGAGCTAGCCCTAGCTTGAGTCCTGTCAATTTTACTTTCTGTCTGTTTTCAGTAAATCACTCTGAGTTTCAATTTCTCAGTTTGTCAGTTGGGGAACTGGAGATAGTTCCTTCCCGGATTCTTGTGAATACCTAGGTAGTGATAGAAAATAATGAGCCCTGTAATTTATGAGATGAGGTCCCCAGCCTGGAAGTGGTTTTGGTTGGGTGTTGGGCAGAAGCCGGCTGTGTCCAGTTTGCACCTATTCCAGGCATATCTAGCACACTGATGCTTGAAGGCAGAAAGATCATGGGTTCCAAGAAAATGACAGATACAGGGTCACAGGATTTAGTTTCCCTTGGAGAGTCAATTGTTGCTAGCCAACACAGTTAAGATGGCAGCGGATAGCAGGAAAGACAGCAAAGGCTACTAATGTCTAAGGTGTGCTGTATATAGACGTTCTCATAGCATCTTCTCTAAGTCCCAGACCTAGGAGCAGATGTTATGTTATACATGAAGTTATTAAAACTCAGAGAGGGCTTAGTTGGCCAAGAACAGAGTCACGGTAAGGGCAGAGATGTGATGTCCCTGATCCTGCAGAGTATCCCAGAGGATTCAAAGACACATCTATGTGTTCCTTAGCATTACAGGGGGGTTTTGCTTGTTTTGTTTTATTTTTAGGGGGTTATATATGGAAACTAGGACCTTATACATGCTACTGGGCACTCTACTACTGAGCTCCATTCCCACCCAATCCTTCTTTGGTTTGTTTATTTATTTATTTATTTATTTATTTATGTTTTTTTGGGGGGACAGGGTTTCTCTGTGTAACAGCTCTGGCTGTCCAGGACTCACTTTGTAGACCAGGCTGGCCTTGAACTCACAGAGATCCACCTGCCTCTGCCTCCCAAGTGCTGGAGTTAAAGACGTGTGCCACCACGCCTGGCTTGTTTTTTTTTTTTTTAATTGAAACAGGGTCTCACTGTGTACCCTGATAGTCTTTGAATTTATTACCCTGGTGCCTCAGTCTCTTGGTAGCTGGGACTGCATCTCCAAAGCCCCACACCCAGCAGGATCAGTGCTTTACAGCACTGCGGTGGTAACATGTTGCTCAGTTTCTAAGACCATGTAGCCTTTAAGATCTGTTTTGAATTTCAACAGCTCAGCTTTGGGGCTTGAAGGAAGTTAAAGAGAAGTACAATGCATTGGACTGGGTACAAGGGAATGAAGTGGCTATTTTGGAAATCTAAGTTCTGGGGCCTGAGATGTATAAACTCCTCTGGGTTCTAGAAGTTAGCAAGCACCACCATCAGGGCCTAAGGCATCTAAAGCAGACAGACCCGAGAGGAAGGGATTCAGACCCCAGCTGTGTTACTTCTCCTAACTGGGGTATGGTCCTTCATCTGTCAGCAGTCATAGTATGTCAGAATGTTTGTTTTACCTCCTGGGGCCTTGGTGGCATGGTACAGGGGATCTTGTGCCTTCTGGAAGCTGCCATGTCATACATGTAAAGGAGTGATCATGTTTCTCAGCTGAGAAGAGCCTTTCCTGTTGCTAGGAGAACAGGCTATCTGTTTTCCTCTCCTGTTGTCTCTGGCTTTACCAGTCCTTACCCGCCCCCCCCTGCCCCCCTGCCCCCCCCCCCCGCTTTTCCTCTCTATTTTTATAGCTTGAGAGCTGCATAGGATGATGTCCTGTCTGCTTCGAGCTAGATGAGGATGGCAGGCAGGGAAGCATCAAGAGGATCTAGACAAAATGAAAATCTGTTTTCTGCTTGAGAAGATGGCAGATGGGTTCAGGGACCAGCACGTGAATGCAAGCGTAGTCCTCACACATCTGGGAGAGGCATCTGGCCTCCATGGGTTATCCCCTGTCCCCTCCATGGGTTATGACCAGGACAGCTCCAGGAGAGGCTGTCTCTAGATGGGGCCGGGGCGGGGGCTGGGTATGTGATGTTCAAGAGGCTCCTGGGGGACCCAAAGTGAGGAGGTCATAAACATGTAAAGTCCCTTGGGTGCACCTTCCTAGTATCATTCCATCATCACAGTGAGCCATGAGAATATGTTATCATTTCCATTTTCTGACCGAGAAAAGAATATTCGATATTCAGAGGGTGGGTTGGAATGACTCCTCTTCTGGCTCCCCAAACTGCTCACCAGTGGTCCTTTCTCCCAGTTGCTTGTTGGATGAAAGAGAGTTGGAGTGATTTGTGATTATGGAATCAGGAGACTATAGCAAGGGACTTTTATCCAGCACTGCAGGATCCTGTCACTGATTCCGGTCCCTATGGCTTCCACGCAAGCCCCCTTCGATCCACTCTCTGCACAGCAGCCCGAGTAGATTTTTTTTTACCTCACAGGAAACACTGCACACTCACATCCCCAACCCCAGTCACCTTAGATGCCTTCCACTTATTCCTTTACTGTTCGTTTTACCTCCTGGGGCCTTGGTGGCATGGTACAGGGGATCTTGTGCCTTCTGGAAGCTGCCATGTCATACATCTAAAGAAGTGATCGTGTTTCTCAGCTGAGAAGAGCCTTTCCTGTTGCTAAGAGAACAGGCTATCTGTTTTCCTCTCCTGTTGTCTCTGGCTTTACCAGTCCTTACTCCCCACCCCCCTTTTCCTCTCTATTTTTATAGCGTGAGAGCTGTTTCCTGTGTTGTGGAGATGAGGTCCTGATCACATAGGATTGGAGTTTATTCTTACCACCAAAGCAGGTCCCAACTCCACTGTTCCAATTTGTTGTTGCTGTCATTGTGATGAAACACTGACCAAAACCAACTTGGGGGTGTTATTTCATCTTACAGAATACGGTCTAGTTGGAGCAGGGACCTGGACGCACAGACCGTAGGGGGACTGAGCTGACCGGCTTGCTCTCCATGGCTTGCTCACCTTATCTCAAATACAACCCAAGACACCTGCCCAGAAGTAACACCACTCACAGAGGGCTAGGCTCTCCCACATTAACCATCCATCAAGAATATGCCCTACAGATGTGCCCAGAGGCCAGTATGATGGAGACAACTCCTCAATTGAGGACCTCTCTTCCCAGGTGACTCAAATTTGTGTCAAGTTGATGCAAACTAAGTAGCACTCCCAGTTATTTCATATTGCACGCTAACAACTATTTTAATTTTGGCTATTATTACTGCTCAACAATTCTGATTTACTTATATCTTGTGTCTTCACTGCAGAGAAAAATCCAAGACACGCTCTACTGTAGTCCATAAAACAGAGATTGAGGTAAAACAGAGGTAAGCTCATGGCAAATATTTACTGAGTGAATTGTTGCTGGCATTTCCCTTTCTTTCTTTCTTTTTTCTTTTTCTTTTTTGGAAGGGCAGACATTAAGCTTATTAAGCTTAGTTTAGGGAACTCCACTACTCTGTGCTTATCGCCTTTTATTCTCACTACGACCTTACAGGAAAGCTCACCCGATTCCCATTTTATAGATGAAGCAACAGGGATTCAATCCTTTGGCAATTTGCTAAGGTCTCCCCACTGCAAGTGGACCCCTCGGCTGGCTCTCTCAGTGCCCACAGAGCCTGCTCTTGGAGCATACAGAAACCATGTGCAATCAGGAGGAAGCTTCTGCTGCGGTAAGACACTCCCTGGGAAGACCCAAACAGGCAGTTGGGAATGAGTTTCCATAATAAAGCACTGTTGCTTGCCCTAAAGCCCAGACCTTCTGAGGAACAGGCGGAGACCGCTTAAGGAGAGCGCTGCTAGGGGAGACCACTGATAGTTATAAGCGGTGCTGTGGTCATCTAGGAGGGAGTGGCGAGTGGGTGCTGAGGTCCTGTTCCTTAGCAGAGCCCACGCTGTGGCCAAATCCAGCTAAGCCACTGTTGCTGGCGCCGGCATCTGAGTAGGTGGTGAAATGCTGAGGGGCTCTCCTATTCGGGGGAATGCGGTAGTGATGTATAAGGTATGAAAGATGTGGCCTGCAGAGAGTAGGCACTATCTCTACTGCTGCTGCCGCTGCCGCTGCCGCCACCACTGCTGTTGCTGCCGCCACTTCTGCTGCTAGCAGAGCTGCCTGGAGTGAGCCTCCTTTCTCCCTGACACTCAGCTCTGTGGCATTTCCCGCTCCCTGGCCCCTCACGGATCTCCCCGCCCCAGGGAACAAAAGCAGAGTCCGGCTGCCCTGCTCTGCAGCCAGAGGATGAGGAGTCGAGAGGGCTGAGCAGAGAGTGTGGTCTTAGGCGGCTGGAAGGTAGGAGAAGGTGTTGCGCCCCGCAGCTGCGGTGTGGGAGGCTAGGGTGGGTGCGCAGGGCCAAGGGTGGCCGCAGGCGTCCAGCCATCGGGTGGACGCCTTAAGGACCCTGCTAGGTGGTGGTCTGCAGCGCCGCGGTCAAGATGCCCACTGCGGGCCGGGACGCGCGTTCCCGCAGCCACGAGGGAGCCCCTGCGTGGGGACTTGAGGCGGAGGAAAGAAAAGTCTGAAGCCCAAAGCAGAGCGGCGGTGGCTGCGGAAGGGCTGCCCTCAGCTCTCGGACTTAGTGGCGCGTTCTGCCGCGCAGAGCGGCCAGGCGGCGGCCGCAGTGAGCGCAAAGTTTTGGGTAGCGCGCAAAGGCGCAGGCGAGGGCCGCGCGCAGAGGTGCAAGTTGTGGCCAGAGAGCCCGGGCGACCCTTAGGACGCCCCCCCCCCCAGGGAATTTGCCTGAGAAAGGGACAGGTGGATTCTGCTCCTCTCCAGCATTAGAAGAGACTGGGTTGAAGTGCAGTCATTTTAACCCTTCGGTCCCCGGGAAAAACAACTTCATTGGTGTTGGAGCCTGCTGGACTCTAGCAGCTTTCCTGGCTTGGTCCTCCAGTGGTCCTGCGCATTTCCCTGCTCACGTCGCGTTTTCTTTTCATTTATGGCCATTTCGGTTTAGCTGGCCTGGGATCTTTTCCTAGGTCTGTATTTTTTTTTTAACCCCTTGGGCCATTGCATACATGTTTTCCCATCTCCTCGCTAGCTTGACTCTTGGATGCTGCTTTGAAAAATGAGATGATTAATCAATTAGGTTAGTGGCCAATTAGGCATAACCTTGTAGGAAAATAATTATGTCTGGCTCTCTGGGCTTCCATCGGTGATGAGGCGGGAGTCGAGCCCAGGTGCAGGGGCTGTACCCAAAAGACAGGACTGATATTGGGGGGGGGGTCCTGGAATTTAAGATTAAGAAGATTCAAACATATGATTATGATCGAGGTGGTGGGGGTCGATGAAGTAGGGGTGGAGGGTGTGTGTTTCAGTTTTTGCTGAGGAAATTAACCCTTGAGAGCACAGTGCCGGTGGACTTTGCAGGCATGAAGATGGTGTATCCATCTAATCGCGTGGAGGAAAGGTGTGTCCATCTCCTTGCATGCCTGACACCTCTCCCCCGCCCCCCCCTCTGTGAACCAGAGGGGTTCCCTCTGTGAATCACAGCTCCTCATAGTGGCTTTGCCGTGCTTTGGGAGGCTGAGTTTAGAGGATTGCATCTTAGTTTCCTGCAGGAAGAATCGCCTCGTTGCAGCCGGAGCTTTCTGTAGACTGCCTAGCAGAACACACATCTCCCCCGATTGTGCTAAATAAAGCCGTTATTAAATGGGTGCAAAAGGGAGACATTCTGTTTCCAGGGCTGGGAAGTTCTGCTGCATAGCGAGTCTTTTTTTTTTTTTTTTTTCCCTTTCCTTCTTGGAGCCACTGGTGGGCTTTGGCACTGCAGTATTACAATACAGCCATATTAAAAAGGTCTTCGGAGCTCAGAGCCCTCCACTGCTGCAGGCTCCGCTTCTGCACACTTCCCTTAGCACATCTCCTTTGCAGGGTGCATGCGGTGGGTTCCAAACGCCTGTGTTTTTAACCCCTTTTTATGTCGATCTTAGGCTGTTTAGACACCTGCGTATAAGGTAGTAGAATCCTATTCAGAAAGCAAAAACCTGGAGGTGTTTCCTTGGACAGACACGATTTTGCAACAGGTCCTATGTTTGAGGGTTCAAGTAATGGATTCCTTTGGCTTTCAGTGTCAGATCTCTAGAGTGATCTGATCCGAGTTGGACCCAGTGGTCTCTGCAATGCCTGCAGTGCTGACAGGAGCTGGTTCTGAATTTTATGGCTTTTTTCCCCCCTTGCTGTGCTGGGTGGGAGGGGTAGCTGGGCAGTACAATGTGATGGTAGGGCCACCTCCTTCACCAGTGCAGAGGGAGGGGGCTGGTTGGGGCTGGTTGGGGCTGGCTGGGGCTGGTTGGGGCTGGCTGGGGCTGGCTGGGGCTGGTTGGGGCTGGCTGGGGCTGGCTGGGGCTGGTTGGGGCTGGCTGGGGCTGGTTGGGGCTGGCTGGGGCTGCTTAGCAAATAGGAATTGCCCAGCTGGAAGAGTGCCGAGAGATACTGGTGTCCAGGGGCAACTGCTGGCCATAGGCTACCATTTTTTTCCTTCAAAACGAGCCACTATCCTTCCATACTTGCTATTTGTCAAGGTCCCTCCGCCCCCCCCCCCCCCAAGAAGTTAGACTCTGCCAGTTGCTTTTCAGTGACTATATTTGTTGTAGATTCTGGTGCGGGCCAAGATCTTGCTCTTTTTCTAAAATTTGCTTTTTTTTTTCTCTTTTATAGTAGGAAGAGATATGGGAGGAGAATGATGGGTGAGGAAAAGGAAGATGAAAAGAGGTGGTGGTGGAACGGCATTGGTGGGAAGTGAGGAGGCAGAAGAAGCTCAAGATCAGATATAGTGAGAGAGTGCAGAAAAGGAAAGAGAGATGGGAAAGAGAGAAGGAGGCAGGAGAAGGAGATTCAGGGGACAGGGACAGCAAGCAGTGACATTAGCACCAACAGGATGAGAACAGTACTCTTATGAAGCAAGTCGTGTCGCGTCCCGACTTGATAAAAAATTTTTTTTTCACAAGAGTAGTTCCAGAGAGGCTTGTTGTTTGGAACACAGCTTGGATATGATCAGACAGTAAATAAGTGTCGCGTCACAGAACGCCTTTGCATCCATCTCTTATCCTCGCGTCCTTGCCTGGGGATTCCTGTTGCTGTGGAGGGGGCCAGAGCTGCTGTGTTTGCATGACAGTATGGCCATGCCTAGTGGAGAGCTTGCTTTTTTGACTGGATCAGATGAGGCAGAGCATCTAATGAAATGAAAGGGGTGTCTCTCTTTCTGGGGATCTTTCTTCCGCGAACGGACAACTTTTTAAAAAGAGTGTACTATTTATTTAACCTTGGGAAAATAAAGCAAGGGGCAGTGAGGTAATGGGCAATGAGTCAGGTGCTTCTCTTCTTCAGCCTCCCGAATCCCACGCAGGTATCATTTGAGCTTCCCAACTCATCCTCTGCCCTCTGGAACCCGCCCATCTGCAGCTGGTATCATCTTTCTAAAACATGCCTTTGATCGCATTTCTTCCCAGACCAAACCCATAAAGGGCACCCTACTGCCTAGAGCATATTATTCAAATTCCTGACCACAGACATCAAGGCCTTTCCATGTCTGGCCTTTCCCCCCCCATCCACCCCCCGCCCCCGTCCCAGTGTTTCCTGCATGGATTTCAACACATGTACTCTCACATATTTGCACCCAGATTTGCACATCCTCATACCCATGCACACAGAATCACACATAAGCATGCATATAATAATGCTTCTGTAAACACAAATCCTGACATATGTACATACATGGTCACACATAGTGTCACATACATATGCATATACTGCACTAATCCTACATATGGACACCTAAGCTATACACACAGACACACACAAGATTACATATATACACATATATTATATTACATATAGTTATATTATTATATATAATATATGTTATTATATATAATTATATATTATATGTTATATATTATATTATACATTATATTATATATTATATATACCAAATATAATCTTGTTCACTAATATATATACACATGTACATGTATGCTTACAAATGTGTAAACACATGCACACACAAAAGCAGAGTGTAACAAACCTTCACATGCATTCACAAAGTCCATTTATACTCATATATCAAATCACATGTACATAGCACCACACTCCTATTTACTCCCTCTAGACACACCAACACATGACTTGTGTGCATACAGAGGTACACATGGGCACAGTTATATTGCATCCCTCACATGCTTACACATGTCACACTTGTATCCACACGTTTCTCCATATGCATTCATAACCTGTTTGCATTCCACATGTACCTGGGACCTTTGTTCCTTTACCCATTTGAAAACCACATTGCTGTTCTTTACTCTAGTGAACTGAACTCACCCTTCAAGATCTAACTTACAAGACACGCTACACAAAGACTTCTTTCTTGTGTGAAGTTCCTGTTCCCTTTGTCCTTCTCACACACATCCTTCGAAGGAGGTGTCAGGAGTTCCCATGTCTGCATCTTCCAATAGACTGTACATTCCTCTAAAGAAAGGGGCAGTTCATTTTCCTTGTTCTTTCCAGGGCATACCATAGCAATTAGCACAGGCATATGATTGCAGCTTAATAAACACTTCATTTAGGAGCTTCTAACAGATGGCCAGTGCTCTGGACATTATCCTGTTGTTTCTTATTTTCTCTACTTTCCTCTTTCCTTGTCTGTCTGTCAGTCTCTGACTCTGTCTGTCTGTCTGTCTCTGTCTCTGTCTCTTTCTTTCTCTGGAAAGAGTATTACTTTGTAGTCTTCTTGTTATTCTAGAACTCAATACACAGCCTAAGCTGGCCTTAAACTCAGCATTTCTCCTACTTCTGCCTCCTGAGTGCTGGGTTTATTGGTGTGAGCCCCCCACACCCAGTTCTTATTTTTTATTCTATTTTTAATTTACAAAATAATATACTTTTAAAAATTCAAATGGCATACTGCTGTTTAAGATACGTGTAATGATCCCTTCTTTGCCTGTTCAAATGACCTACCCTATATGTTGAAAATATACTATTAAACATTTGTGCTGCTACTTGGACTTTCTGCCATATTTTCCTAACTAGATTATATCTGGGGATCATGGAGTATAGACATATATGCTCCTTAAAGCAGAAGACATACATGTGGGCAGAGCCTAGCAACTGTACAAGATGTGAGCACTACAAGCCACTGGGTTCACATGAAACAATGAGACAATAATATGAATCAAGTTTATTTTAAAAGTTACATTAAATAGTGCCACTAAGTACACCATTGTCTTATGTGACAACATTGCAATCCCTGCTCTTATAGAAGATGGATGCTAAGTTTCATGAGGCTATATCAACTGGCCAAATTAGAAAGGGAAAGGACAGTAGAGTCTAAGTTGAAATCGAGATCTTCATTTTTATTGTCTATATTCTTTCTAATTTGCTGTCTATAGATCTGATGGCACCAGATATAAGCATTATAATTTAGTTCTATGCATCTAGTATCTGCTTATAGCACGAAAGTTTATGGTTTTACTTAGCCTGTGCCTTCAGGTACTTTTCCAGTGAGTTGTTGTGGTGGTTTGGGTGAGAATAATCCCCACAGGACCATATACTGAATACTTGGTCTGTAGTTGGTGGAACTGTTTGGGAAGGATTAGGAGGTGTGGCCTTGTTGGAAGAGGTGTGTCCCTGGGTGTGGGCTTTGAGGTTTCAAAAGCCTGTGCTGTTCCCAATTACCTTTCTTTGCCTAGTGCTTGTGGATCGGGATGTAAGCTCTGAGCTACTGCCATGCCATGCTTGCCTGCCTGCCTGCCTGCCTGCTGCCATTCTCCACACTATGATGGTCATGGATTTGCCCTCTGAAACTATAACTCCCCACTAAACTCTTTCTTTTATAAGTTGCCTTGGTTATTGTATCTCTTCACAGGAGTAGAAAAGTAACTAAAACAGGTGTCAATTTCTTTTCACAGAAAAAAAAAAACAGTAGGTAAGGCAAGCAAACACACATTAGTCAAGTTCTCAGAGACAGGAGTAGGTAGAGTTTACTGAGCCCAGATATTTGAGGCCATGGGGCATTGTGTAGCCTTGCATGCGAGAGCTGATCCCAGAAAGGCGTAAGGTGCCTTCTGCTTTCACTTGAGTGCAGCGATTCCATTGGTATGCCTGAAGGATGGCTATAGGGATTCTTACTAGAAACGGGTGGACTTTATTGGCACTTGTATCTGGGGACTGAAACATTAGAAGGGTCAACATTTTCTGGGACAATTTCATTAAGAGAGCTTTCTCTCCTTTGGTTCAACTCAACTGTATCTTGAGTTTTTTTTTTTTTTCACCCTTTGGATTAGAACCATGCAGCTTGAGACTTGGGTGAATAGCTGTAGATGTCACTTCCGGTCCTATGGCAGTAGGTGCTGGAGTATGCCGGATCTGGGCTTGATAGAATCTGTCTTCTGAGAAGGTAACGCACTGTAGCTCCACCCACGACCAGCTTCCTGTAAGCCGGACAGTTGGTTGAGATTGCATCCCCATCCTGTCATTCCATCCTTGTATTAATACCATGACTAGTATTATTAAGGTCCTCACTTTATCCTCAGTGAAGCAGTGCTATCCTGGCAATGATGAAATCTTTGCTGAGATTTTTAACAAATAGAAAAGTAGTCAAGTATCAAGGACGCTGAGCACCTTGTCCTAGATCATACGGTTGGTGCATAGAAGAGCCTGCATCTGGTTTCAAGCCCTTTTGACCAAGGAGACTGTCCTCCTCCCACTGTGCCGAGTTGCCTCTGGATTGCTCATCCTAACCCATGGCACATACAGAACAGCCTTGCAGAACCTTCTGCCCAAGTGCTCCATTTAAGTGGAGACAATTGTTATGTGCAGGGCTTCAGATGTGTTAAGCTGGCTCATCTCATATTCCATATGGGAGGAACATGAGATGCCAACCAGGGGAGGTGGGCTTCAAACACAAGTAGCTTGTGGTCCCCATTGCTCAGTTGTATATTATTCTGGGAGCTATGTGAGATCCTGCAGTTTCTTAGCACCTGGAACTACCGCCACCACCATTATCATCACCATTGTCACCACTACCGCCATCATTACTACCAGCACCAGCACCAGCACCAGCACTACCAGCACCAGCAGTATTATTGTTGGTGGCTTCAGAGCAGCTGTCTCTATTGAGTGTGTTTTATCTTTTGCTTATGGAGACTTCTCATGCTATTCCATCATGCTCAAAACAATGTTATATTTTCCTATTAGGAAACTGAGTCCCTGCAAGGCTCTAGAAGGCTGGGAGTCTACTGAAAGAAGGATTGGGATTGGGACCCTTTAGGTCTGGTATTAACATCTGCTCTCGGATCCTTTCTTTAGTTTTTTTCCCCACTGGTCTTTGTTGCTGCTCTTAACATCCAGCAAGGCATGAAAGCATGAACACTTCCTTGTATTTTATTTATTTATTTTTTATTTTATTATTTTGTTATTTTAACTTCTTTGTATTTTTGTCTATTGTCTCAATGCTCAGTGGGTCCACTGTCTAAAAAGATACATTGTTGCATTTTACTGACCTGAGTTTTTCCTACTATCTTTTCTTCCTAGTGAGCTGTCAGGTATCTGAAGAGCTGCTGACGTTTTGTTTATCTCTTTCGATTCCTTAGAATATAATAATAATGTCACCTGCCGTGTATTCTAATAGAGCGACGAGAATAGATGAATTAGGTTCCTTGTGATTTGGAGCCTGGGGTAGAGATGGAAAGACACCTTGTGGCAGAGAGAGAAGCATCTCTCAGGTTGGCATAGCTACTGAGGACCATGGTGTGTCACTTTTTGGGTTGCAATGGGAAGTGGTGTTGTTAGTGATCCTCAGGACCTTTCTTATTAGTGGCAGTGCAGGAATACTATATTATCAAGTATTGAGATGAACCAAGCAGCCACATTGCAATGAGCAGGTGACCTGGTGACACCCGATAACCTTTTAGTTCACCCGGCAAAGCACATGTGGTTCCTATCTCAGAGGGGCAGGCAGTGAAACAAGTGTAAATACTGAATAAAAAATTCATTTGTATTCAGAGGCTTTTAATAAATAAAAGTATTTCTTTTCCTGAAATGAGCTCTGAGCCACGGGTCTTGAGACTTCTTGTTTAGTTAACGTGTACAACACAGCAGCTTTGTGTTTGAAAATGACCCTTTATTTATTTTTTTCATTTTCTTAACTTGAGCTTAGATCTTTTGGTGACATTTTTTCTCCAAGTAAATATTTACAGGCAAGTTGGAAACCGACAGGAAGGAGGTTTCAAATGAAAATGTTACCGAACTGAAGTTTATATTTGAGTAAAACACATGGTGACACCATGGACAGAGTCCCAAGCACTCAAAATATTTGTCCATTTGTGGAGCTGGCTAAAGCCAAACTGTTTTCATCTGTTAGTGTTAAGTAAAGATCATTCTGTAAATGCACTATGGTGGCCATTTCTATTTCCCAGCTGTTGGATCTATTACAGAAGTAGAACTTCAGCTATTTGCTTCAGTCATTGATTCTTTCTTGTATCTAAGCTGGGGCACCTTGCGTAATCCCTGATTTCTTTCTCCTCTCAACACTTTTGCCAATGCAGTTTTTCCTTCCCAGAACATTTCCTTTTCACACCTCTTCTACATGCCATGGTCTCTTACAGTGAAGGTTAGCTGCTGTGGCCTGCAGCACCCCTTTGAGCAGGGCACACCAGTGTTGATCACCACTGATGTGGGCAGTTTTGTTTCTTTATCATTTAATAACATATAAGTGATAGAAATAAATGGTAAAAGTAAACTGTAGGAGAGTGAGGTGTTAGAAAATTTCACTTGAATTCTAGTTCCTTATGTTAAGCATCATTTTCTGACTTTTATGTATTTATATATACATGTATGTGCATGAACAAATAAATAACATCTGTTAGAATAATTAATGTTATATTATTATTTTATCTTGGACACCTTTCTCATGGCTTTTTGATTGTTTACAAATTAACTTAATGGCCTAAATTTTTTAGTATTATAATCTATGCATATATATTTTCAAACACACACACACACACACACACACACACACACACACACACTGCAGCCTCCCTCAAGTCATTTAATATAAATACTCTGCTGTTGTCAATGACTGTATAATTTTCAATAGAATGAATATGCCACAGATATTTCAACCATTTTTCTGCTGACAGGAATTTAATTTTGTTCACAAATTTTTGCAAATGATGCTGAGATTGCCAGCCTTGTACATGTACGATTTCTACGGAGGCTCTAACTTGTATGAGCAGATCCCCAAAAGGAATTTCTCTCAGAGGTAGGATAGGTCTCTTTTAAAGTGTAGTAGACGGCACCGTGTTACTTTATAAGAAATACATTAGTTCACATTTCTCTTCACATGTGCGAAGTAACCTTTCCCCACTTGCTGGCAGCATGTGTGAGCATTCTCTTTCCTTGAACCTCACAGGTAAGGGGAGGTGTTTCCTCGCTACCCTGCTACATGTTTTCTAGGTGTTTGATGGGCAGGAACATCTTTTCACATTCATTATTCGATTTGGATTGGCTAATTCACCATCTTTGCCCAGTGTTCCTTTAGGTGGTGGGTCTCCTTTCATTTGAGTGCCTTTTATACGGTGGATGGTGAGTTTTCTCTTAATTTATCTATATCCCATATATCCCACACCCCACAAAAAGGTGTGATCCAGGTTACAATGATTTCTTTGTTTCCTGACCGCAGCAATGGCTAGATCCACATTCAGGGTATGTAATCCATCTCTAGGGCTTTCCCTCTGGACAAGGCCTGAAAAGTGGAGGTAGAAGATGCGTGACTATATCCACTGACCACACCTGGGCTACTCCCAATATACTTCATATATCAATGATCTGTCTGGAATAACCGTGGCCACGCAGTGTCTCACGGACCGAGATGTTTCAAAGATGCAAGTTTCAAAGATGACTAATGCTCTGAAAATACTTATAAATGAATTACTTCCATGCTTTCCAAAATAGAATGATGCAGAAATATCGTTGTGAACATCCGTTATTACGCTGAGCTACACACTTGATATGCTTGTGGGCTATTTAGAGGGACAAGATTGTTTGCCTCTAAATAAGAGTAGCCCCAGACATGTGACCATGTGGATTTTAAAATCATATTTTTTATGTGTGGATTGAGACTTCTCATATCTATGATTTATATTTCTGCATCTTCTCTTTTACTGTCAGATTGGACTTTTGCGTCTTGGTATTGTCAGCTGATCTACTTTTATGTTCAGTGCTCTTGCATTTCTGTCCATTTTTGCCACGGCTGTTGATTAACATAGTCAGGACTCATTTGAAATACCAGTGGGTGATGGCTTTAGAGCCACCAAGTTTGGTCTGCATGCCATTCCCCAGTGTGATGATCATTACTTTCCAACAGAAACACAACTTTTGCTCTACTGTTGTTAGTTCTTTCTTTGAAACTATGTTCTGTTGAAGTGAGACTTCTCAGTGTGGGGACATGCCATCTCCACTAATTAGCACATCTGTCCAATCGCTTGAAACCAAGGCCCCAAACAAAGCATCTTAAAGGCGTCTTTATAGTGATAGAAATGCACTACTCAGTTTTGCACAAGCCTGGACTCACAGGGAGGCTGTGAGCCAGGAAGTCTTATAGCTTCCAGTCCCTTAACTAGATGCTACCTCATCCCTAGGATGCCATGCTGCTCACATGATTTGTGGTGTGACATCACCGTGTCCTCATCTGGCTGGAGGGTGGGAAAGGGGAGAAGCGAGCAGACAGAAGGGGAGCTCCCATTTATTTTAAGTATGGGGCCAGGTGTCGCACCTGTGTCCTCACTGCTAGCAGAAGGAAGGCTAAGAATTACTGCTTTTATTTTGACTGGATTTGTGTGCCAGCATTGAGGCCCCATTTTTGGAAGATGAGACACATGGGTACCGGTGGACGCACCAAGCCACCCCTCTGACTCTTGTCATTCTGGTGTCTTCTCAGCTCACTTGTAAGCTTGCCAGCACTTGTGTGCGACGCAGACATCACCCACTCCCTTTGCACCCGCCCCTGCTATGTGGAGTAGTAAAGAGCTCTGCAGCAAGAAGAGCTTGATTTATAGTCTTTCCCTCCTTGTTCTAAAAGTGAAAACTGCAAGGAAGAAATTTAAACTAACCAATGAGGCAAGGCTAGGGGAACCTTTGGGTTTCTTGGCTGATTTTTTTCTGTAACTTAGCCTAGCCCAGTCTAGTCCTTATGATTCTGCTCAAGGTTGATTGTCCTTAGTTCTCTCCTACTTAACTTCCATTTTCAGCTTTCAGAAGTTCAGGTGTGGTGACCCCATGTCTTGCAAACAGGAGGGTTGCAGCAACTCACTGAGAGTCAAGGAGGGAAATTGGCCCCCGAGAATGACACAAGTGAGTTTGAGGGCCGGTGAATCTGACCAATTTTATGAAGAAGGGTCCTCTGGTAATCATCAGATTGCATCATCTCCAGCCTGAAGTCTCTGCACCCCACAGGCTTCTGTCGCCTGATTAATAGGAAAGCAAGCCTTTCTTACTTCAGACTGACTCTAGAATTGAGTTTGCCTCAGCCAAGAGGCTGATTACATCTGCTCTCCCTGTTTGCAAAATAGAAATGCTATTTCGTTTTGAAAGAGGAGTGAGAGTTCCGGGGACTATGCATAAACATCTTCAAATTAAAAATCAAAGAAGAGATGAACCTGGTTTAGAAAAAGATGAAACCACGTGTCTTATTTCTCTTAAAGTTGATCAGAATATTTAGGCTGTGTAGCTCTGTCAGGCGTCTGGCATGTTCTAAATTGGTCTAGGTTGATGGCAATAGTTTTTCTTGTCCTTCACGGAGTGCACAGGTGGCCTTTCATGAAGGATCACTGAAGAACCCTCTGTGATTGGAACACCAAGTGACACAAGAAGAAGAGCTGTTTTGCCATTTCAGTTGGGTTCTCGGATGCATGTGGCATCATCTGAGCTGAGAGACACTAAGGATGTTGACTAACCTACTGCATTCTAGCAGAGGCTTGAGAGCCCCATGTGGAGTTGAAGGTAGATATTCATCTTACCGGAAAACTGTTGGGATGAGTTCAACAGCATTTCCAAGGATAGGGAGATGTTCTTCATCCAAGCTGCTCGGAGAGTTACCCTGTGTACCAATGTATACCTGCTTGGACCCCATCCTTTCAAGCCTGGAGCAAACATTTCAGTTAAAGTCCCTGAACACTCCATAGTCATGGGTGTTTTGCATGAAAGTTTAAAAGAGCACAAATATAGAGCAGTCATGGTGCTGCACGAGCCTAAGGCATATCTGCTGCTGTACACATTCGCTGTCTGTCTATCCCTGGATTTATTGGAAAGATAAATCACCCCTTTTCTTTGAGAGGACAGGCTAGAAGTGCTGTGACCTTGCTATGCTCCTCCAGAGAATACAGTAGAATTGTGCAGTGACTAGTTCCTTAGAACATCACATACTTGCTCAGAAAGCCCCAGAAGCCACTATAGCCTTCAAGACGATGTCTGAGTTTCTTGACCTGAAAGCTGTCCCCCACTCATACCTTATTTTCTCAGTCTCATTCCCCTTCAGTGCTCTCCATACCTGCTGCCTGGCTCTCTCTTGCTTCCGCGCTGCTGATGCATTTGTCCGTGGTCATGTTCTTCCATCTCTATGTCTCTGCACAAGCTGCCCCTGCACCCACCAGAACAGAGATGCCGCTCCTGCCCTTCATTTGTCATTTGACAAAGTTTTTTCATCCCTTCCAGACTGAGGCAACATTTCCTCTGAGAAGCCTTCTATGCTCTCTTGCACAGATGGCCAAAGCCCCCAGCAAACTCTTAGTCTCCCACCCTTGCCATGAACTTTGGTCTGTCTGACTACCTGAGCTATTGACAGTTACCCAAGGTGCCCTGTCTTGATCTCTGTGTCTTAGCGGCTAGCACAATGCCTAGGATATAGCGGTTATGCAAATGAGCGAAAGAATACTGGTGAGGACCACAGGCTTTCAAGTGACCGTATGACCTTGTCACCATGTCATTGTACAGCTGCTGCCAAGTTAAACATCTGAGGGTTCTTCTTCAAAGGGTCAATAAAATACTACATGTGAGGTGCTCCAGTGAAACACAGGAGAAAGAAAGTTGGTTGTTTTGATCATGCTATGATGGTCATTATTATTGTAGTTGTCCAATAAATGGTAACGGTCCCTAGTAAACTTCCTGGGGGGAAGTGTCAAGTGGCCATCTGAGATATCTCCAGCATACTTCAAAGTGCTTTGAAGCCACCAGTGCCTTGAGGAGTGAAACTGACAAATTGATGGACGTTACCATCAGGCAAAAATCACTCCCAGAACAGCCTAATAGCAGCCAGGGAGAACGTCTCCTGGCATCGGGCGTCAGTGACTGTACTGCCACCCGGATTTTACTGACTAACCTCTCTCTACCCTAAAATTTTCCCTTTAAAAAGGAGAAGGAAAATATGACACTGAGATGATGCAGTGTCAGGACTGCTGTGAAGGTCAGACATTTCCCAGGGACTGTTTGGAAGCCCCTGTCCTGCTGTGTTCTCTCTGTGAGTGTGATGTTAAGACAGTGGGAGCTTCCAGCTGATGTCAGGAGCCAGCTTGGAAGATGGCAAATGTCTTCTTTGTGCCAAACTCCCGGCAGAGTGTCTTACACAGAATAGCTGTGTTTCCACAGAATACCTTCTCTCTCTTCTCCCTGCGGCTCTGTGCTTATTTCACCACATTCAATTCAGCGAACAGTTATTGATCCCCTACTGTGTGCAGGGAGTGCTACTGACTCTCCTGTGTGTGTTCCTCCCACCACACCAGCATTTCTACCCTGTCTCCTTATGAGAACTGAAAGCAGTTGACTAGCTGGCATCTACTGTTTTAAAGGGACAACATCATATTGTTATTATTTTGCACAAATAGTTATCAGACCTTGAACTGTAGTGTAGTGAAAGAGAGAGAGAGAGATTGTGTGTGTGTGTGTGTGTGTGTGTGTGTGTGTGTGTGTGTGTATACAACTGAGCAAGCTAGTCATGGTATTTATATCTCTAGTTTCCCTTTCTTAGTATATTGTGATTAAAAAAAAAAACAAGCAAAACAAAATGGTTCCCCAACCAAACAAACATGGAAGGAACATAAAAAGCCTGGATCTGATATGCAAAGGTCTGGTGTGAACCATGACCTCAGTGCTGGGCTTGTGTGATGCTGGGCTCAAGCTTCCAGCCCCCTATCCCTGTCCCCAGATGCCTTTCTATAAGAGGAAGTCTCTTTTCTTCTCTCCTGTTGCTTGGCGTTGCTGTGAAAAGCTGCTTCATGAGGACCGAAGCGATGGACCGAGAGGGCCTGTGTGCGCACTCATAAGCTCCCGTGACTGCTAATATTCATCTGATTGCAGTATTATTCCTACTTTGATTTTGCCTTCTGGGCTGGTTGAAGGAGACACCACCTTTCCTTTATCATCCAGAAGCGGTCACAAGCTATCAGGAGCGAATAGGTGCTGCCTCCCCTCTTCCTGTCTTGCATGGGGCCCTAGCCGAGCATGATATTTTATCTGCTGGCCTGAAAGTAGGCCATTTGTCCCCTGCTAAATGAGCTGTTGCTTTGTGCCTCTGCCCCTCAGCACCTGGGGCTACATTCATGGGAGAATCCAACCGTGGCTCTCAGGAGCATCCCTGGAAAGTTTATTAGAAGAAAGTGCTTCTTGGCAGGTTGTGCCCTCCTCCCCGTAGCCTTCTCCCCCTGTAGCGCTGGCTCATTAGTTGGAGCAGGGCAGGTATCTGAGGGCAGGAGGGCAGGTCGCAGGCAGTTGGGCAGGCACGGGCCTCTCAAAAGTCCAACAGTGGGCTCTGCCTCTAGGGGCTCCCCATCTACAGGGGGCCAATTAGCTCCAATTGGCTGCATCTGGCTGCCTGTGACTGAGCCCTCCCTAGCCTTGAAGTTTTGGCTAGTTCCCTTCCTTGGGCTGCTGGACTGCCCTTATCCCGTGGCCAGCAGAGTGGGTCCCTCTCAGAGGGGCTCTTTGGGATCTGTTCACTATCATCAGGCTGTGTACGAGAGGCCAGGACACAGCTTCTATCAGACTGTGGTCTCCAAGTCTGCCCACTCTGCAGTTAGCTCTTATTCTGGGTGCCTGGCAGGCTAGGGGTTTAGTTGACTACAGATGCTGCTGCACTGTAGTGTCCAAGTGTGAGTTCTCTTTGTCCTGAGTCTTGTAGAATACCATCGGTACAGGATGTCCTCAAAAGGGCAGAAGGGAGACCACTATGTCCTGTCTTTGTTCTGCAACAGGCACACCCTACTCTACAGGAAGGCAAAGCAAATGACAGGGCCAGGTTGAACGTGCTGGTTTCTGGACTAAGGATCTGTGCCCGCCCCTGCATTGGGTTACCTTTGTTTCCTTCACTTTTAACTCTTATGGACCAGGTAGGCAGAAAGAAATTAATTTGCAAGGTCCTTGAATTAGGAAGATGTCGTGGCTGAGGGCCTGAGTGCTGTATTCAACGCCCAGTTCTGTTACAGAGTAGCTAGCATGTCACCTTTCCCTTTCTGTTCCCAGGGCTGGGCAGTGAGGGTGACAACCACCAGATCCACAGTGTGCTGGTTTGGATTCAGGAAAATGAGCAATGCCTCAGAGTAATGGTTCATTAAATATTTGCTAATTAGCATTTTAAATTTGCCCAACTCCACCCAGGCACAGGTGGAGGTAGTGAGGCAGGGTGCAGGGAACGACTCAGCCACGGGGGTGACTTGCCTTTACACAGCTATTTGGAGACAGAAGGAGGGATGGGATTGAATCTCTACCTTCTTTCTACTCTACTGGGATCCAGATGAGAGGTGAGTTGGCTCTGTACTTCTCTTTCAATCAAATAGATGCCTGCCTTTCTCTGGCTTCCCTTGTCAGTTTTCCCAAGTGTTGCACCCAGAAAATCCAGGACCCTCAGAGGTGTGATCTGTTCTGCCTCAGAAGGAAGTCCAATCCTGTAACAAGACCCCCCGCCCCCCACCTTTGAGGACTGGGTCCAGGGAATCTAGTCCCAGGAAATTACTTGCAGTCCTTTGTGTGTGCCTGTTATTGCTTCCTCCTAGCTTTGGCTGTCCTGGAACTGCAGATAGGGTTTGCTGAGTGGCTGTTAACGAGTGACTTGAGCCCTTATAGCTTTCCAGAGCTGTGATCCTTGGACACTAAGGCGAATGGACAGATGCCCCAGCAGAACAGAGCTCCATTGCTTCTGTGGCCACCTGCCCTCTGCCCTGGCTACCTCCCCCCTTTTTTTTTCTCCTCATGGCTGAGCACATTGCCCCCTGAGCTGGCACTTATGCCACTGGTGATGGCTTTCCATGCATTATGGAGTTTCATCTTTATAGGTCTCTTTCTCTGCTCTACCCCAGCACCCTGTGCTCCCCTCTATGCCACCTGTCACAAAGGTGTCCCATAGTAGTACACTCTGTATGGGAGTGGAAGGGAGCACGGACTAGATCTCTTTGGCTATCGCCAGGACTCTTGTATGTAGCATAAAATCAACGAGACTCAAATGAATGGGAAAAGGAGTGTCCGGGCTGGACCTGTAGCAGGGGGTGGGCAGGTGTGACTCCCAGGCCCACTTGCTCCCACTCAAGGCATATGTAACAGCCCTGGCTTTTCTGATGGTTACCATTGGGCTCAGCCTTTATTTTTCTCATCATGTTTAAAATCCACCAGTTGCCCAATAGTATAATTTCCTAAATGGTTTCATTTCAGCTCTGCTAATTAAAGAAAACTGAGCTCCCTTTGAAGGCTTACTTTGTGTGTGGCTGTCGCTGGTGAGTGTCGAGGCTGGCTGTCAATCACTGACAATAGCTTGCCATTCTGGAATAATTTAAGTTTAGGTCTTTCTTTCACTCAGGCATTCATACTCTGTTATATGTTTTCATACTGAGTTGGGAACAATCTGGTGTGAGAAACTGTCATGTGTTCCGAGAGCTAAAATGGAGAGTTCTTTTTCAATTTCAAATGTCTGTGGTCCAGGGCTCAGTGCAACGTGGTGGAAGGGAGGTCCCAGATTGAGGGGGTGAAACTTTCTGGATTGTGTGGTCGGACCTTAGGTAGCTGGGTGACCGTCATCAAGTTTTCTCAGGCTCTGAGCCCTGCGAAATGAGAAAATGAGAAAACACATGGGTACTTTGAGTTGGAGACCACAGTGGGAGTCAGAGAGTGGGTAAATCCCCTGGAGAATGCAGTCTGCCAGCTAGGATGGTGGACACCTTCTGATTCCGCACACCAGGCTTTCTGGGATGGTTGCTGGGTAGTCAAGTAACTCTTGGTGAAAACTCCATCGCTGGAGGCTTCTTCACTCACTTTCTGAGAGAACGAGTAAATCACAGGCAACCAGAGTTCCTATGGAGGCAGCTGGGGGACAAGATTGCCTGCCTGGTTTTTCCTCAACTTCACATAAGCTCTCTAGCTCTCATCTGAGCCTCAGTTGAGAAAATGACCCCATAAGATTGGCCTGGCTATGGGGTGTTCTCTTGACTAATGGTTGATATGGAAGGATGCTGGGCAGGTAGATCTCGGACATATAAGAAAACAAACTAAGTAAGGCACAGGGAGCAAGCTGGTGTGCAGCACTGATCTGTGCTCTCCGTTCTACTTCCTGCCTTGAGCTCCTGTCCTGACTTCCCTCAGTGATGGGCTGGGAACCTGGAAGTTGAAATAAACCCTTTTCTCCCCGAGTTGTCTTTGGTAATTGTCTTAGTGATGGGCACAATTTCTGTGATGAAACACCATGGCCAGAGCAACTTGCGGAGGAAAGCATTTATTTGGCATATGCTTTCACATCACAGTTCATCATTAAAGGAAGTCAACAGGAACTCATGCAGGGCAGGAAGATGGAGGCAGAAACTGATGCAGAGGCCATGAAGGGATGCTTCTTACTGGCTTGCTCAGCCTTTCTTATAGACCAGGCATGGCTCCATCCACAATGGGCTGTGCCCTCTCCTATCAAACATTAATAAAATGCCCACAAGCTTGCCTACAGCCTGATGTTATGGAGGCATTTTTTCAATTGAGGCTTCCTCTTCTGATGACTCTAGCGTCTTTCAAATTGACATAATACTAGCCAATATAGTCATAGTGTTTCATCACAGCAGTAGAAACCCTGCTCATCAGATTGTTACAAATATTGAAATTCTATGAACTGAAAGTTCACCCTTCTGGGTTACCTTTCCCCTCCTCTCTCTCCATCTCCTCCTCCTTTTATTTTTTTTTCTTCCTCCCTTCTCTTTCCCACTCTTTCCATCTTTCACTGTTACGGTGATTAATCCCAGGGGCAGGTGAGCCCGGTCTACATTTTATTACACTTAATTTACACTAGGAGAACATGAGGAAGTGAGGTGGCTATGAAAGCACTCCCTTCTCTGTGATATGGATATAGTATTTTCAGAGACATTGCCAACACAGCTTCATTTACTGAAAAGATATTTACTTATTGAGTATCTACTGTGTGCTACAGAGTTCTAGGCTCTGGGACACAGCACCGAACAGTATCTGCTTAGATACTGTTTACATCTCTGTCGGAGAGATGGGCAAGGGACAAATAAATGGTGCAAGGCCACCGATAGCTAGTAAGTGGTAAAAGCAATAAAGCAGGATGAAAGGCAGAATCCTGATCCCTCTGTAATGGTCAGAGAAGGCTATGTAGGGTGACAATATTTCTCTTTGGTCCCGTGCATCCTGTTCCATGTTGGTCCCGCCTTCTTACTTGTCATTCTACAGCAAGTCTGTCCTCTTACACTCCCACACCTGCCCTGCTCTGGGCACTCTTCCTGCCCACTCTCAGAGGCATTCTCTCTTCTATGCTTGGTACTTCCTGTCACTCAGTATATTCATGTTTAATGTCTTTTCCCTTAGACCTGAGTTCTCCGGGGTAACAAGCTGTTCTTCCATTGAGCCTCAGTGCCAGGCAAGGTGCTGGGCACTGAGTGAGTTCATTCACAGTGCATGGAGGAGGAAAAAGGAGCACGGCAGCCATTGATTCAGGTGCCAGCCTATCGTGACCACCAATGGAAAGCACATGGCCTGGCTCCACAGAGGTCTTTCAGCGCTGAGAGCTGTACTTTCAGGGCACCAGGACACCTCTTCCCACGAGCTGTACAGGCTCAAATGTGAGGCATGTCCCTCCAGTTCAGCGCCAGGACCATCCTCCCACAGTCTCTTCTCAGGTGTCACTTGCCTCTGACAGCTCTGCGACCTTGGCAGAGCTACTCAATCTTGGTGAATCTCTAATGTTTGCTTGGCTTTGTTTGAAATGATGTGTTTGTTTGTTTGTTTGTTTGTTTTTTGTGTTTTTGTGTCATACGCTGGTCTAAAGCCATGAGCAGAAGGTACCAATGTCAGTTTACAGAAGAAAGAATGAAGTCACACAAAATGCTTGGCAGGGAAGAACATCCATTTAGAGTCCGGCCAACTTTAGTCTGAATCCATGTTCTGCCACTTGCTGGTATTTTTAGCTGCTACTTGCTCACCTCAATTTCGGTTTTCTCATCTGTAGTACTATGGGACCACCTCACCTTGCTGTCCTAAATACAGAGTGAGAAGCTGTCTGAATATAGCTAAAATTTGAAATTTGGGACACTACAATCAGCCTGTTCCCATTTGGTTACTTTTAAATCCCCAAGTGTGTGTATGTTCTGGGTGCTCTTACAAGCAGGCCAGCAGTGTGTGTGTGTGTGTGTGTGTGTGTGTGTGCGCGCGCGCGCGTGTGCATGTGTGTATATGTGTAAAAAGGCCTGCTTCAAACCATATGGTATCAAAACTACCACTGCTAGTATTACAGCTGCCCTAACCAGGCTGCAGTGTGATTCTGCACTTTAAGTGGCCTGCTTGCCTTGTGCCTCTGTTGCCTGGCTTTTTCTGCATTTTATTCATCTTTTCCAGTCTAGTCCTACCATGCCCTCCCTCATATTTAGACTGTAGCAAGGTGTCTTGAGACTTGAGTTTCACGTTAAATCATTTGTGTATGGAGGGTCTTCATCACAAGTCACAACCACATCTCCTTGCATGTCTAAAAGTACATTATCTTCCAAAGAGTCCTCCTCTGTCTTGCCTATAACATATAACATTTAAATAAGAATATTCTCAGACTGTGGAGGGATCGAGATGGGACTTAAATAATTGCTCTGTGTTATTATCTTTCTAGTGCCCTTTTAGTGGACTTGTAATCTTGGCTAATTCATTTACTATTTCTAGCCTTGGTTTCTTCATATACACAGTGGAAGTACAACAGCAAAGATTCTAACACCAACTCTTACTGTGCGCTAGGCACTCCATATGAGCTGCCAGTTCATTGGCTCACCATAATCCAATAAAGTTGCTGCAGTACTCATATGTAAGGCAAAGCTGAGGATACATAGGCACAGAGAGGCCAGGTAACTTTTTCAAGGTTACATAGATAGAAGATGCACGGGTAGAATTCCAAATTCATCTAACAGGCTTCTGAGCCACAATTTTATCCATAACATCACACTCACAACCTTGACTCTATGGTCCCTGCTCTCTGCGGAGATGCTGTGTGGTTCAGAGAGACCAAGTAAAGTGTGGGAGATATCGTAAATATCAGATCAATATTAATATTATTATGGCATACCCCCTAGAAACTCAGCGCAGACTCAGCCTAATAAATGCTCACTGGGTTGCTGCATTTGGCCATGTGTCTACCGCTGATAAAGCAGCGAACCTCAAGACCAGGTATTTATCTGGAGCTGTCGTCTTTCTGCAGACTCTAACTGTCATGTGCAACATGCTCGGCCCTCATGGAGAATCCTTGTAAGGAGAATACCACTTTGTCCTCTGAATAGGTTCTTTGTTAACGGTCAAGCTGGAGGAGGGGGCTAGCCAGCTGAAACCAGTTTTCAATAATAATCTTGGCTTTGTCACAGATCATAGAGGTGCATCGTTTCTGAACACAGGAGAGAGAAAGCAGGGGTCAGGTCTGCAATTTTCTCTGGCTCCAGATACAAATACTCCACCTGCTCCTAAGCCTCAAGAGACATGGACATTGGTGGTGACCTCCGGCCTGGCTGTTGATTACACACAAACCAAGGAACACTTTTTAAAGTCTCTTCGCCATTTTGCTCTCTGTTTAAAAATTAAATGCCCAGTGTGTTATTTTATTCCCAGATCTACTGGCCTTTGACAGGAAAGCTTGGAAGCAAGGCTGTTTGGTGGCTTCTTGACCTGGCTAGTTTTCAGAGGGTGAGAAAGACCATGGGCAGGAATGTGACCTTGTTTCTCTTGTCAGCTTAATGAAAAAGAAAAGAAGGCATCAGTCTTGATGTGTGTGCTTTACAGTGAGAGGTTTATGGGGAGAATGCAGGAGCAACAGACAGTGTGGTGTGCAATTCAGATATCACGGAGGTAGACAGGCAAGTGAATCAGCCTTGGGAGAATCAGGGAATTATGATCTGGGAACAGGAAGGTCTGTGTTGCCACCTCAGGTCCTCCACTCTAGTCAGGGGACACTGTTGACAGGTTTGGAGGTTTTATATCCCACGTTTAGTGGGTTTGCACTGTAACAGAGTGGCTAAAAGCAAACCTTAGCTTGACTCCTTTATGCTATCGCTTATTGCTGGGCTAGCTCTGACCATCTCATTTAGGGTTCACATGAAAGTTTCGGGGCCAGGCCTTGCCTTATTACCCATTTGTGCCATGTCCTCTGCTTCCTTGGCTGGTCACTTTTGGAGATTTGCACTCATGTCCCTTTGACTGGCTATCATCCCTGATGCCCTTGCTCATAGAGACACCTCACCTCTATGTCCCATCACCCCAGTGGTCCTCCTTGTCACTGAGCATCACTTCTGTCATGTCGTGGATGCAGGTCCCAGAGCCCTGCCCATCAGATGGTCTCTAGATGCTCATGGATGGGTTCAACACACCTGCTCTCAGCTCAGAAATTCTATGCTTCTAAGTTTATTTGCTATTATGGGCACCTAATTTCCAAAACAGACATAAAAGATACGGCTTTCCTCTTTTCAAAAAAAGTAATAATTGCAATCCTTTATGTTCATGTAGAAATTCACACTTGACAAAACATTTCTCACATTTATCGCCTTGTACCTACTACCCAGGAGCTCATCAGCATTCAGATTTCAAAATAGTTCAAGGCTGCTGCTGGATCCCATCCAGCTTCTAGAACCAACTCAGATACTGCGTCGGGGATGTCCTCTGACTGTGCTGCCAAGGACTGCTTGCTCCTACACACCATCCCATGAGGCCTTTCCTGTACTGATGCTCTGCTACTTACGTTTATCATTGCTGTGACGTAACACTTAGCAACTCATGGGAGAAGGGGCTTACTTTGTCTCCTGGGTTTAGGAGATTTGAGTCCATTATGGTAGGAGAGTTCAGTCCATGTCAACAGGCATGTGAGGCAGCTTGTTATCTTATGTTGGACAAGAAGCAAAGCAATCTAGGCAAGAGCCAGAAGAAAGTGTGGGTTTCCAGGCACTTCCCTTGTAACTCACCTCCTCCAGCTCAGCCTCTATGTGAAACAGCGCCACCTGCTGGGGACCCAGTGTTCTGAAACAAGCCTGTGGGGAATATTTCACTTTGAAATAAGGACAGATTTGGAGCTCTGAGGAATCCTTGACCCCAGATAATGGACCAAGTCCTCTGATCCTGGCAGGCCTCAGCCTCAGGGTCACTCTCATTCTGAGGAGACCACTTTCTTTATTTTTAAAATCTATCTATCTATCTACCTATCTATCTATGTTTGCGGGGGGGAGAGGGAGGGAGCATATAAAGATCAGAGGACAACTTTCAGGAGTCAATTGTCCCTACCAAGTGGGTTCCAGGCCTTGAACTCAGGCCATCACACTTGGCAGCAAGCGCCTTTCCATCAGATCCATCTCAGCAGCCCATGGCCTGACTTCAAAGCACAAATGTGTGTATTAGGTTAGTGATCTTATGGGGAGAATTTGCTGTTGGCGGAGTTGTCAGCAGTGGGAAGAAGGAATGCAAGGATATCCCATGGAAAGAAACCCTGGAGTGCCTGCTAAGCTCGGGATGCAGGCATATGCCTGCTGCTGCATACAGAGCCTAGGGAGAGAGGGGAAGAAGGAAAGAGATGAGGCAGCAAAGGACCTGGCAGCAGCTGTGTGTGGGCAGAACGGAGTCTTCCCTAACGAAGCTACTAGATGAGATGGGTGTTGTATCTTCATAGTTTCCTCCCTTTCTTGTAGCATTTTTGGCAATTCTCACTTAGCTCTGGCTGCCTGTTGGGCTATAGAACAGAGAGACCTCAGTGTGCAATGGGTGCTGGGCCTGGGAATGTGTCCCAGACAGCTTGAACCCTGTAAGTAGATTTTTCCCAACTGAATGCCAGTTTACCACACCCCTTCATTGCCCAAATCTGTTTCTTGGCCCACATAAGTCTAAGCATTCTAGTCCCCGCCCTGGAACCTTGTCCATCTAAGTTCCCATTGGTCACAAGGCCTACCTGGAGTCTTGCCTTCCCCATCCATCCCCTTAAATCAAAGTGACCCTTGATCTCCCTGCACTCATGCAGCTCCTGCACTCGGAGCCCTGAAACTACTGGTTTGACTCTCTTGCCTCCCCTTTCTTTCTCTGCCTCTTTCTTAAGTGTCTTCACAAAACCTTCCCTTGGGGATTTTACAAATGTTGAAGGAGAACAAACCATTTCTCCAGCTATTTCTGTTTGAAAGTGACCCTGCCACCCAGCTGGTTCTGCTCAAACTATTGCACTAACCAAGGACAATACAAGGAGTAAACATCAAACCCCTACTCTGATCTACCCAATGGACAGGACATTCTCCACAGCTATGTGGAGAGCAGGGGACTGACTCTGACATGAACTCTGGTGCTTCATATTTGACCACCTCCCCTTGGTGGGGAGGCCTGGTGGCATTCAAAAAAAGAATAAGCAGGCTACCAAGATGAGACTTGATAGCCTATGACCATATAGTGAGGGAGGAGGTCCCCCTCGGTCATAGACTTAGGGGAGGGGAATTAGGGTGAAAGTGGGAGGGAAGGAGGAATGGGAGGATACAAGTGATGGGATAACAGTTGAGTTGTAATCTGAATAAATTAATTAAATAATAATAAAAAAAGTGATCCTGCCTTTTAGCAGACTCTGCCCTGTTGGGAAAACAGCTGGTGTCTCAGGATAGTTTGTAAGATGGTGTAGTGAATAGGCAATAGTAATGGGATGCTTGTGAGGATGAAATGAATCCATGTAAGAAGCATGGCAGACTGTGTCTGGTACTTAGTGGCAATCAACACATGCTGCCGATGGACATGGGGCTCTTCCAGAAGACATGAATGGGAGACTGGACCAGAGACTAAACAGAGGATGGTGGCATTAGAGCACGAGCGGTTCAAATCCCAAAGCTACCTCTGTGCCTAATGCAAGTTGTCATTCACTTTCTCCATCTGCAAAATGAAGTGATCATAGCACCTTACTTGTAAAGATCATGAAAATAATCTATAAGAAGCATGAAGGTGTTGCACAAAGCAAACAGTCAATGAAGACTCTTTTGCCCCATCTCTGGTAGAGGAGATGAGAGCAGTTGGATGATCTGGATTTCATACTTAATGTTGTGATTTCATCTTTTTGTAAAAGAAATAGAGTCATCTCTCATACAGTATATCCCGACCACAGCGTTTCCCTTTATCCCCCTCTCCCAGCTTCCCTGCACCTCCCCTCTCCCCCAGATCCACCCCTCCTCTGTTCCCTCTTCAGAAAAGAGCAGGCCTCCAAGAGATGACACCCAAACAGGACATCTGAAATGTCCCCCCCCCCCAAAGCTTGCGTGTTATAAATTAGATCTCCAACAGGTGGTGGGATTGGAACAAGCTGGGAAGGTGAGAAGGTGGGGCTAGATGGAAGGCGCCATCGAGAGCTTGCCCATGACTGGACACCGGGGCCCTGACTTGTCCCCTCTGCTTCCTGGCTGCTGTGAGATGGGAACGATGATCTGGTGTCCACCATGTGATGCTCTGCCTCAGCTGTTCCCAAGCAACGATGGAAGCAAACTTCTGAAACCACAAAATAAACCTTCCCCTGTTCAAGCTGTCAGTTCTCTTGTCATGGTGATGGGCAGCTAACACATGCCCGGAGCCTCAGTTTGGTGTTCATGTTGTAGCTTTGGGAAAGGTGAACCTCCCCTTTCTGTTACTTGGGAAGTGCAAGGACACATGCATCTTCCAGAGCTGTTTAAATATTAAAGCAAAACAGAACTGGTGACATCACATGTGAAATCTTTTTGTTTTTGACTGAAAAGTATGCAATGAAAAAAAGATGTGATTGATGTATCCATTGTTTCTTCTCTCGCTATAATCAGCCAAATAACACAAGCACCTCTTACATGGCACACGGAAGCGGTTCTGAGGAAATCCCTGACATCTTCTGAACAGAATACTTGTGGGCAGAGGATGAGGCCAGAGGCTGGAGCTGGTGCTGGCAGAACCTGGTACATGCCAGGGGGGTAGGCCCAAAGCAACCCAGAACTGTCCCAGTGGTGAGGCCTGGCCAGAGGCAGGCTCTATTATCCCAACACATCCTCCACACTCTCAGCCTCGACTGTTGGGGATTTGTGTTCATTTAATTTTTCTTTTTCTTTTATTTTTAAAAGATTTATTTATTTATGCATATGAATGCTCTATTTGCATGTATGCCTGCATGACAGAAAAGGGCATCAGATCCCATTACAGATGATTGTGAGCCACCATGTGGTTTCTGGGAATTAAATTCAGTACCTCTGGAAGAGCAGCTAGTGCTCTTAACCACTGAGCCATCCCTTTTTTCTTTTTAAATCTACCAAATAGGATAATGAGTCTAGTCTCCCGCCCCCCCTCCTTTTTAGATGCTTTTGTGAGATCAACTGAGAAGTTAATTCCATGGGGACACCATGGCTCAGAACATGTGCTATGACATTCAGGTGTTGGGAGGGATGGGTTCTGTTGACACTTTCTCAATGCTAATAACACCACCGAGTGCTCAGAGCTGTGCGGTAACCAGCAATACAGAAACCAGGTAGAGATGCTGTGCATCTTCTTAATAACACACATTAACCCCCCCACCCCCCAAATCCTTGCCCAAAAATGCTGTCGTTTTAATGAGGCTGTAGGGCAGTGGCTGCTCCTCCATCACTTACTCCTTCCTGCTTATTAAGTGCAGCCTGTGTTGTGAGCCTGTGCACTGGGCACTTAATGTGAGTTATCCTTAGTAGTCTCGTGCTTCTGTATGGTGGATGTGAAACCCAGCCTTGGATGACCAAGGGAAACACTTAAGGTCGCATCTCATTCACGGAGATGAGGACTTGGGCTTGTGTTGTCTGACTACAGCTTCTAGGCTCACTGCCTTATACCCCACTGCAAACCCAACAGGAATCCCAGCTGTCTTGTAACCGCCCTGTGAAGGCGCTGGCTTCTCTTGTAGTGGATTAGAAACATTTCTCACTCTTGGAACGCAGGGGATGGGAGGGGCAGGCGGGCCAAGGGAACAGGCCAGGGAAGCAATTCTTTCAGAGAAAACGTCTGTATTTGGATTCTTTTTTTACACATCCAACCCGACAGCAAATTGGCTTGCAGAAGATGTAGGTCATGCTCTGGGCCCGGCATCTGGACGCCTTATATTGTACACTATATTACCAGGGTAATATCGCAGTCTTTATTAGCACCAGCAGGATTTGGGATTCCCATGGGGACTGTTCTTTGCTGTCGGATGTATGAGGCCATTTAATCTCTTTTATCAGATCTGGTGCTGCCTCCCCACCCCCACCTCCTCTTGCAGACCAATAAAGGTTTGAAAACTGGCTTCTAAATACACCTCTCCCTGGCCCCCAACTTCTGTATCTAATAAGCAAGCAAACCAAGAAGGTGCCAAGTCTTTGAAAACCTGCCCTGGTGCAATCGAGGAGCAAATTTCTTGGGAAATTTATAATTGTGAGTTCATCCTTTATAGGCAGACTGGAGGGAGAAGGTGTTGATGTTTGTGCTCGGCTTGCTCTGGTTTCTTCCAGGTGCTGTGGATTTAGGGAACACAGTTGGAGTTCTCTCACCAGAAAACTGGTTGTACCTTTGGTTTTAATTGGGAGAAAAGGTGAGAATGACCCAACACAGAGGGAAAATTTACCCATCAGGCACAAGTACGTGCTTGGCCTATTTGGGGCCACTTTGACAGAACCAGATAAAATGTTTGAGGCTGAGATGTGTCTTTGAAATCCTAGTTGTGCGCTTATTCCCGGTGCCCTGAGAGATTGGTCCATAAATGTAGTAGTGTGAACTATTGGGGGACCTGGGATTCAGATGGGGTCTTGCCTTCGGGAGGCCACAGTCTCAGCAAATGTTATTCACCAACGTGGAAGAAGCTGCGAGGGTCTGAAGCAGATGCTTGGCAAGTTGCCGCGTGCAGAGCAAACGTGTGGGAGAGGGTGTCGGAGCAGGAAGCATCTGTGGGTGGTTTCTTCACCTCAAAGCCTCCGTGCTCTTAGCTGTAAAATGGGGGCAGTCATACTAAGTTTGAGGGCTGTTTGGGAATCTCCTTATATGAAACACAAGGCTGCTGTGCTTGTTTTCCCTGTGAAGGTGCCCTCACATGCACTTTGCTGGAAACCACCCACCTGCTCATATTCATGGGATCATGAGAAATGATGAATATGAAAGAGAATATCTGACCCAAAACATGATGAAGAAAAAGACGCAAATCTACATTGGAAGAAAAGGAATTCCCCCCTCTTTTTCTCTCTCCCTGCCCCCCTCTTATTTGTGTGTGTCTGTGTGTGTGCGTGTGTGTGTGTGTAGTCACATATATTATATAAAACACTTATCCCTGTGTACTGCATAAGTAAGTAGTGATATTTGAAAGAGATAAAGGGCTAAATATTAATGTGAGTAGTTCTTTTTATTTGCATCGGAAAACCCAAGATAATGCTGAATACAGATCTGGAAAGCACACACTGGATGCAGGGCTCAGCTCAGTTGGCTCTGTGACTTCAGGCCTCCTTTTCTGCCAGAAAGGCATAAATGGCAGAGACCTTGCACATTGTGAGGTATGGTAGCCTAGAAGGACTTTGTTGTGACATCACTGTCAGCATAACTAATAGGCTGAGGAGAAGACATAGTTCTGCAGAAATGGGGAGGCTGCTCAATGCCCAGAAGCTTGCTGTCTGTACTTAGCTCAGTGAGTGACTGTTTGCAGGGCCTGCTTTTAAGCAGCATTTTTAAACAGAGAGAGAGAGAGAGAGAGAGAGAGAGAGAGAGAGAGAGAGAGAGAGAGGAGGGGAGGGGCTGGGAGGGGAAGGAGGAGGGGAGGGAGAGGGGGAGGGAGAGAGAGAGAACAATTACTCAAGAACCCCTTATATATGTATAATATATATATTATACAAGGAATAACAGACTCTCAGTGAGCTCTTCTAGTAAACTAATAGCCACTTCCATCACTAAAATTGAGTTCCACAGCTTCAGAGTATTGGAAATTCCACTGCACACTACACCCGCCTCTCTACCTGTTGTCCTCACTGCTGAATATGATTTGCCTTCTGTTTAGAGGATTGCTCAGGTGCCACCAGCAATTAGCAGACATGTCTGGTTGCTTTGTTTCTACCACTTGGCATGGGGGATCAGGAGCACTTGCATAAGCCGTGTAGGCTTTTGATTGCTCTCTTGAAAATGAAGTTCTCTGAAGATCCCAGGTGGTCCAGGATCCTCGATGACTCTGAGTCTTTGGCACAGACCTAGTGATGAGACTTTGTGTGTGCACACCTTCCCACGGAGCATTGGCACCTTTTTGCACACAGTGTCAGTGGCTCTTCATCTGAAAGACCCAGGGACATTCTCAATGTGCTAATTTCTCAGATGGAGCAACAAGGTCCCAGGAGAAGAGTGGACATTCTTCTGGCCACAAAGTTAGCAAGGGTTAGATTCACTACTCACCTAGTGTATGGACTATGGCTGCCACACGCACTGGGATGATCCTTGCCCTGGAGGTCTTAGCAGTGTGATGGAATGTGACATGGCTCACTTGCAAGGATGCGCTAGCGAGCGTATGCTCAGATGTTGGTATCATTTTACAAGCTGATAGCAAGAATCTGCTCATAATTTCATTTCTTTCCATGCAGACTTTGAATCATTTTTGCTATCATTTTGTGTTAGGTGTTCAGTTTTATATGGATAGCGCAGCCTACAGGCAGGTAGATAATTTCTAGAAATGTATGTATGACCCCACCATCCCTGGGGAGAAGCAACACAGCAGTATACATTTGATTTGTTTTTTTTTTCCTTAGGCTGAAGCTTCGTGGGAGTGCATGAAAATGTTTTAAAAAATAAATCTATGTATGTACATACATGCATGTATGCATTTGTATGAGTGTGAATGCTTTTTAAGGATACTCAACCAAACCTCATTAAACCACAGTTGTCTGAAAAGGTTTCCGGATTTATAAAAGAACAAAAACATTTGTTTGTATAGCTTTCCAGGTGGGTTGGCCTATAATTGCAATGATAATGCTCAACGCTTGCACTTGCTTTATAGACTGTGTTCACATAGACAGAGTGTACCACAGAGGACTCGGCCTGTGATGGCACTTGATGGCCCCCTTTCTACATTTTATTTTTAAATACCCCCATGTGCTCTATGGGAATTTTATTATTATCACTGTCTTCACCTTAAACTGGGGACCTGGTCTTAGTAGCCTGAGTTCGAACCCCAGGACTCAGTTGAAGGAAGAATAGAACTGGCTCCTGCTTCTCTGACCTCCACACATGTCCAGTGGCACAGATATATTCATATGTGTACTTACATAGATAAGTAAATAAATAGGTATAATGCAATTATAACAATAAAGCTTTTTTTTTAAACCATCAGACCACAGACCTACTGACCTCTATTAGAGTCACCCCTGGTGCTGAGTCAGAACTTCAGCTTGAATCCCACCTGACCAATGAAACCAGACTATTTGGGTCATTAGTCATTGAGGATATGATTTCAGCCATCAGGTGATTCTAAGGAACAGTCAAGATGGAGAGTACCCTCTGGAGTCATGGCCACTACCCTTGCACAATCCTAAGTCCTGCTTTGTTTGAGGGATGACAGACTGCCCAAGGCCCAGGAGACAGCCGATTCATTCTGAGACACTATGAATACATTAGAGTAGTCGGAGCAGGTAAAAAAGCCAGTCCTTCTTATGGGTCAGGCAATGTTGCTGGTTCCTGATTTCATTCTAATTGCACCTCGCAAGATTAATAATAAAAGATTTTCTCGGTTTATAGATGAGGAAACCTAGGTCCCTCAATTCCTTCATTCAAAGAGCTATTTATAGAGAGAACCTGCACTTCCTGAATGAGAGAGTCTTTCACTGTGTAGTACATGGCATCTATGAACAACACAGGCACAGCTTGGCTCATGGAAAACTGTCCCCAGCCAAGAAAGTCATTAAAATTCAAACTGGGACAAGAGGTAGAGCACATGCCAGGGCGGAGATCCTAGCCCCAGCATTGAGGGGTCCAGATGTCTTCACCTTGGAGCTGTGGGATTCTAGAGTTCCTTACAGCTGGGATGTCTCCAGCCTCAGCTCTGGCCTGGGTCCACTAGGAGTTTTGCAATGTACATGCTAGCATTTAAGGCATCCTTTGCTCTCATGCTCACCCTGGTGTCAACAGCTGGTCAGGGCCATTCAGTCCTGGATCTGCTGTCTGGAGTGTGTATCCCCCCACTCCTAGTCTGCCTGCATCTGCTTCTCTTTGTCAGCTCTCTTCTCTTCATCCTCTGGGATGGAGACCAGCCAGACTAGAGGCAAGGGCAGTGTCTTCTATTCCTACATCCCTGACATCTTACCAGTGCCCTGCACAGCAGAAGTCATATATTAAATATTTATTGAACATATATTAAGATAAGCTTACACTATGTATACTTACGTGATATATAGATTGTATATAATATATCTAAGATTAGATATATATATTACAGATGTGAAATATATGTACAATGAGTAGCTGAAGAAATGAATCACAAGTGTGAAATACATGTGTGGTGAGTGGCTGAAAAAGTGAGTTAGAATTCCATTACCAACAATTTTCTACGATGCTAGCTTAAACTTATTATCTCCATTCATCCAGCCAGTCATTCAAGTTGTAACAGATACCAAATACCAGGATCATTGTTAGGCACTGTAGGGAACGCACATAAAGTCCCTAAAATTGCCTGTTATGTAATAAGCATACTGAAAATCATGTTAAGGAAGGGACAAGTAGGTTAAATGAGTTGTAATCTCCACAAGTCTTGTAGGCGATGGGCATCTTAACGTCCTCATCTCTAAATGGAAAGAATGGGGCTCCAAATACTCCACGTGACACGACAGATTAGATAGGATCAGATTAGCCGAGTTTCTTTCACACCTCCTTGTTCACAGCATGGCCCCAACTTGCCTGATGAGGTAAAGAAGGGAAACCCACTGTGGGAATGGACGGAATATAGAAAAGTAAGCCTGGTGGGGAAGGAATGCTATTCTCTCTGCTTGCACATCTTCCTGCCCGACGATGCCATGTCTGCTGGCCTTGTCACCTAAGTCTGGGCATTGCCAGGCTCCATTGCTCTTCACGTCTGGAAGCCAATTGATAGACTTCAAGGCTCCAGTCCCTTCTTATCTCTGGCCTGAGAAGGGACAGAGTAGAGGGAGTACAGCTTCTTCAGTCCACTGGGCCGGGGATCACATCTCAGCCGCTGCTGCGACTTGGACAGGCTGTTAGCTTCTTTAAACTTTTAAAAAAAATTTGTAACATGCAGATAAGAACACCTGGGCTATTTTGAGAATTGATGTATAGGATGTGTTTAAATGCCATAAGATGTTTACTCTATTACATATTTTTAGAAAACTCTTCCCAAAATATAACTGCCAGTTGCATTCTGGCAGCTCTGAGAGCGCCCACTTGGAGCAAACCTTCTCGTATTCAGTAGGAAGGGATGAAAAGCAACAGAGTTTGTAAGGCTTTGTCAGCATTAAGGTCTCTTAGTTTCTCTATATCAGATATTGACATCCTCTTATAATGTCTGTCTGGAAAGAGGCTAATGATCTGCTATCTGCCTTTTGGATTGGTTTGATTGTGACCTTTATCATTCACCCATTTGTCCTTCCAGCCACATCCCTCACATCCCCATCTACTCACCCACCCACCACCTATTCACTTCTCCAGTTCATAGAAACAGAAGCAGGCACGAGTTCCCCCAGTTTGTTCCATGAGGGATGAATGGTGACAGGGATAAATTATAGAACCACATCTATCAAAGAGGGTCTCTGGCTGTGTTGGAATCTCTCGCAGCATGCGGGGTCCCATTCCAGCTTACAGAACTAGGTGGCCAGTTAGCCATGATTGACTTGGAAGCTACACTTAAAATCCAAACTTCCACAGTCCCCATGCTACTTAAGTTTGAGAAGTCAGTCGATGATGGAGCATTTTTAACATCTAACTATGATATCGATGCTGTTGATAGTAGACATTACCTTTTGGAGGAGCCACAAAGAGTAACTGAAGTGCTGGTGGATCTAGGAGAACTTGGATTATGAGCTCACAATTTGTGGCCATTTTCAAACCCTCAATTACATACTTCCTTAGCACAGTACAGAATTGCTTGCAAAGTACTTTTTGGTTGTTGAAGACGTGAGTGTGATGACTAACAGGTTTTTTGACAGGAACACAACAATATCGTGAAGGGATATAGATGAGTGAACACTGAAATGTGTACTCATATAGCTCTTTTGAAGATGCTACAAAGAGAATACCATCAGGGAGCAGGTCCAAGGCTGACGGATTGGGCGCCTCATTGTGGATAGCAGATAAGGACCTTGAAAGGCACATATTTGATTCAGAGACATGAATGACAAGAAGAAGCCAGCCTTTCAAGGGTCTTGGTAAAGGAGTTTTGGTAAATGGAACAGCAAATGCAGAAGTCCGGAGACAAAAGTGTGATGGAAACATCAGGCAGGAACAAGAAGCATAGGATGGTTATGACCTATAGACCGCGGAAAGACAGACAGATGTCAGAGAAGGCAGCCTGGTCACCAGTCGCCATCCTATAGACTGAGGGAAAGACAGACAGAATGTCAGAGAAGGCAGCCTGGTCACCAGTCGCCATCCTATAGACTGAGGGAGAGACAGACAGAATGTCAGAGAAGGCAGCCTGGCCACCAGAACTCATTCCATTTTAAGCCAAAGACCCCAGGGGGCTCATTTTTGCTGTGTGGTGGGAGGAGGAACAGAGCATCTCTCTAAGTGGCATTTCTCACTCTGGCTTCTCTGACCAAGGCATTCTAAACTCATTCCTTCTGAGCCCCTTTCTTCTGGCAGAGCCCCCAGCCCTGGCTCCTTAGCTCTAGTGCCTAAATTCTGTTCTCACTCCAGCTTTAGGCAAAGAGGCCATAGCCACATGGGCCTGTTGTCCCAAGCAGTCACCTTGAATTTACTCATTGGGAAATGGTAATCTCTTGGAAAAATGATTATTCATTAGTTTTTAAGAACTTTACATATGAGCACTGTATTTACACTATTTTCAGCCTATGATCTCTGAACTCCAAGTCCTCCCATGTTCCCCCACTCCCTCTCAGGTTCATAACTTTTTCATTATTGTTTTATATATACATATATATACATATGCATATATATGTATATATACATATATATGTATACACACACATATATACACATCAGTCAGACATATCCATATGTGTGTGTATGTGTGTGCACGCTCATGCACGTGGGTGTCTGAATGAACAGAAATGAAATCTAGAAACTACTCCAATGTTGTGTACCTAGCTTCACTCCTGTCTTCACCATTTCAGGGCTGGGTACCCAGCTTCACTCCTCGGTCTTCACGATGGGCTTTTCCTTTTTATTTTGGAGTGGGGCAACTCAAAGAAATAAATACCTCATGCATTGAATCCCCCATTAAGTCAGTGTAAACTGGGGTGGGCTTAAATTTCTGCTCACTGACTGCATCTATCTTGATTTTAGGGAGATCTAAGTCTAGGAGAGATGAGTTTCTTTAACCCTTGTTGTACCAAATGAGGAAGGCTTGCCCAGTCTTCAAAGGACACAAATTTGCCATGGATTGGATTGCTGAAGTTTTGTTTGTGCTGCAAAGTTTAAGACCCCGAGCCTTGCAACCCACCTCCATGGATGCAAAATGTGCCTCTCATATTAGTGCCGTGGTCCTTAGTGGCTGTGCTGAGACTCAGTTAGCCCATCTGTGAAATGGAAATAATCATGGCACCTGCACAGGATCGTTTTTATATGCCATGAGCCACAAACAAGTGAATTCATGCAATGCACACCGCACAGTACTGGGCACCTAGCTGGTGTCCAATCTGTTCTCTGGCTCTGCCGTGTGCTGCTGCTGTAAGAGCCTTCTGCTGGAACCAAGGAATGAAACAGTGGTTCATTAACAACCGGCCCAGGGAGAATAAACTCCACAGGAAGCTACAGGGTCATTAAGCACCAATGGTGGTAACAAGGCTATTAATTTCCCAGGGTTTCCTTTATCGAGCCACACAGTGAGGTGATGCTTAACCCAGCAGGAGGGAAGGGGTTTGGAGTAGGGTCTGGGGAGCAGGGGATCACAGCTATTTCCTAAGGTTGTAAGTTTGTGAGACGTGAAGGACTGGAAGACTGTTTCACTGTCAGCCTGCACTGTGGCTCATCCCCCAAGGAGTGAGCATCTGAAAATAATTTCTGTGTTTGTTGTGGGCAGTGAGGTGTAGAGCAGAGAGGGCTGGCTTTAGCATCTTAACCTGCATTTAAATCCTATCGCTTTCAACAGTAGTTATGACACCAGGGAAAATTATTTTATTTCTCATTGCCTACATCTGCTCATCCAAGACATAAATGGGCAAATCATGATTTACATGAGGCCACAATTCAGGATTCAGGAAAAGGGTTTTGAGGATACTATTTAAACCGTGACATCTCAGGCAACAGAAAGTGTCATCTTAATATGGTTGTGCCACTTTAAATGTGTGTCTCTCCTGAGTTACAGGTTTTACTGTTCTCCTCTTCCATTTGTTTGCTTGTAATATGTAGGTGGATGAGTTACTTCTGGCTCTAGTCAAATCCCCACACTTTGGCTAAAACCCAGACCAAATCTCACAAAGGAAAGAACAGGTACAGTGTGCTCTTCAGAGTGAGCTATCTCATTAGAATGTATTTCCAGAATGTGAGAAACCAATATAACATCAGAGGAAATTTCTAGAAGAACTGAATAGATTTATGTATCACCATATTGATTTGAATGGAATGTCTGAAATATTTTTAGCTCTAATTTTTTAAGCAACTAGGACAAAAAGGGAGTTACTGTAAGTTACGTATCTGGATGTGCCAGGCAGCGGAAATATTTCTTTTTAGGACAAACCTTGAGAGTGGAAATAATTCTTAAAATGTTTTCACAAGGATCCATATACTGAACTTGTGGCTTGTGAGGTCTCCATAGCCCTTCCTGGTCTCTCTAGCTGATGTTTTCATTCAAGGTTACCTCATGTTCCTTCTTCTTACTATGAAAAACACTTATTATTAAAAGTTATTGCCAAACTAATTTCTTTCTTTGCTTTTGGAGTTATCGCCGAATATCTCCCCAGAGAATGCGTCTGAGCTGTCAGCTTCCTGATGTTTGAACTCTTGTGGCACCTCATGGAGCCTCTCCCAGTGTGTGACTTGGTGCTCGGTGGCTGTCTGTTTTCTGTCTTGAGCCTCTTCAAGTGAGGCTGTGTTCATTGCGCTTACCTGTAAGTTCACACAACGTGTACAAGAGCCAACACACAACAGGTGCCAGAAAACAGCTGGAGCAGAAACTATTTCCAAACCAGGGACCGAACGACGACGCCTTAACAGTACAGCGTTCACACGCCCTTTGGATCAGAGAGGTCTGATGTTTTTCATTCTCATGCTGGCCCTGGGAAAGATTTGGTCATGTGTTGCAAACGGACATTTCTGTGCGGAGACAAGAACGCTGATTAGAGTGAATGCTCGGTGATTACCTTTTCCTGACAATCCAGTCTTTGAGGTGTGTGGGGAGTGCACAAACTATTTCTTAGCACATACACAGAGCTCCAGGATATGGCGTTAGAATCCTCTTCCTCTATTTCCCACAGTGATCCACATTCCTAGCATACAAATGTGCCCATGGCTCATGTGTGTACTGGCTGTGGTCTCTGTTCCTTGGTGCTGGTCTCTGTCTGCCCTGGGATGCCCCTTTTTCAGGTGATCAAATGTGCAATGAGGGGTCAAGAGCCCTGGAGTTGATCTGATACAGATCCAAATCTTATCTTGAAATGTAACCATTAGATCTTAGACTTGAGGAGACTCGGTTGTCACAGTTTAACTGTTAAGGCACCTCATCCAGACACTGTAGGTGATAGGTTGGCAAATGAGTACTGCTTTGAGTGGCTCATAGTCTTATTAAATGGTTGGGATAACTTCTTAGCATGACTTGGATCAAAGATCACTTCTTCAGTTGTGCTTGGTCTACTAAAGGAAGCTTTCTCATGTACCTTGGCTTTGTGTCTGTTGTTTCATGTTTTTTAATCACTCTCCAAATGTCTGCATATCTGTTTCTTCTGTTATGACCTAAAAGACAGTCCAATAGTCTACAAATTTCCTCGTGGCCCTACAAATAATATCAGATAGAGTAATAGCTGGACAACTCTCAATTAATGAAAACATGAATTATTCCTTAAAATATGTAGAAAACTGCATTCAGTGTAAAAAAGAAAATTGGACTAGGCATTTGATTGGCTCCTTAATTTGCTCACAGCTTGCATGTGTGTTAATGGAACATATTTAGCCTTTCTGCTAAGGGATCTGTACAAGGTTGACGTTCCTGGTCTTTAAGAGAACATTAAGTAATGACTAAGTGGCGGTTTCTCTTCACTCTCTTCACTATTTGCATAGGAAAACAGCTACTTAGCACATTTACCAATGACTTTTTATAAGGTAGGTGTTTTCCCCCAACTTTTTGTTAGCCTCAGGTTCTCAGCATGTGAGACGACAATGTTTGTGCTTCAGATTTGCAAGTGTAGCAGTGTTAGTTCTCGGATCAGTTTGTCGCGTGGGTAATGTTCTACAACAAAGGCAACTACTTGTTTGCCCTGATGTTAATGTTTTGAAATGGAAGGAAGCTCTGGATTCTGAGAGGGCTGTTGCTGCTAGCACTGCAAATAGAGTCCTTCCTTACTTCCTACCAGTCCCAAACTCAGACTCCACCTTGCCTCCAGCTGAGGCACTATGGCTTTCCACCTCAACCCACACTGCCGTCCTGGTGTCCAAGCTGTCCACGGGTGTCCGATCTCTCAGGTCACCCTGAATGTCCCTCTTCACTTCCTGGAAAACTCTACTTAGCTTTCTTGATGCACTTCAGTGGTAGTTCTGTGAGGTTTAAGCTTTGGTGTCAGGAAAGGAGCACCAGAGGCCGTAAGACTAAAGAGACTGTGGGCAGCCATGAGCAGACAAAGCCATAGCTTACTCACCCAGGGAGAGGGCTGTCATACAGACTGTCGGGTAGGCAGATGTTGGTGGCATGCAGACACATATCAGAACAGAAAGGCCACACACAGGCACACACACCAGGACACAGACTGCACAGAGGTAGGCACACAGGCCTGCAGACAGACATGTGCAGGCAGACTGCCAAATGAAAAAGGCTAAATGACATTGTCGCTGACCTTACAGTCATATTTATATTAAGATTCACACAAAGGGGACATTTTTCCAGGACAGCCATGTAACAGATTATATCACTGCTTGCTTTTGTCTTTCCCCTACCATCATGTGTCAGACATTTTGTCCAACACTAGGCATCTTGGCCTATGCCAGATATCCACCTCACCTCCATGTTGTCTAAACATAAGCTGGTCCTTACAGCCTTCTGTCCCTATACACTTGGTCCAGGAAGCTTTCTGTGAGTACTCTAACCTCGTTTGGGCCCCATTACACTCTCCTCAAGTTCTGGCCTTCGGTTTGATGGGTGTGTGTATGTACAAAGGCAGAGGTGCATAAGAGAGTTAGTTTCAGAGTTAGATAGACCAGGATAGAATTTGAATTCTAGTACTAATTACTGGCTTTGTGATCATGGGCAAGTTGCTCATTAGTGATGCAATTTTGTTTTCTTTCACGAAATGATGTGCCTTTATAAGTCTGATGTGAGCAGTAACAATGACAACAGTAGCAACGTTGACTGCATACTTTACGTAGGGCTTGACCTATCAGAATCATTCTGTGCATGCTGGGCACTAGACTTGGTGCTGCTGCTGTGGCTGAGGGAACTACAACTGACCATATCAATACTTACATCCACACTAAAGTAATCCATTCACTTCTCCCGGCACTGAGGGGATTCCTAAAATGTGTAACTTCTGGTGTTAAAATTAGGACATTTGCAAAATGCACAAGGATTAGTGGCCATGTTCGTCCTCATTAGATGAGAAGAAACTTGAAGATTAGGACCTTGAGCCTCAATTATTTATATGCCTAGTACTGAGTACATTGTTTTTTTTAACAATTAAACAATTAAACAATTAAAATAAAATACTTTGCCTTAATTTTATTAATTTTGTATGTGTGTATATGCATGTGTATATGTGCACACATATTTGTGCATGTGGACCAAAGCTTGGAAATTGTCAACTATAACTTCGTTGCATTTCATTGGTCAATACGGGATAAGGCTGCTATAGATTGAAGGGGCAATGTTGCTGCTTGTGTTTTCAAATCACACAACATAGCCTGTAACTATATGGATGAGATGAAAGATCGTGGGCATTTTTACAATCTGTCACTGATCAATAAACATTCAAATTTAAAGGAAGCATCTAAGCCACATAATTAGCTGATACCTGTTATATGTTTGTAAGTGTTTTCCTTACCATTTTTAAAGCATCAAGAGCCAGGAACTCTGGTACCTATCAATTAAGGGAATAAGTAAGTTATGCATATAATTTTTGCATGAAATTGCAGAAAAGGTTTAATTCAGTGGTGACATATGCTTGCTGAGAAGGTGCATCCTCAAATGATGGATCTTTGGCGCTCTGAATGGCTAGAAGAATACTCAGGTGGCCAGTTTCTTAAAGAAATATAAACTTGGCACCAACTAACCAGCTTCCTGCTAAGTGTAGGGCAGGTTGACTCTGTTTTACTTAAAGGAGGAGCTGCCATCAGAGAGGGTTCCAGGGCAAGGGGATGGGACAGGGCTGCTCCTTAGGCTGTGTGCCATCTTGATGTTCACATGCTATTTCCCTCAGTCTGTGTCCGTCAAGTTTTGCTGGCACATTCTTCATTAAATTAAAGAATGTTCATGGTGAGGTAAGGGGGATCAGATGGTTTGCACCAATCATTGGTGAAATAAGAATAAAAACACTAGACTAAGGACAAGCTATTTAATTTGGCTCTTTCTTTCTTTCTTTCTTTCTTTCTTCCTTTCTTTCTTTCTTTCTTTCTTTTTTCCAATGACTTAAACAGCTGAATTGATTAAAATCTACTTTAGGGCCACTTTATGCACTTAACTAGACAAATAGTGTCTCCAGGCCTCAAGGGGCTGTGGGTGGGAGGACTTCTAACTGTAGCAGTTTCAGAAACAGGTTTGAAAATCACGCCCTTGTGGAGGAGTACTGGACTCTGATGTGGGATGTGGAAATAAGGCAGGTCATGCGCTATGGAGTGAGAAGGCCTTGGAGGGTGGTGATTAGGGGGGAAATAGATGAGTCAGATGGAGGAAGCCTTCAGGGAACACAGCAGCATGTTATTGGACCAGGGTTATAATACAAGAAAGGATTACCTGCAGGTTGACCAGAGACAACTGGTCCCAGATGGAATAATCCTGTCTGCTCGTGGCTGTGCATTCAGGATGCTGCTGGGTTGTGGAGTTGGGAGGCAGAGACTGGGGCTGGATGAGCTCCTGAGTAACCCTGTCCACAGTGTGATGGGCAAGTCACATCAGCCACCTTAACTGAAGTAGACTTGTCAGTTAAATGGATAGTGCTGTCGCATAGCACCTAACCTAATAGCTGCCACGATTCTGGTGATCTTAGAAGCCATGGCTTGCAACACCATTTAGAGAATTATTTAGGTGAAGTTACATCATAGAAGATAGTTTTCTTTCACCTCTGTTGTATCTAAAGGGTAGGTGTAGCAAACGTTACTGGTGCCTCAATCGTATTCATTAATATGAAGGCTGCTGGCTGTAAGCACAGCAGACTGAATCAATATCCCAGGAACAAACAACTACAAAAGAAATTTGATGCATAAACACTCTGTCTTCTTTGTTGGTTGGGGCAAATCAGAAGCAAATTATTTATTATTATTATTATTATTATTATTATTATTATTATTATTATTATTATTATTACACGCATATGCCACAGTGCACAAGATGAGGTCAGGACTCTTCCCAGGATTTGGTTCTTTCCTTGCACCATAGGGCCACATTTTGGATCATTTCCCAGGGGTCCCATGCTTACCCACGGAGGCCATCTGTGTTTTGCCAGCCTTGGGATTGCCTTCCTGCACTGTTGTGTCTCACGTCTCCCTCCCCCAGCTATATAATGCAACATAGAGATATAGATGCAAACAAACCATTTACATTTTATCTTTATCCCAAGAGCAAGAGGTTGTGCTGCTGCGGCACATTAAGGCAACCATAGATAACGATCATGCACCATGTATTTCAAAAAGCTAGAAGAAGCGACCTTAAATGTTTCCACCACAGACAAATGATTAGTGTCTAGGAAGACAGACATGTTTCATACATGCATATGTTTGTGTATCTACCTGTTCTTGTGTTTTTGAAATAGGGTCTCATGATCTTACCCAGAATCATGTGTTCTATCAGTTCTACTTTGGTTCACAACCTTTGGGTCACGAACCTTTCTGGTGTCAAATGACCCTTCCACAGGGGTCACATAAGACCTTTGGAACACACAGACATTTACATTATGGTTCATAAAAATAGCAAAATTACAGTTATGAAGTAGCAAATTTTATGGTTCGGGGGGGTGATCAGCACAACATGATGAACTGTATTAAAGGGTCTCCGCCTTAGGAAGGTTAAGAAACACTGCTCTAGACTTTATGTGTAGCCAAACATCTCATTATACATTTTAATGTTTTGTATAGCATACATAAATTTAAAAATTAAAACCAAATAAAGTCCTCTGTGCCATAACGTAGTAGGGTGCTGAACCTCAGTCATTTCTGAATTCTGGCATTTTGGTGCTGAGTTCATGAACAAATGTTTACTAAAAGAAATTTGAATTTGAGGCCCTTCTATTCTCTCAGCCTCCAACACATAAGTTGGAGTTTCCTGCCAGCCCTTTGTGGCAGGGGGATGTCTCCATTCCTTCTAAATCAACCTCCACATGGCCAAACTATGTTTTTTTTTCCTAAGGAACAATTAGAAGTTGTGTGTGCGCGTGTGTGTGCATGTACATGTGCATAGTACACATGTTCATATGTGTGTGTGTGGGTTCATGGATGCAGACGTATGTGTCTACACCTGGAGGTCAGAGGTTGATGTCAGGTGTCTTCCTCAGTCACTCTCATTTCTTTTTCTGAGCCAAGTTCTCATCTGATCTGGAGCTTATCTGTTTAAGCTGGGCTGGCCGGCCAGTGAATCTCAGGGGTCTGTCTGTCTGTCTGTCTGTCTGTCCCTAAGATACGAACATGCATCACTGTGCACCTTTTTATGAAGGTGCTAGGAAAATCTGAACACAGCAAACACTCTGACAGAGCCATTTCCCTAACAACTTTATCTTCCCCTCCTAATGTGGACCCAGGTTTTTTTTTCCTCTCTCTCTCTTGTCTAGATCCTAAGCCATGTGCTTTTGAGGAAAGTCTCAAATGGTGATAGTTCCAGCCTGAGACTAATAGTAAACTTGGCACTTCCTGGTGTCCAGCTAGTGTAGTCACTGTGGCAGCCAAGCCATTAATTTTAAAATAGAACAAGCACACAACTGTGTTCAGGTGCCCATTATTTCTCTGCCCTTTGACCTTAATATGCAATAGTTAGTCATTTGTTCAATAAGCATTCCCAAGTCTACTGCACACAGACTTTGAGGTTGGGGTCAAAATTTACAAAGCAGAAGAAGATAGATGCCTGCACAGTCACTGCAAGACACAGTAGACACTTAATCCATCATTTTAGGCTGAAAGAGATATGCAAAGAGATCAGTGCCATGCGGTGTGATCGATGCGATGTATTTTTAGCAGGGTTTTCTAAGTGTCGCCCTCGGGTCGACAGCATCAACTGCAGAATCGCCTGAAAGTTTGGAATTGCAGGTGCCCCCTGTTGAGTCAGAGACTCTGGAAGTGCGCAGGCAGGTGATCTGTGTCTTAACAAGCCCTCTGGTGATCTGATGTCCTCATATGTCAGAACCACTGTGACAGCAGATTACAAGATGTTTTGACAGAGGAGAGAAGAGTCTGTGGTTTCTGTGTGCACGTTACTTGTTCATGTGGAGAGAACTGGGTATGTATAGGAGGAGAAACTGAGGCAGCTTGCCTGGATTATGTAAGTCCAGAGCTGGCTTAAAAGAACAGTGTGAGTATTGGCTGTGGCTTGGCCTGATGCAGACCCATAATGTCATTGCCTAAAATAATGAAGGCCTCCAGACATTTCTGATGCCAAATCACAACGGATAAAGTGTTTTCAATATGAGCATGTCTTGATTAAAGAAAATCATTACTAATTTATTATCACACAATGGAAGGTGACGAAACCCATTTTGACATGACGGAAGAGGCTGCAGTTTATCAGAGCTCTGCCTAGAGGTCCCTTAAACTATGCCACCTCTCTTTGCTTTTTTCTCTGTCATCATTTTAAGCCCTTGAAATCAAGCAGGACCTTCATGACTTGAGTTTCACTGGCCAAATATCCAAGACGCTCAACGACTGTTTCTCAGTCTGATTTTTCCGGAAACAAACGTCGCATGGTCCTTTGTCCCACATGCCACTGAGCTGTTGCTTAAGGGACTTTAAGTGGAAATTGTTGAAATGAACACACACGCTCTGTTGCTACAGATACAGGAGCTACCATTGAAGAGTGATTTGGAAGTGTAGGTGCCGCACATTGTTCCTGAGGCCCGTACAGTCTAAATTACACACATATCGACGCCCAAGAGGTCCAGTTGAGCAGGTGGTTTTTATTGTTATAGAATAATATGTGGCATAATTAGCATATGCAAATGACAGTAATCCCAGATGCTTCTAGTGCTCTGCACTTAAGAGAATACACCCACAGCTATTAACTCATTTGATCCTAACAAACTTACAGACTTGGGATTGGCAGATGTCGTCACAATCTTTATTCCCTGGGCATAGGAATCGACTGCAAGAACAAATAGAATTCCTTTCCTTCTGGTTTTGGAGGATAAACTAGTCATCAACCAGCACAGAGTCAAGAACAGCACAACTGAACAGCAGCTCTCCAAGGGAGAATGCCAAAGATGCCTCCCCTTGAATCGACCACAGTGACCATAGTCCTTAGCAAGCCAGAGCTATGGCTACCTATGGAAAAGGCCAATGGTACCTACATTATAAGGGGCAGGGTAGGTGTTCAGGTAAGAGACGTTATTTTTTTCATTGGAACCATTACCTTTAGTTATTTTTAGGGGAGCCATTTGATGAATAACTGGTGATGTGGTAAGGCCTTGGATTTGCCTTAAGGACAGTGAGCTCAGCCCCAAGTTGTGTTTTTCCTTAAAATTAACATTTCGGAAAGCATTTGCTGTGTGTGAACCTTATGTTATGTGCTTGCATTTACCAGTTTGCTCCTCACAGTCACACTCTGGGGTGGGTGGGACTGTCTTCCTCATTCCACAGTGGGGTAAACTGAGGCACAGAAGAGTGGAGGCATTTGCCCAGAGTATATGGTACAAGCAGAGCTCAGCATATAACCTAGGCAGACAGTTCTCTTCTCATGTTCCCTCTTTCCAGCTGTGTCATCACCTGGATGTCAAGTCATGGCAGAACAGGAGTGCTTACCTGGGAAGTAAATAATTCAGCAGTTACATCACAACCTTCCCAAGACTTGAAAAAGAGAGAAAATATGAATTTCCCAAGGAAATCTGAAGAATTTTTTTTTAAATTGAGAAATCAAAGGAAGCCAGAGATCAGTGACTAATCAAAGTCTATGTGAAGCTCTGCTAGGAGACCCTGGTGTCTTCTGGAAGGAAATTATCTCTCTTGAGTAGCCTCCTCTGGGACTGAAGCTGCCAGTAGGCTCAGAATCCAAATGGGTCTCTCAGTGAAGCCCAAGACTTGGGGTCCTTCGTCTACTTTAAGTATACATTTGTCAACTTCCAGAATTGTAGATATCCTTGGAAGTGTTTCCTAATGTGTGTGGATGTGAGGATCCTGTGAGGATGCTGAGGTGGGAGGCCGCTGAATTATTCATCAGTTCTGTTTCTAGACGCTTGGTATTCAGCAAAGCACAGACAAAAATTCAGAGAGAGCGACATGTCCAGAGACTCCGTGTACGGAAAGGCCACGTGTAGAGGGCACTCCTAGTTTGCTTCCTGAATTTTCAGATAGGGACAATTGAATTAACAACAACAACATCAACAACAACAAAAATGACAATACCACAAACAGAATAGGATATGCCATTCAAGGGCAGGAGTTGATTTTGCTACCACCCATGGACCTGGTTAAAAAAAAATCAAGCTGGTTATAAACATCCCAGGCAAAATTCTAAACTGTAACTTCTTGTTTGTTGTTTTAAGTTTGGCTAATTATTAGTTTCCTAAGGCTTATGTTTGGTGATATGGTATAGAGTTGAATATGTTAATGGAACTTGGCTTTTTGATAAAATGCTTAGTGTCTTAAATAGAATCACATATCATTTACTCACTTGTTTACTCATTGCAATGGAATAAACTGTCACCAGTGGAATCGTAGTCCCAGACAGGCCAAGTGTTCCGCCACCCTGTCAGCATTTTACCTTGGTGTGCAGTCTGTCGCTGTGACTTGGTAAGAACGGGGACACAAACACTTCTAGTCTAATCTTCTCACCTTCAAACCCAGCTCTCACGAAAGGAGGCAGATGGCACAAGGTAATAAAAGCCCGTGGGCATAAAATCCCTATAAAGGAGCAGTAAATTATCTTCCAAAGGCAAGCAGAGCTAGGGCAATGAACAGCCAGATGAGAGCTCATCAGATATGGAGAGGACAACTTAGTTGAGGCGAGTGGATGAACAAAAGGACACCCTAGAAGTTAGAAGTGGGCTGACTGCCAATGTATATCTAACTGACCTTGCGGGGAGCAGGCTGGACTTGGCATTCTCTAAGGGGTCCTTCGTCTCTCACAATGCCATCATTTGATACCTGACTTACTCTCATTCAGCTGAGCCTCTTGCTATGTCATAGAAATTGCTGGTGCCCGCCATTGTTAACTCTTCTGTGCCACCAGGCAGAGATCAGCATCACTTCTCAGTCTCTTCTTATACGGCTGTGGGTCTGAGTTCTGGCCAGTGCCTACACCTGAGTGGGCAGGGCTGGCCCTTAAGTAACTCCATTTTAACCCCTGATTTCCTTCCTTGCTATTTCAATGGAGACTGTCATTCCAATGACCTAGAAGAAGGCAGAACCATAGAATAAAAGGAACCTGGCTCCCACATGGCAGAGTGGAGTAACGTTCTCCCATCTGATTTCTGGCCATGATGGTGGCTATTGGACACTTCAGCTCACAGTAGCTATGGTTGCACACACAAGGTTAACCCAGTGGAAGTTCTAGCACTGATGGAACTTAGAAACTAATGTCTGTGAGTGGCTTCTGAGGGAGGGTGGGTCACTCTTCTTCTATGCTCCAGTGGATTGCACCCTATTCATGTGTGTATGTGGCAGCACTACTTGGATTCATGGTGCTATTGGTTTATTACTAACAAAACACAGACATCAAGTTGGGAGAGAGACAGAGTGAGAGGCACCAGAGAGAGTTGGAGGGAGGTGTCAGTGGATGGGTATGATCAAAATACATTACATAAATGTACAAAACTGTCAACAAATAAATAAGAGCATTCTTTAATAAAAGCAAGTCAGATATTGTTCCCATGAGCTTACAAAAAAAAAAAAAGGAGCACATTGATTAGGAGACATCTTACTGAAAGTTTTCAAAAGAACCTCAGCTCCATCTTATTTACCCCAAATTAAAAAATAAAAGGCACATGTAACTCTAAGCCTGTAAGTTACCATATATGCTCAAGCCAGGACTTCAGGAGACACCACGAGAACCAGGCTTCCCCGTGCTCTTGATTTGCCTCTTCTTTTTCCACAAATATCTCATTAGGATCTACATCTGCTGTTCATATGTCATCCAAGTCTGACCAACTACAGAAATGAGAGTTTTTTCCCCCCTCTCTAGTACTGAAGATTAATGTCCTGCCTTTTTCTGGGTTTGGTCCTGCACTCACTCTTGATCCATCATGGTAGCCCAAAATATGGAAATATCTCCATGAGATGAGTCATGCATCCCTCCTGAGTCCGCTCTTCCAGAAGTGCATGACTAAGAGTATGGGTGAGAAAAGGAGAATATGGTGATGTTACCAAAGGATATCGGGCAGTCAAATCAACATTATGACCTTTGTTTCAACCAAACACCAAAAGAAGTTAAAGGACTCATTTAACATCATACAACCAGTAGCCACAGCAAACTAGGCTTCCTGCTTTGGACCAGTCTCTTTTACTTTTATTTCTGTAACATCCAGTACAGTGACTGGTGCAGTATCACATGACTAAAAGTTGACCTTTGTCTTCTGATTAGACACCTTAATACTCTTCTAAATGGGTCTCTCCTGAGCCTGTACAGCTTTCCTCACATTGAGTGTGAAGATTAACAAATGCCCACTGTTTTCTGTAGGAAGCAGCTTTGAGTTCCTCAAGGGAAATGCTGCTTTCTTTGAGTGTTAGGACAGCTGCCTCTCATCTGCCTTTCTCGCCCCTGGAGGGAGGCTCTCACCACTTCCTCCATCAAGAAGAACAGAGGATTCGGTGACATGTTGACATTGCCGATTAGTCCTGTCTCCCAAGCAATGACGTTGACAGATCCTTCTTTGAACAGTCACTTCGTGGCTGGTAGCGTCGGAACTGAAAATATGATGCGGTGTGAACTACAGTACTTGGGAATCCCAATCAGACTTGTGACGATGGATCAGAAGGTACACTTACAGCTTTCAAGTACAAAGCAGCATTAATGCACTGGGGCTGAGCTAACATTATGCCTGGGGTTTAATTTCTAAGTGAGACTTTGCCAGACAATTATTCTCTCAGAAGCTGTTAAGTTAGAAGTTAAGAAAAAAAAAAAGTAGAATTCAAAAATGCAGTTTTGAATTTTACTAGAATCTTGATTATGCCTTTCTGGTATGTCCATATTTTATCCTTAGATACTTCTAAGATCAGGAAGAGAGGAGATTGCAAGGTCCAGGCTGTAACCTGGTTGGTCTGGCCTGTTTTGCTTTCTGTGTACCTGTGGTTTCTTCCTCTGTTGTATCTCAAAGTAGACCTCGTCAGAGTCTCCGTGGCTTAGCACGGTGATAATGTCTCACTCCTGTGGTAGGTCAGGGTAGGACAAGAAGTGTCTCTGTTCCACAGAGTCAGTCATGTGTGATGTCTGTGTGACTCCACCTTCAAGAAGCAGAATTCTTCTGCATAAGGCTGTAATGTATGGAAATGAAAACCACATCTGGGGGCACCATAGGCCTGACCCGGAAGTAACGTGCATCATTCCTACCTCCATTTCATTAGCATCAGTCCTTGCAGGCTTGCCTAAAAGGACCTTGGGAAGTTTAGCTTAGAAGATATATCTCTTTGCCACCTGAAATGTGTTACTCTTTAAACTAACTAGTCTGTTGGACTGGTTTGGGCATATTGTCATCAGAGATACCTAACATGCATTTGTCATCTTGCTGTCCCCCAGCTAGTTCAGCAGTTGCCACCACTTGTAAGAGAAAACCCAAATTACATAGCATGGCAGAGTGTAGAAGCCTTCTTGATCGTAACCCTGCATCTCCGGTCATTTTGTCCCATGTCCCATCCCCTCATCTGGCACTCCAACATCTTCAAATTACTTTTGGTTCTGGAACACACAGGGTTGGTTTTTCACTCCATGTATTTTTTAAATTTAATTTTATTAATTTATTCATATTACATCTAAATGGTTCTCCCATCCCTTGTATCCTCCCATTCCTCCCTCCCTCCCATTTTCCCCTTACTTCCCTTACCTATGACTGTGACTGAGGGGGACTTTCTCTCCCTGTATATGCTCATAGGGTATCAAATCTCTTCTTGGTAGCCTGCTATCCTTCCTCTGAGTGCCACCAGGTCTCCCCATCCAGGGGACGTGGTCAAATAAGAGGCACCAGAGTATGTGTGAAAGTCAGAGCCCACTCTCCACTCAACTGTGGAGAATGTCCTGTCCATTGGCTAGATCTGGTACATTTACACTATGGAATACTACTCAGCTATTAAAAACAAGGAATTCCCAAAATGTGTGGACAAATGGATTGAACTAGAAATGATCATAATGAGTGAGTTAACCCAGAAGCAGAAAGAGTCAAATGGTATACACTCACTTATATCTGCATACTAGTCCAAGGGACATGTCCCATGAAAGTCTTCACTTACCAGGAAACTGGGACAGAGGGGAGGACATCCTATTGGGACTCTAGATGAGAGAAGCATGGGAGAATGGCAAAGTAGAAGGATCCAGGAGGTCCTAGAAACCTACAAGAAGAACATTATGATAGACAGATTTGGACCCAGGGATCCCGCTCAAACTATAGCACCAGTCAAGGACAATACATGCCGTAAACTTTAAACCCCCACTCCGTGTATTTTTACAGGCTGCTTCTCGTACCTGAGATCCACTTGCCACCTCTTGCCCTCACCTGATTCTTCAGTAGCAATCTCTATCTTTCAAGGTTTTTTTCAGTCCCGCTGAGAAACCTTTCGTAGGATTCCCACAGGCCTGGATGAAATCATTGTTCATGGCCTGGTTTGTTCCCTTTGCCTAGGCCTTTTCAAAGAGCATACCATAGTTTAGGGGCAAAATTTTATAATTCTTAAGAGTAAGTGGTAAAGAGAGTTTCTGAATAGTTCAATGTCAACTTGACACAAGCTAAGGCCATATGAGAGGAAGGGACCTCAAATAAGAAAATGCCTCCATAAAATCAAGTTGTAGACAAGCCTGCAAGGCATTTTCTTAATTAGTGATTGATGGGTTGGGTTCAGCCCATTGAGGGTGATGCCATCCCTGGGCTTGGTGATCCTGGGTTCTATAAGAAAGCAGGCTGGTAAGCAGCACTCCTCCACGGCCTCTGCTTCAGCTCCTGCCTCCAGGTCCCTGCCATGACTTCCTTCTGTGATGAACAATGATGTGGAAGTGTAAACCAAATGAACTATTTCCTTCCCAAGATGCTTTTGGTCATGGTGGGACATCAGAGCAATAGGAGCCCTAAGTCAGAGAGTCACAGGTTTGATTTTGAGTTTTGAATTTGCTATGTGGATAAGTTACTGATGCTTCTAAATTTAGGTGGGCTCTTGTTAAAAGAGGCAGTAAGGGTGTTCCCACCGGTGCTTTGTGAAATCCAAATAAAATAACATGGCTTAGTGCTTAGTATGTAATATACAGCACACAGTTGATAAGTGTTAGGTTTTAATGTCATGGCTACTGTTCTCTATCCATCACATTTCATAAAGTGAATGATTTGAACACAGGACGGTTATCTTCCTACTTACTTTTGCTACCATTTTGCTCTGAACCACATGCTTAGAACATTTACTGAATTAATAAATGAGTGAATGGATATGAGTTATACCATGTTCAATAAAACTCACTCCTATTTTTTTCAGGGCAGAGGTCAGACTAATCCTAGAGCTCTTCAAATAACAGGAACACTGGCTGCCCAGCGTCAGTTCCCTCCTCTCCCTGTCGTCTCCCTCTTGTTTGTCCTTATTAGACTACGATCCTTGTAAAAGCTGTCCTTTCTGTGTCTTTGTACCAACGTGTCCCTTTAAAAAGTCTATTAATGAATCTCTGATAACAAACATTTATCTTTCTTCTAGAACTTGATACTTTCTGTACTGTCACCATCTCTGTTCTTGTTTTAAATTTATAAACTCAACCAATACAATATCCCCACCCTGAGGATCTAATATATGATAGATACCAAGATATACACATCCATTTCTCCTTCCTCTTCTCGTCTTGTAACCCTCTTCTCTGTATAGTAGCTATGCTTGTCCTTCAATATCTATTTTATGAGAATGTAGGCTTTTTGAGGACAAGATCTAACTATGGTTCCAAAGTATATTCTCTGTCACCCTTGTTTTAATTTTTTTTTTAGACAGGGTCTCGTTATCTAGGCCTGGCTAGCCGAGAACTCACTGAATAGACCTGGCTGGCTTTGAACTCACAGAGCTGTGTGTTCCAGCTCTGAGGTCCTTAATCTAAAAAGAAAAAAAGTGGAATGGCAGTCTCTCTCAGTTGTGAAATCAAATGTGCTTGTGAGGCACAATACTCCTCTGTATTTTTCTTAGTTTTTGATTTTATGAAAGATATTCATATGTCCATCCACTCATTCCTTTGTCCATGAAAAACTATCCATTTACTTGGTAAGCTTTACTGAGTTCTTCTGCAGTGTTAGTCTCTGTGCTTGGGACCGAGGAAGCTACGTGGGCTCGTCCCATAAGGCTCTCCTGCACAGGAGGCAGAGGGGACATTGGCGGAGGTCAGTGTCTTGGTGGCCAAATGCACAGAACTGATGTTCCCAGTATAGTGTGGGTACAGGGAGATGAACCATTTGAGAGACATCCCCTCAGCTGCCACTTCCAGTGCTCTGAAGAGCTTGGTCTGGGCCCTAGAAGGCTCATGCCCACAGGTTCTCTGTTCTGTAGCCCTGCTGGCCTCAGGCTGCCTACTCTGATCTCCAGTTTGTGCCCAGGGAGCAGTTCTGCAGCTGGGATTAGCGGCTTTCAGTGCTCTCACATTCCCCTCACCATAGTGCTTTCCTTATTTGGGTTCCACAAATTTCGGGATTTCCTTGTTTTTAATAGCTGAGTAGTATTCCATAGTGTAAATGTACCACAGTTTCTTTATCCATTCTTCAATTGAGGGACATTTAGGCTGTTTCCTTATTTGGATTCCAACCAAAAATAAATAAATAAAAAGCATCCCATTGCTTTTTAAAAGTGTACTTCTTCAAACTCAGTATTCAAAAACCCTCATCTGTCAGGGCCATAATCACTGTTATTTGGGAAAGTCTGGCACTGTGGATGGGACATCCATCATTACTCCTCTCCCGGTGGCATGAGTGTTGTGTTTCCCTGCATGTGCTCCAGATTTCTGTTTGCTTTCCGGCCTCAGGCTTTGGTTCCTTTCTCAAATAATGTTTCCTTGGCTTCACATATTCCCTCGATGGACTAATGTTGATAGCCAAGGCAGGGTGCTGGAATCCAATAGGGCTGGGGCTGGGGGTCCTGATGCCCATACCCATCCTCATCCTGTGCAGGAAGCTGATTTCTTTCCACTTCCACTGCACAGGCTCATCAGCTGGAAAGCCATCCTCAGCCCCCGGAACAGTGAACTTGCTCAGTGAGCTAATTATACTGGCTGCACTTCTCTTTTGTTTCATGATCTTGCTGATGTGCTATTTATAGTATTTCTAAAGATGTTTGTCAATGCTGTCCCTTTTAAAGCCCCTCAGAAATATGATACTCTGAATGAAACAAGCTATAACCAAGCACCAGGGGCCTCTGCCCCAGGACATTTTTGGGGGAGGGGTAGACAGCACTATATTTTATTTTATTTTTAGCTTAGAGTTTTCTCAATAAGCCTCAATAGATAAGTCACCAAACTCTTTAGGATTAAGTAGATAGTTAAAAAAAAAAAAAGTAGGAGGAGAAAGAAATGGATAAAAAGGAGGAGAAAGAAGAGAATATAATAAAAATTGTGGCCAACACCAGGCAGTACAATTGACAGCTGTGGACAAGAAATTAGGAAGTGTCACCTACCTGACATCACATGTCTGTAAAGCCCAAACAGGCAGATGAGACGGTTCCCTGTGTGAGAATGGGTATTTTCTGGTGTAAGCAACCTCTCAGCATTCTCTCATGTAGCCAGTCTGGGTTTCTGCTCCGTCTAAACCAGGCATGATAGCACATCCTTTTTTCTTGCCTGTCATCTGTGAGTAGGAAGCCAATGTTAAACCATAAATCTATTGTACTGGGTTGGCATTCTAGATCTGCTTCCTATCAGATTGTAGGGTGACAAGGAGCCCATATAAACCACCACCACCACCACCACCACCACCACCACCACCACTACCACCACCACACTCCTCTCAGAAAGCCTAATTCAGTAAAAATGGCCTGCATCCCAGAAAATGGACCCTCGGGCAATAGTTTATATCACTGCTATATTGGACACTAAAATCCCAGATAAGTGTCAGGGGCCAAAAGGAGTAAAAGAAAAGAAGGAGAGACAGGGTGGTGCACTTGTTATCACAGCACACCGGGTGAAGTGACTTTTGTTCCCCAGTGGCCTGTGGAGCCACAGCATCTCAGGGTGATCAGACTAAGGGTGGGGTAGCGAGTGGCAAGGAAGAGAATTACCTGCTATTTTTCATCTGCCTAGGTTAAAGGCAACTACTGTGCACTTCTGGATTGTAAGTCTATCTGGGTGTCAGATAGATCCTGTCATGTCTTAAGCTTCAGAAGTGAAGACATGGCCATTGACAGGGCCGGAAGTCACTGACTTGGGTATTACCAGAGTGGCTGACATCATGGGATCCAAGCACACATCCAGTGATGCACATGAAGTGTCTGGTCCAGACACTGCTGTCATAGCAATGGGATGATCGTGTTATTACACTTAGAGGTGCCTGTCCTAGGTAGCATGGCCTTTAGGCAAGCTGCTTCTCAGCGTGTCAGCGTCATAGTGTGTAACATTAAGCAGATGATGTTTTGAACCCACTTTTCTGAAGATAACAGAAGGGAGCTTCATGAAAGAGCAACTGATGTCACAGTGTGTCCTATGATGCTGCACAGCTGTTTTACACTAGAACAGCCCATGAGGAAGATCAAAACAAAGCCTTCACTTTCCCTTTTCAACCACAGTCACAGATCTGGACATACATTCAGACACGGTAACTGCCCAAATATGATGAAGCAGAATCCCTTGGAAGGAGTCAAGTAAGCGATCCTTTCAATGGTTAAAACATTGAATGATTAATTTTATGTTGAACTGCTAGGGGTACAAAGGCAAACAAAATAGTACTCCATAGACATTCGAGAAAAAAACAATGAGCAATTTGGGAATTGTACTTCTGTTTACCCTTCTAATTATAAGGCTAATTAAACCCTGATTAGTGGTCCTGATGTATAAATACTTTTGCTGGGCTTGGTTCCCTTGTGGAACATTCAAGACCCATGAAATTCAGGTACACAAACCTCCATTTACTAAAGGCTTAGCTCCCTCCAGCTTTGATCATATGCAGGTTTATAGTGGAATACAAATCCTAGCCCAGTGAACGTCCCCTCCTCTTGCCTAGCTTTTGAGAGTGGCGGGCATACAGAACTGCTGTCACACATGTAACGTACTCATGATATAATTGCATAAGTTCCAGATTATTAAGATGCCAGAGAAAGGTAAATTAGTCTAACAATTAGGGAAATCAGGAAATTCTAGAAAAGCTAAAAAAATAAAATAAAATAAAAAACCAGAACTGTTATATGACCCAGCTCTACCTCTCCAGGGTATGTCGTCAAAGACTGCTGAGTTGCCATTCCACGGTGACACTTCACATCAGGGTTTACTGCAGCGTTATCTATAATAACCAGGTTATGGAATCACTCTAGGGGGTCCCTCTGCAGATGAATAGATAAGGAAAATGTGGTATAAATATACAATAGGATTTCATTCAGTCACAAAACAGATCAAAATTATGCCATTTGCAAGAAAAAAATCGATGTAACTGGAGAGCCTCATATGAAGGAAAATACAGCAGGCTCTGAGTGGTGGGTCTTAGATTTTTATATAGATGTATGCAGTCATATATGTAAACAGGGCATAGATGTAGAAATCAGCCTGGGGATGTACAGGAATAATAGGTGTAGAAATGGGAGTGTAAGGGTAAATATGGTCAAACCATATGATGTTCTTGTATGCAAATACAAGATATATTTGCATCTTTATGAATAACTATATATATAATAATTATACACCTACTAAAATATTATGACTTAGGCTGGAGAGGTGGCTCAGCTATTAGAGTGTTTGCCATGGAATTATGAGGACCTGAGTTTGACGCCTAGCACCAAGTATTGAAACACTGGACACATCTTGTGTTTATAATGCTGTCTCTGGTAGGACAGGAAGATCTCAGGGACTGACTGGTGAGCCAATCTAATTGAATTAATGGGTTCCAAGCTCAGTGGGAGATCCTGTTTCAGAAAATAATGTGGGAAACACCTGTTATTAACTTTATTTTTTACATATATATATAAGATAGATAGATAGATAGATAGCAACCAATTCATGGCTTGATTGCTTATTCCTGAATTGGAATAGTTATTTAAAAATTCTGGAATGGCTGAATATTCCAGTGTTCAATTGTAATGCATTGAACACCCAGCTTTATAAGTACAACCATGGCATGTCTGTTTTATAAAGGCATTAAGGACTCTGAGACTGAACTCCATCCAGAGTAGAGAGATGTTGTTTCTACAACTGTGTGCTCTTAAGTTGAATGTTCATGGTGTCAGTGAACAACACCAAAGGCTCATTGTCTTTTAATTTGAGGAGGATTCTTACAGGTGAAGAAAGTGTTAAGTTTTAATTTTTAAATTATTTTAGTGTGTGGGTGCTATGCCTGAATGCATGTCTGTGTTCCACATGCATGTGTGGTGCCTTGAAGGGTCAGAAGAGGGCGCCAGATACCTGAAACTGGAGTTAAAGACAGTAGTGAGCCACCATGTGGTTGCTGGGAATCAAACTCAGGTCCCTTGGAAGAGCAGCCAGTGTTCTTACCCACCCACCAAGCCATCTCTCCAGCCCCTGGAAACTCTCATGCCGGGCTTCACCATGAGTACAAAGCAGAACTTCTATATTGAAAAGTCATGCACTGAGTCTACTTTCTGGCCAACATTTCATAGAAAAGGTCATGTATTAGATATGGTAGGTTTAACTCAATGTTTTAGGCTTAAGTAAATGTTTTCGGTTTTGCAGGATAGACAAATATAGTTTCCATCACACATTCTTTGTACTTGTTTCATTTTACAAGCTATAATTTTTACTAGGGTTGGTCTTTGAACAGTATTTTGTGAACTCTTAATGCCTATGTCTAACTCTCATACATTGAACATGTGAATACAATGGCATTTATGTTTTCATACTGGTAGGTCTTTCCGTACACATATATGTATTAAATTGGTATATATTGTGTAAAATATATGTATATAAGCATATATATATATATATATATACAGATATATAGAGGAATATGTAGAATATTTGTGTAGAATATTTGAGTGTTTTAGAGTCAGATTAAACTAAGTAATCTTTCATTTCCATGGTTTCTCAAGTTGGGATACAGCACAGTTAACTTAATCTCTTTGAGCATCTTTAATAACCTATAAAGTTGAGATCTACATGCAGTAAGAGCCCAAACCATCACTTTTCCCTTCCATTTCCATACAACTCAGCAGTGCTGTCTCACTCTGGCCCTGGCATGCTTAGCCAGTACATTCCTAAGGCGTGTGATGTAAGTAGAGCACATTCCATCAGTTATTTCCTGTGTCTACCAAGGTTACAACACCCCACTGGTCAAGCCTGCTGGAGAAGAGTGACAGAGAAAGCAAAGTTGTTGGCCAGTCACTCCAGCCAAAGCTTCTCCAACAGCCAGCTACATTCCAGGCATATAAACATGACCACCCTCAGCCAGGAGAACCACCTAGATAATTCAAACAGTTATTTGAGTTGTGAGGGTGTTCTGTTATTAGGCATTATTTAAGAAACAGAGCTAATAAAAATATCCAACTTTCTAACTATGTAGTTGTTTGGGGATTTTAAAAAATCATTTATCTTTCTATATTTTCTCCAATGTTGTCATATTTATGTGTAGTTTTTCTGGTGTGTGTGTGTGTGTGTGTGTGTGTGTGTGTGTGTGTGTGTGTGTGTGTATAGATGACTCTGGAATCCAGAAGAGGCTGTTGGATCCCCTGAAGATGGAGTCACTGGTTGTGAGCTGCTCAGCACAGGTGGGGATGGAACTTTACAGTAAACAACCTTAACTGCTGAACCTCTCTCTTAGCTCCATTAAACAAAATTAATCTATTTACTTATTTATTTAATGAGGTCAGGAAGTGTGCACATGTCAAAGCAGTAGTGTAGAGTTCAAAGGGCAGCCCATGGAAGTAGGTTCTTTCTTTGTACCATATGAATTCTGGGGGTTGAACTCAAGTTGATGAGCTTGGCATTAGACATCGTCACCCACTGAACCATTTTGCAGGCCCCAATGACATCATGTTTGAAAACGGAACAGAACTCACTGAAGATAAGTTTCTATCATTTATCTAACTCTTAGTTTGTAAGGCATCTTCACATTTCTTTTTGTCTTCCATACAGCCACGGTGATTCCTGGGCTGTTGTCCAGGGGACAGACTCTTCTTTAAAGCTTTCTCTGGGTAGCAAGAGCTTTTCTATACCTGCAACACAGTGTCTTCTCTTGTTTCTTGTAGAGTGGCCCAGTTTCCAGGGAGGTGGCACGACTGGCTGGGCAGTGAGGAAAACAACTGATAAAGGCCTGAGAGTCTAGATGCCGATGAAATTCCAGTGGGAAGCCCCTTTACCAAATGGATTGGCAGAGGGATTAGCACACATCAGAGATTCATAGCCTTCAAAAAGCTGTGGCAGATTCCACAAGTCAGCAGGAAGCAAGACCTTATAGCCAGGCCAGCTGTCCAGCTAGGAAAGCATTCCAGATTCCTGTGCTGTTTGGAGAGCTACAGGCTAGAAAGACCCAGACTGGGTGACTGCCACACAGCAGGACAGCGAGATGCATGCCCAGCATGGATTTGCTGCAGGCTTTAGAGATGCCTCATGGAGAGAGCCCTGAGGTTCCTCCAGTACCGAAAGCCTCAGATGTCCGAGCTAATGAGACCATCAGCCCATGGCACTCTCTTCTTCCTTCTCCTCTCCCACTTTCCTCTCATTTCTCAGACCATGGGAAGGGTTTGCTTTGCAACTGATGAGTTGGACCAGGACTAGATTGTGTTATATAGAAATCTCCTTTCAAACAAGTGGTGGGTCCTCTTCTACCAGGGAATAGCAAGGATCGCTGGTGTGTGAGGGGAGCACTTAGCCAGCTAACGAGACAGGAGTCCTTCTGATTTCTTTAGTGTAATAGGCCAATTGGGATCCATCTGCTGTTCTTCATGCTAAGCATGACCACTCTCTGGGTGTTCCCATAGACACAGACTCAGCCATATTATGCTCTCACATTTGTCCCCGTGCCTCAGCTTTTAAGAGCCTCCCTCTTGTAGCTTTCAAAAAGACAAAAATGCATTCTGAATTAGAGCAAAAAAGGTTTTCATTTATTATTTGAGACCCATTATGCATAATGACAAAGGGCAATTTTGACTTATTTCTAAATGTCAGACAACAAAACATCTGCTAGCCAGAGCAAACATGGCCTTCCCCAGAACATAGGCTCACCCAAGTGCCTGCTGTGAACAAGTAGTCATTGCCTAGGTCTTGCGATAGCCATCAGGACAAGCACCAGACTGATTGAAGGACAGAGCACTGCCGCTTTTGTACCCTATCATTCTGCCTTTTTTGTAGCCTTATGAACAGGTATGACCCATTGAAGGCTCCCTACCTAAGCAGCAGCAGCAGCAGAGCACAGTCTCATCAAACACACAATTCCATGGTAGAGCTACAAGAACAAACTAGGCCCCCAAAAGTTGAAAATAAGATAAACTTTATGTAGTATATTTTCCAACAACATACGTCAAAACGAAAATCAACACCTAAAAGAAGTTTGGGAATACAACTCTAAACAATAAATCAGAATAAATCAAAATTTACAGGGTGGAGTTATAGAAGTCCAGAGGGACATTTCTATCTTTTTGTTTTTACTTGTTCTATTTGTCATACATCTACATCATGAATTTTAATTATTTTTACCTCTTGTTTTCCTGTCATCATCCACTCTCATTCCCCCAAAGACTTCTTGCCAACAAGTCTTCTCTTACTTTCATGTCCCTTTTAGTGTGTGCAATCCACTGATGTTAATTGGAGTTTCTTTCCCAATTATGAGTGGAGAATTATTTACTAGAGCAATTGCAAATAACTAATTACTACCATAAAAAAAAAACGATACCCCTTCCTCAACAACCATAACTGCCAATAATTCATCATGGGTGGGGCTACATGGAACACTTCCCTTCCTTGATGAAATACTTGTAAGCTCAATTTTGTACAGGTCTTGACAAGACAACCACAGTTGCAATGAACTCATTTATATTGAGTTCATGTGCGTTCTGCAATGAGTACAAAGGCTATGCTATATCCCCCCAAATTTTTTCCCCTAAACATGTCCCTGTTTTCTAGCTCTTACGTACTATCCACCTTTTCTTCTGTGGTGGTCTTAACTTGGAGGGGGCGATACAGCTGTCCCATCCAGAGCCTGAGCACTCCACTTTCACTTATTGTCAACACCATGAAAAATTCTGTGCCTCTTTATCAGCCACCACGTGCTGCAGTTGGAAGCTTCTCTGACAAAGTTGGGTAGCGTGCAAATCTATGAGTTCAAGCGTGAATATGTAGAAGACATTTTTGGCAACATGGCCATAAGTAGAAGCTTCTTCCCTATTGGCTAGTTTTCATGTTAGGAGGAGAAAAAGACATCAACACTCTCACCCAGTTGTAAATCCTGCAAGCCATAATAATGGCCTGACAGACAAGCTGTGCCTTCTAGTGCAATAATGACATTACCATTGTAGGTGTAACCAACCTCTTTCTTATTGTAGTTGAGATCTGTTTCATAGGAAGGAACTCATGTCTGGTCCTGTTAAATGTTTTATTTATAATATTTAGTCCCATATTAGAAAAAAAATCTCAAATCAATGATCCAATTTTACATGTTAATTCATAGAAAAGTAAGGACAAATTGGGTCAAAGTAGAAGCAAGGAACTAATAAAATTTGGGTAGAAAATAATGAGATAAAAATGGAAAAATAGTAAAGAAAATCAACTAAATTAAAATAATTAAAATGTAGCAACTTTTCTCTCATCCACAGTTCATTTCCTACATTCTCAATTATGCATGGTTAACTATTATCCTAAACTATTAAAATGGTAAATTCTAGAAATAAGCAACTCACTAGTTTTACATTGTCCACTGTGCTGAGTGGTATGATGAACCTGCCTGTTGTCCAACTGTAACTCAGCATGGACATTCTGCCTTCATCTAAGGTATCCACACTGTATAGCCTGCCAACCCATTTGTCATTCGGTAGCTATCTCAGTTTCCAGATTGATTGTAATGGTATGGGCAGCATTTGTGTTGAAGTGATACTTATTTCACATATTAATGATCCTAGAGTATAAATGTAATTATGCTGGCAATACAGATATACCAACAAGAAACTGTAACGTACTTTCTATATTAGATCATCTCAAATTGTTATGTGAAATAGAAAGATAAGTATTATACAATATGATATTTTGACAGAGGAAGGGAGAGAAATAGAAAAATGGGACATTAATTTCAATGCTTTTTTATAGCTTTTATTCATTTCTGTGCCCAATTTGTAAATTAAATTGTATCATAGATATGTATTTTTTAGGAAAACTCACATTTTTATTAATTTATATTCTCATATATTATATCCTCACTGGCTTCCTTTCCCTCCCTCCATCCCCCCTCTCTCCCTCCCTCTTTTCCTACTCTATTGCCCCAGTTTCCTCCCTCCCCATCCACTCCTCCTCTCTTTGCCTTCAGATAAGGGCAGGCCACTCAGAGATATCAACCAAATATGGCATATCAAGTTTCAATAAGATTAGGCGCCTCCCCTTATATTAAGGCTGGATGAGGCAACCCATTGGAAGGACAAGAGTCCCCAAAGCAGGCAAAAGCTTCAGAAACAGTCCCTGCTCCCTCAGTTAAGAGCCAGCTGTGGTGACACATGCCTTTAATCCCAGCACTCAGAGAGACAGAAGACAGCCTGGTCTACAAAGCAAGTCCAAGACAGCCAAAGTTACACAGATAAACCCTGTCTCCCCACCCCCAAAACCCCAAAGAACCAAGAAAAAAAACAAAACAAAATAAAAAGTCCCACAAAACCCACCACGTTACATAACCATATAGAATGGGCCTAGGTTAGACCCATGCGGCTCACTGATAGTCAGTTCAGCCTCAGTGAGCCTCTAGGAGTCCAAGTTTATTGATTCTGTGAGTTTTCTTGTTGTGTCCTTGGCCCATCTGGCTCCAACAATCCTTCCTTCCCCTCTTTGGCAGGATCCTCCAACTCTGCCTAATGTTAGACTGTGGGTCTCTGTATCTGTTTCCATCAATTGCTGGATGAAGCCTCTCTGATGACAATTGGGCTAGGCACCAATCTATGACTATAACAGGATATCATCAGGTACATTTTATTGCCTTTTTCCCAGTCATGTTGGTTCTATCTTAGATCTCTGGGCCATCTGGCACCTGGTTTCTGGTCATCCAGGCAGAGTCATGGGTGTGCTCCCTCTTGGACCATGAGTCTGAAGCTGGACCAGTCATTGGTTGGCCACTCCCACAGTTTCTGTGCCACCTTTAATCCCAGAATATCATGCTGTCAGGACAAATTTTATGTTAAAGTTTTGAGGCAGGTTTCCACTGGAAGTCCTTCCTGGTTATAGGAGATGGCCAGTCCAGACTCCGTAGCCCCATTAGTAGGAGTCTTAGCTAGGGTCACTCTAGTAGATTCCTGGGAGTTTCCATTGCATTAGGTTTTACCATGCTCCCAAATTGCTGCTTCCCCCCTCAATCCCAGTTGTCCCTCCCTCCATTTTCTCCCCATGAGAAACCTTTTAGGGTTTGATACCATCCATAGTTTCAGATATCTGCTGGAGTTTTTGGAATATATATTCTCTAAAAGGGTAGACTCATATCAACAAAAGTTATAAAAATTTTGCTAGACTGCATTCTGTGAATGACTTTATGCTAATGAATTAGGCAACTGATGAAGGAGATAATTATCTAGAGAGATACAAATCAATAAAACTGATTCAAGTAGATGAAAAATGTGAATATATTTATAATAAGGAAGGAAACAAAATAAATCATTAAACTTTTTTCTGAGTAAATCTTGGGTCTAGGAGACTTTCTTGTTGAATTCTGAAAATTCTGAAGAAGATTTTTACATCATTTCTTTGCAAACTCTTCTGAGATGTAGAAGAACAGACTTTCCAGATCATTCAGTGAGGCCAATTTTAACCTGGGATCACACCAGGCAGAGACAGCAAAGCTACAACGCAACAATTTTTATGGATATAGATGCAAAGCTCTCAGTGCATTGGAAAATCAAATTCAGAAACATAATGAATGGTGTATCATGACCAACTACAATTTATCTCAGAGATGCAAGCTTGGGATGCAAAGCAATTAGCATGGCCTGTATCAATAGAATTTATTGACAATATGGATTGTCTTAATATATACCAGCAAGTATCTGTTAAAGTTCAATACTTACTCGTGGCAAAAGCTCTTGATGAATTAGGAACTGAAGTCCCATCAGACGGGAGCCTGAGAGCCTGACAGCCTGACTTCATGGCTGCCTTTTAACATTGTAGATGTGCTAGCCCAGGGCTTGCAAGGGCTTACATTGATCTGAGTCCTTAGTATATGCTCCTGCAAATAATAGCATTTTAATAGCTATAAAAGAAACAAAATAAAGAAGAAAATGCAACAGAGACTTCATGTGTCTTGTAAAGTCCAAACTACTTAGAATTGTATCTAACTCTTTATGCAGAAGTTTGCTGGCCTCAGAGTGTAGTCAGTAGGAGTGGCTTGTCTCAAAGTAGTGGGACCATTGGCCAAGCCTGCTTTATTTTCCCAAAGCTTTTATTTACTTATTATTAGGTTTGTTTTCGTGTGTGTGTGTGTGTGTGTGTGTGTGTGTGTGTGTGTGTGTGTGTGTGAGAGAGAGAGAGAGAGACAGACAGACAGACAGACAGACAGACAGACAGACAGATAGACAGACAGAGACTAGAAACAGACTGTGAGGAGGGAGGATTATAGAACAATTGTGATAGGAAAGCAGGAGAGAGAAGGGAGGGGACCAGACAGAGGGGGGCACAGGGGACAACAGTCAAAAGAGAAAGGTGAATTAGACCTAAGTATAATGACACATGTGCATGAAAATGGCAGAGTAAAACCCATTGCTTTGTATGCTAACATAAAAGTAGAGAGGTTAAATTAAAAAGTGGATTGAAATTGGACATGTGCATATTTATGGGATGCTATGGGATATATTGATATGTGCATAGGCTTTACAATGTTGAAATCAATGTCATCTCTCTCTCTCTCTCTCTCTCTCTCTCTCTCTCTCTCTCTCTCTCTCAAATATTTACTATTTTTTAAAGTGAAGACATTTCTTGTAGCTTTTGGAAATAATGCAGTATGCTATCACCAACTACAGTGACTCTAATACGCAGTAGCCCCAGAACTCCCTCCTTCTTTCTAACAGTAACAGCACCCAAGGATGACTCCCCATCCCATGATTATCTTTAATTATAATTTTAAACATGAGAAAAACAAGCCGAGTTTATACCTTAGTCTTATTATTTTCAAGGCTAGATATTTTGATGTAAAAGGTGTATATTCTTCTGGGAAAAAGCTTGTCAGCATGGTTGAGGATGGGATGTGTGAGAATTTGTGTACCTGGCAGAAGGTATTTGTAAAAGTTCATAAATACAGATTAGAAATGAAAGGCTGAGAAGTGAAGGGGGGATCCATCCACATGGGGTCACTGAGTCACTGGTGTTGGCTGGAACAATCAAGGTCTGCTGAACAAAATAGAGAAATGAGGGGAAACGGATGAGAGACACAGCATCCAAGAGAAAGGCGGTGCATACCTCCATGCACACATCTTAGTTTTCTCTGCAAATACAGTGACAGAGTGCTAAGAACTAAGCTTAAACAGACATTTACTGCCTTGCAATGCTGGGCGCTCAAAGTCTAGGATCACAGTGTCTACAGGATGGGCTCATAAGGGTTATGAGGGAAGTCCTCTTATAAGACCCTCTCTAGCTTCCTGTGTGCCATGGCTTGTGGCAGCATGTGTCCCAGTCTTCATATGGTATAAATTCCTGTGTTTAAATTGTCTTCTCTAAGGAGGGTACCAGTCCTACTGGATTAGGACTTACTACATGACCTCAGTTTAACTTGAATACCTCTATTTCCAAATAGGTACGCTCTGATGTTTGTACTTCAGAGGGGAAACTGAGGATGCAATCAATCAGCCCACAATCAAGGGTGTGTGCGTGAGTGCATGTGTGCTTGTGTGTGTGTGTGTGTGTGTGTGTGTGTGCATGAGCATAGGTTGTGTTTCTACTTGCAAGAGACAAGTGAGGTAGAGTTAATTTCAGAAAGAATGGGAGATTGTGGCTATTTCTGAAAGCTTCACAAAGTGGGGAATGTCTGGAAAGGATGGAAGGGTTAGCTCTTTAATTGGTAGGTGAGCCCTGGCATTCTGGGAAATAGCTGCTTGGAAGATGCTTAGAGGACAGAGGCTGTGCTGTCAGGGTTTATGATTCCCTTGGTCTGTGCTTGTGTTTCTAAAGTCTGTCTGCACCTGTTGTCGCTGTGATTTTCACAAGACTCCTGCGAAGTGGACCTGTTTGTGCCCATTTCATGGGTTAGAAAGTAGATACTCGGCCATTCTCTCTCTATACAGTGGATTTTTGAATCCTCTTATAAAAGCTTTCGTGCCTTGTGTCTCCGTTCTTCATTTCTGGAGCACTCAAGTGAATGTAGGCTCTTTGGTGGCAGTTTTGCTTATGAAGTAGGAATGTTTCTGTGTACTTTCCTGGGGCACTGAAAGCAGAGAATAAGTTAAAGCAGAAAGACACCCCATGGATCAGTTTCCCTCTCCAGCATCTCTCTGAAGCCAACGAACACCAGGCCCAGTGTTAGCAACCTATGAACATCTCCTAGTACCAAGGACGACTGTTGCTAAAGGGAACATATGATTCTGTCCCACCCACCCCACAACCATGTGACTGTTAAGACAGATTCACCATCACAAAGGACTAGCTTTGTTTTTCCATCACCTCAACTCCTACACTGGTTCCTAAGGAAATCTAGTGTGGCCCTGGGTAGCCTAGAACTCACTCTATAGCCAATACTTACCTTTAGCCCCTGATTCTATTGGCTCTAGCTCCCAAGCACTGGGATTGCAGGTACAGGCCACCATGCATGGTTGACAAGACTTTGTACCTCACACAGGAACATGGAAACCAACTGACAGGTACCTTTCAAGTGACCAGGGCACAGAGCTACCCACCTAGACTCCTGCACCAGTCCCCTTTCAGATGTATGACTCAGGCTGATTACTGATATCTTTGCCCCTCTGTTTCTTCTGTGAATTGGAGTTACTGACAGTTCTAACTTCACTTGATTTTTTTTTTTGTCAGAGCAGCCTCGGTTGCCTATCTTCCAGACTGGATTTGAAGAGGCATGTTTGAGCCTATTGTTTTTATACCACCTACAACGAAGCTTGTGATACACTCTAGTAAAGTCAAGTTTACTTCACTCAAATAAGGAAAGGTCTCTTTCAAGTGGCCTTGTGTAAGGAGGTGGGCACGGGATGCAGGTAAGGTGCTACAAATACCAGTTCCCACGTACCAGGCTGCAATGCTAGAGATGGTGAACTGGGCTGAGCCCTTCCTGGTAAGTGCAGGCTCTGTCTGGAGGGGGCGACTGCTACACAGCTCTTGCAGAGATCCTTGCAGCATAGGAAATCCTGGCCTCTTGCAATCAGGCCTTGCCATTTCACAAGGAGCCAGGAACTTGCATTTCTTTCTGAATTGTTTCAATGTTTAACTTGGTGGTATATATATGCTTTGATAAGGCTTAAAACAAAGCAGGTATAGCCATATATATGGCTGGGTTTTAATGTAGCCACAACTGGGTTTTAATGAGCTGTTGACTACCAGAATAGAACATCTTAACATAAGATGACATCATTTTTAAATAGGCAAAATTTTGAATAGATATTCTACCAAAAGTACACAGATAGTATGTGTACTTATGACTTATCATTAGGAATCTGCAAATTAAAACCACAATGCACACTGTTCTCATGAAAGTTCAAGTAAGGGTTGGCAAGAATAAGAAGAAAGCAAAGTCTACAGCATATATAATTGTTTTAGCTATTTTAGTGAAAGCATAGGATGTTAACAGCTATTTGGGGAAACTATTTGAATTTCTTAAAAACTTAAAACATGAGTTTACCATATAGCCCAGCAATTTTACTTATAAGTATCTATCTATCTATCATCTATCTATCTATCTATCTATCTATCTATCTATCTATCTATCATCTATCTATCTATCTACAGATGCCACAGAGGCTTCCCTGGAGATGTGAGAACTATTATACAGAGAATAATAGTAAACAGGGTTCGATGACCATGTGCTAATGCAAGGAAACACAAAATATAATATTTTTTGTCTGATCGAAGAGCAATCAACCTAGGAGAAGGCTGGACGATGGATGACTCTGAGAACCACTATGCTTAGGCAACCACTGCCTATGCACAGGTTGCATACCATCTGACTTTCCTTGTAAGAACATACAGAGAAGCAAATCTGCAGAAGCAGAAAGTAGCCTAGTGATTGGCTGGAGCTGGGCCTGGACACAGGATTGACAAGGCTATCCTTGTAAATGCACAATGCTGTGAATTTACTGAAAATTTTGGAATTATGTTTAAATCCGTGAATTGCATACCACTTGAGTTATGCTTTGATAAGGTTTAGAACAAAGCAGGTCTAGCCTTGCATTACTTAGTTAATGCAATGTTTTAGCTTTTCCCACAAGAGGAGGGAAGGGAAATTGTTTTGCAGTTAATGAACCAAGCGCTGAAGCCGAATCCGGGTCTTCCTACTGTCTAGTCATACACCCTTGGAAACATCAATTACTCCCTCAAACTTCGGCCTCTCATCCTTGGAAGATGGAAAATAGTAATTAAGAAAGGGATTTCTTTAAAGAGTCCAAGGAAATCATGCAAACGAGGGAGGTGTGTAACCAATGGCAAGTCCATGGTGACAAACACTGACATCATGGTCAGGATGCATCACCTGCTTGCTGCTCATTCCTTGTCTTTAACAATAGTGACTCCTATATAAAAGCTCCTTCTGCTCTTGGCATCCAGTCACCAACCACAGATTTCCGCCCTGGAATTTGGTTGGTTTCTAGGTCTGCCAAGCAGTCTGGGCCCCGGGGTGCTGCCGAGCGCCCTCTGACCACGGATTTGTTAGCGGCTTGTGTGAGAGTTGTCACCAGGCAGTAGATAAGCAACTTTAATACCACTTGACATGTTAGCATATGCTCACACTTGTGCACGCTTCCATCTGGGAGGCTCACAGCCCTTTACAGATGTTATCATCCGCCTGCTACCTCCTGCCTGTCAGGTGACGCACAAGAAAGAGTTCTTTGGCAGAATGACACAGGGAAATTGGGAGAGCTTTGCAGGGGCAGGCTGGGGAAGGGGAGATGCTGCCTACCAGTTGCAGATGCCTGAAGGGAAGAAGGGAAACATCCTCTGCCTTTAGGGACAGGCACTTACTGACCCATCTTGACATGAGGAACCGATGCTTCTTCCTGCATTCATTCCATTTACTTTCAGTGGCAAGATGGCTTTATCTTACAATCAACAGGACACATGTGAGTGATGGGCTCCCTCTGGCATTAGGGTGTGGCGAGAGTGGTGTGGACAGTGGCGAGTGGCCCCGCCCCCCTTTCAGCTGGTGTACGGTCAGCAGCCCCTCCCTTGCTTCGTAGGAGAATGGGCCCAGAGTTATGTCAGCACCGTGATTCTTCCTGTAAGTCACACAGCCACATTTTACAATGGAAGTCCTCCTAAAACCAAAATTACATCTACACCAAACAAGTCCAAGTTCTTCACTGTCATGCGATATTTTCTGTGTGTGCTTAAAGCAGAAGGTAAAAGGAGCTGGTGAGGGGGTAATGGAGGGCATTCTGGTATTAGTAAAGGTTGGGCTGAATTATTGGTGAAACTTCCTCTGTGTTGTCTATCTCTGTGTCTCTCCCACCTTCTCTCTCTCTCTCTCTCTCTCTCTCTCTCTCTCTCTCTCTCTCTCTCTCTCTGTGGGTGTGTGTGTGTGTTTGTCTGTCTCTGTTTCTCTCTCCTGTGTGTGTGTGTATGTATGTATGTATGTATGTATGTATGTATGTATGTATGTATGTGTCAAGTAAAAAAACAAAGAAGAATGAGTTTTCCTGCCCAGGGATTTTACCACAGCCCAGCTGTCCTGAAAAGCATATTACGAGTAGCACTTTTGTTGCAGTGTGTGGGTGAGAATCGCACCAGTGTTCTCTTTGGAGGCAAGCGCAGTTTTAATGATGAGTCCACAGTCTAAGAAGGAGGCTGCTATAAACTAGATTAGCCAGGAAGGCTTTGGAAAACTGCAGGCATTTGGCAAGCCTCTATACTAACTTCCTGCCCTGGGTGGGTGTGGGGCTCACCTCTACCCCAGGTGACATGGGTGCTGCTAAGGAGTGATGCAGCCACACTTGTCAGCAGTCTTTGCTGATACACAGGAGCTAGCAACTTCAGTATCTTCTATCTTTGTGAGATAATGAACCTCATCAGAAATGGAGGTATCTCCACCCACTGAAGCCCGGGGGCAGGGAGCAGGGGGTGTATGTAAGGCTTTACAACTGGCTGTGGAATTCAGAGCTCACATAGAGGTCTCCCTGCATCTGGTCACTCATATATAATGACATATGTGTATACACATGCATGCAGTTTCCCTGAACTCTGCTGCACAGCCTAATAGCTCTCGTGGTATAAATGTGTAAAATCCATCCCTTTGTGGGATGTGCAGCTACTGTCCTCTGTTGTCAGTATTTTTCCATTCTTGTCTTTAAGCCTAACAGGTACCCTCGCCCTCTGATTGCGTAGCTTAGTGACCAGTCAGAACACACAGAGGTTATCTTCAAGCACTTCAAACTGGTAAGTGCTCTCCACAGACTAGAAGTTCAGATAGTTTTCAAACCTGCTGTGCCCTTGTGTTTCTCTTACTGCCCCCCACCCCTTTCTTGTGAGCTCTGTATCTTTTCTTTGTCTCCAGATCAGCCAGGAATGTGTAAGTACCTTGACCACCTGAGTAGCCTGAGCTAGGATTCTGCTTGTCTTAGTTTACCGGTGCCGTTGGAACTGCCCTGCAGACTGTGGCTTTCAGTAAAATCTCCCTTAGGTTTGAATGGGCTTCCGGCATCCATTGCAACCCACCAAGCTGCTTCTCTCAGCAAAGACGTCATCCTCAGATTACTTTGCCCATGTGGGACTTCCTCATTAAACTAAACAGGGTGTGCATGGGACAGGCATTGGCAGGCAAGAAGGCACAGGTTTCCACTTTTCTGAGCCTAAGTTCAGGAGACTGTCAAGGACAATTATTTCTCAGATTGTGGGATGCTGTTGTCCACTCTCCAGCTTTATTGAAATGGTTAATCTTATTAGTTTTATGCAGTCTTACAGCTGTTTTGGGGTGGGAGCAAGGATTTGCCCATCTCCTTGTTTGGCAATGGTAAAACCCTGGGCAGATTATGGTATGCACAGAGCATGGAATCCTGCCTAGCTACTTAATAGACGGCTTAGGTACAAATGCATACATATGACTTTGAAGGATTTATGGAAGGCAATAAGTGGGAAGACATTTCCAAATTAAAAAGAACTTCACTACGTGCATCATGTATATGAATGTTCGTGTGTGTGTGTGTGTGTGTGTGTGTGTGTGTGTGTGTGTGTGTGTGTGTTTATGTGGGTGCCCTGTGGCTATGAAAGGTTGGAAAGACCTCATCAATGGAGGAGCTTCATGTAGCTCTTGTCCTCTTTGCATTTATCTATGGTGTTTGGATATTTTACATCTGCATGGAATATTGCACTATTTTTAAAATCCAGGATAATTATATTTACTTAGAAGAGAGGAGGAAGGGAGGAGGAAGGGGGGAAGAAGGAAGGAAAGAAGCTTGTCATGGGGTTGACAGACTTCTTAAGAGTGGTGGTTATTTGGATTAGCCTTCTCAATTCACACATCTAAGGTCGGAGTTAACAGTACTGCCAGTCTCCTGTAAAACTGTCTGTTGTCCGATAAGACTCTCCTCTTTCCCCATTACCTTAGAGGCTGTTCCTGCCTGTCAAGGTTGAATCAGCTCTTGGAGGCCCATCCTTTCTATCTTCCCTCCCTTTTGTACTCCTCTTCCCATCTGTCATAAAATGTTAGTTACCTCTATCCCTTAAGTAACCTGACATGGTACTACTGCACCTATTGATTGACACTTTCTGCTTTTACATGCTTAGCTGCTTTCCCCAGCACAATTACAAGGCCTAAACAGCTATGATGCATTTACTCTTACATTCCTCACCTCTTATTCTCTATATTATGGCCAACTCAATCTTTTGAATTTTCTTCTTCTTCTTCTTCTTCTTCTTCTTCTTCTTCTTCTTCTTCTTCTTCTTCTTCTTCTTTTTCTTTCATTATGGAGACAGAGTCTTACACTATCCCAGACTTGCCTAGAAGCTGCCTCATGACAACTGAACTCATGATAATTCTCCTGAATTAACCTCCCAAGTGTTAGGATTGTAAGCACGAGACATCCAGCCTACCTCAAATCAATCTTTCTAACAAGAAACTCTGACTGAGTCATTCCATATTTCATCACCCTTTAGTATAGATCTATTGCCAAATAGTAAAGTCATTAGTCTTGAACTTGACCTGCAGTCTTTTGGTGACCATGGGTGCTTCAGGTCCTAACTCAGAACTCCATATTGTAGTGTTGTACTTATTAGCTTTAAGACCTTAAGTGAGATACTTAGTCTCTTTTGTCTTCTATGAAATGGGATGTTGATAATATGTATTTATGAGATTATAATAAATATGTATATTTTATATGCAAAATCACCAATAGCTGTATATGACACTTAAGTATTCCATAATTGTAAGCTTTTAGCATTGTCCATCTTCTGTAGCCCTTCATAATTTACCTGTAGTCCAAGCTCAACATAGATTTCTTAAGCATTGTATTTCCTAAACTTGCATGATTTGAAAAAAAAAAAAAAGCACATTGCTTCTGTCTCAGATGCAAGCTTAGCCTCTTGTCTTCATCTGAACTTTTTTATTTTTGATTTTGTCTCAATGATAAAGTTCCCTATTCCAGCTAGGGACATATCGTAGTATTTGCCCAAGGCCCTGTTCTGACTGGAGGTGTGGTTTAGTGGTATAGTCCATGTCCCACATGTGTATGGCTCTGGGTTCTATCTCTAGCACAGGAGAGGAGGGCAGACAAAAATACCAAAACAAAACAAAAAGAAACCATCAATCTACTATTTCCAGTCTGATCTTGTATTCATGCGTATACGTTACAATTGTTTGAAAAGCTTTCCTGACTATTGACCTTGAATTCTCCAAAGTGTAGATTTTGGCTTGCTTATTACAGTGCCCAATATATATGGCTGGCATCCAGTAATTCCATCCTTCCTGCCTAGCTGATAAGCTATTCTGTAGGTGGGCCATAGACCTTATGTGTTCCCTACATTTCCTGCACTGTACCTCCCAAGGCTGGGCTTAGTAACACACGTGTGTGCTCTACCCGTCAGATTACATCTTTCCTCAAAGGCAAGAAGTATCATGTCCATTAGTGGTTGAGCTTCCCATCATATATTAGCAACATGATAGAAAAGCACTGGGCTAGTGTGGGTAGAATCTAGGGGCCTGGGCACTATGAAGGTTCCATCATGCAGACTTTCTTCTTGAGCCTGGAAATGTGCTATAAATCATTTTAGGACAATGGGATACATGTCCCAGCAATAATTTCAACCTTTTATAAACTTGAATTTGGATTCAAGTGCTATGTATCCCATTAGCATAGCGGCAGAGCTTATTCTGGTTGAGGTCCCACACTCACGCCTGTGGCTGCTCCTGTGAGAACTGCGCTCAACATGCACGCATTACGAAAAGCTGCGACTCAAATACCAGCTTTATGAAGAAGCATTCTCCTGATGCCTCATGACAAAGAGCAAGACACTGGCCTAACGCAGGGCTCCACCCCACTGCTCTGTGCTCCTTTCGTATGATACTGAGCTGAGCCTAGCACAAGGGAATCAGGGCTCCAATGGCCAGCCTCCACATGTGCTGCAGGAGGCTCAGCCTCCACATCTTAGGTTTTATCCCATCCTCCCTGCTTTCTGAAGCTCTTGTCTCACATGATGAATCTTAAGAGTGGTGACCAATAGCCTCAGCCAAGTCTCCACTGTGTGGGATGAACAGCATGGGTGTATACAGGCATGCCCTCGGGGAGTCACTGGATTAACTCACACAGCAGCTCAGCAACATGCGCTGCTCAGCGAGTTCCCCAGGGGCCACCACCCTTCAGAGAACCACTTGCCTTAGCTTATTCCTGAATCCTGCTTCACCAGAACAGCATGGTAGACTTTCTGTATGGCTTCTTTCAGACTGTGGGCATGGATGAATTTGATGACACCACATGTGCTTGGAAAGATAGAATCCTTAAAGTAAGCCAGTTGCTCTTCTAAGTGCTTTGCAGTGGCATCTCTCTTAGTCCGTCACACTGGACCTTTAAACAGAAGAGTTTCAGAGAAGTTAAGTAATTTACCTCAAGGCACAGAATTCTCATCCAGTCTCAGCACTGGGGTTTGGGTTTCCTAGCAAGGGCCTGGGATGCTTTTAGACTAGGCAAAATTGGGTCTCCTCTGTTTTACGGTCTTATGATTATCCTTAATTATTCATAAAGGAGTCTCTGTGAGAATCCTCGTTTCCTCTAAATAGCCCCCCTGAGTCTGTCTTCTCCCTCCCTGGTTATAAGAGCTCCTTGTCATGCAAGTCTTCCTGTTGCTGACTCACACTGCCTTGGCTGCTTCTGTGTAGACTTGGGATCCAGACCTGCCCCTTCCTGGAGGCAGCCGGAGGCTGATATCTCTGAATCTTGCCCAGAAGCCTGAGGTGCCTAATGGTCTTTTCCTTCTCCTTCTGAGTTGTGATCTTTGATGAAGGACTCGGCTGTAGTTCTGCCTGACTGTGTGGTACTTGCTTAGTCTCAGCCCATAGAAATGCTGGCTGCTTTGGATTTTTCTTTCTACAGAACATAGCTTGACTTATTATACTTTCACCATATTCCCTGGTGGTAGATGACCTGTCTCGTGTGAGCTTGGGAGTGGTGCAGCCTGTGGCATAGTGCTGGAGACATTTCCACTTGCATTGAGCAGTCTGGGCCTACTGTCTGGCCTTATGGGGGTGTGCCCAAAACCTCACTAGACAATCCTCCTTTACAAATTCATCCTCTGGATTCATATCTCGCTGTATGACTTTCCTGCTAAACACAGTATTCGTGCCTTTCCCCCTGGGCTCTGCACTAATCCATTATGTGTGGATAAGGCATAGACAATGGTAAATTCCCCCTTGCAGGCTAGAGAATTAAATAGATAATCTGAGCTCTGTATGGGTCTGTGGCTTACTGCATAAGGTAATTGTTAAGAGGCTTTGGCCTGCCTTCCTCAATGCAAATGAAGAGAATAAGTAAAAGCGAAAGCAGCTGGCAGTTGACCCTTTGTGAATCCTGGAGCTGAAGTCTGGAGGACAGGCCCACTATGCTTTTCATTTAACCCCTTTGAGCTGCTGTCCCCTGGTGAGGCCCCATAATCAAGAGAGATCAGCGTTTGCACTAATCGCGCAATTGACTCCTACTCGGTGCAAGTTCCATTCCACGCACGATAAATTGCGCCTTGGTCATCAGTCTATCCCCAGCGCCCGTAAGTGTTAGCTCATAATGGGCATTTAATAAATATTTCTCCAACATTTGTAGAGCCGTTAATTAGCAGTATAAAAGTGATTTCAGTAGAGAACTGTTGTAATATACTGAGGTCATGGACTGAAAGAATGCCAAGAACTATCACCCGCCGCCCCCCTGCCCGCCCCCCCATGGTTTCTAAGTCCCTGCCACATTTGTTCTGGATTCCAACAACTCCAGAACTAACCTGTTCCAGGTGGATAAGCTGTCCCTCTGCCACTTACCTTCCATCACAAGTCACTTTTTGTGCCAAGAACACCGTCTCCTTTTCTATAAAGTTCTCACTAGGGAGGCATGATAACCCATGCCCTTTGGGGGGGGGGTTGTTATACAAATCTAGTGCCTGGACCTTGATGAGCTCACCAAGGAGGAAACGGCAGAACTTCCTGGAGAAGCTAGGGCCTGCTGTCAATTGCTGTTTCCTTGTGCTGGCCTCAGCGTGGCTTCTGAGAGCACAATGTACACAAATTATAATGTTATCACGCAGGCTGGTGCTGAGTGGGGACAGCCGCTTAGGAAGATGCACAGTAGAGGCGGGAAAGCACAGAGGCCATCCCGAGGCTGTAATCATGCACGCTTGTGTTCCTAGCAGAGGGGAGTTGAAATATAATTTCCATGAAGATTGTATTATGGATTATGGCTTGAGGAAGCTTTGGCAAAGGACTGAGGGGATTCTTTTTATTCCAGAGGGGATGTTGTTTTCCTCTGCAGGGGTGAAGGGAAAGGAGAGGAAAAAGAAGGCTGCCACTTGTATTTTCTGATGCTAATTTGGGATGCTGTAGTAATGATGCGGGCCACTTTCCTAAGCAAATCTCAGTTGGGACCGTGGGACGGGCTTCATTTAGACAGCCCAGACTTTGCTTGGCAGACACGACCCACGGTGCAGGTCTTACCATCAGTTTTCAGATGTGGAGACAAAAACTCAAGGAAGGTAAATGGCTGTGTTCACCAAGGCAATAGCCCTATAAAGTTCAGATTCCTCAGCGTAACTCGCTATCCCTCCTTCCACGTCCAGTGTATCACTCTAGATTTCCATTTGATGCTATCTTGCCACAGTCCACATGTGGACCCCAATGCAGTAGGTTGCCTAGCTCTGCATGCCACGCATACTGCTCCTGCCTGCATGCTACCTCCTCTGTAGCCCACTGCTTTCTCTTTCATTCTTGCGTCATGCGGGAAGTCTTCTCTGGCCCGCCATGTCCTCCTGGTCTCCCTGTCTATGCTCCCTGAGCCTACTATGGTTCTAGCACTTGGTGCTGACATCAACCAAATTTCTGTCTTTCAAAGCAGAGCATGGTTCTGGGAGAAATTAAGGTCCCGAGCTGCCATGACAACTCTCTAAGTGAATAGAAATAAGACACGTGGGGGTAATGTTGGAGACTAGCACGCTACAAAAAACTCAGCTGTGCTTAAACCAATATTCATATTGGAAGCTCCTGAGATCACAGCAATGCCACTGTACTCCAGGCCAATGAGAAACCACTTTTCCATCACCTTCAGGGGTTCTTCCTTGGAGCATAGTATCCTTGCCTACTTTGAGCCTCAATTTTCACAAGTGAAAGTGGGAGAGCAGGTGCCAGGTGAGGTGACTAAGAATGACAGCATATCACAAGACCTACATGGCAATCAAAAGTTGGTGTGGGAAACACACAATATGTTCTGAGATGTGACTGATGAGTGAATGCTATGCTCCTGTTGGTGTGAAGAATAGTTAGAAAAGGACATTCTAGAGCATTACGAAGTCTAGGGCCTGGATTTTAGGAGCCTGCTTTTGCTCAGCAGGTTAACAGCCAGGGAGAAGACGAAATGTCAAGTGCACTAACAGGAGACATTTTGTTCTTGGGAAGCACTGTGTCCATTCTCAAACCAAAGAGTTTCCAATGCTGTTGAGAGTGCGAGTTCAGAAGCAGGCTTGCTAGGGATCTTCTTGTTATGGTGCCATTGAGAAGTTGGAGCCTGAGATTCTGTGTGCTGAGTACCTGCATGGGGGCCAGGATCTTCTCTTGACACGCCTCCCTGGGGACTCTTCCACTGCAAAACCAGTTGGTCCTGTGTCAGCCGCCATGCCTTAACCTGTTATGAGAACCTGACCTGTGATGCTTGCACGAGTTTTTAGGTTATTGACTGGCACCTGCCAGCCCAGTCTTCTGTGTTTAGCTTTCTGCTGGGTGACCAAGACACTTCCCTTTTTCTGTTTTTTTTCCCCCACTGCTTCTTCTTAGGTTCTGCCCATAGAGGATACTAGAGGAAGACCCCATGGCTGGATGGAGCTTGCTAGCTTCCAGTACTAGCATAGACTGGGACCCTACCTTGGGTGCTGTTTATATTTGTGATAGAGTGGTCCTATGCACTGATGATGTTTATAGAACCCCTGTTCCCCACTCACTAAACTCCGGGAGCAAATCCTTAGTTGTAAAGACTATCCCTACACGTTACCAAATATCTTCCAGAAGGAAAAACTGTCCCTAGATTTGAACCAGTGACCCAGAGCCTGTGCGCAGATACTCACCCTGGAAGCAGCAATCCCTTCTGTGATAGCAGTAACCTGCCGTGCTTTCCTCAGAACTCTCAGCCAGCTTTGCTATGCTTCAATCAGGCTATGCTGACATGAGTCGGCTCTTTTTGGAGGTCTGCTGACTGGGCCTCCTTGAACTCAGAGACACCAGCTCTAGCTGAGTGCTATCCCCTCCTTAACACCCATCCTGGAGATCTAGACTTCATATCATCTCCCAATGGTGCTCTTCCACCAAGCCTCTGAGTTGTCTTTGGTCTTTCAGCATTGAAATGCCGTTTGTGATGCCTTAGCCTTTCTCCTTCTCTACAGAGAAACTCTTGGTCTTTCTTTAGAAATCTAACATGTAGCACCCCATTCTGTGGCTATTCTTGAGTCTGCTAAGCAGGGCCAGCCACTCTGCTTAGACTTAGTCACTCTACTTTAGCTCCATCTACTTGGTACGAAGGCCACATATATGGTAGAAGCTCTGTTCCTTCTGCTAGACTGTAAGATCGCACATGCAGGAGCCACATAGCTTTGCTTTTGCATTCCTGACATGGTGGGAATGAATGAGTGAATAAATGAATGAATGGATGGATGATGGATAGATGGACAGATAGATGGATAGATGGATGACTGTGTGGATGGATGGAAGGATGGATGAGTGAGTGAATGAATGAATTAAAACACTACATGACAACAGACTCCTGGCCCTTTCCAGTCTATTTGTGTAGTGTGATTTCTACTCCTCCTTCCTGGGATCGCTGTTACAGTGACATGAGGGGATTTGAGAGCTGGGGCTACAGAGGTAGTTGGGATGTAGATTTCAGCTACAAGAAAAAGTGTGAATGTGTGGAAGTTCTGGGGAGGGGGAGTCTTGTGGCTTTAAGATAAGGGATGGCATTGTAGATCTCCATGGGAGAGAAGAGAGTCCCATATGTTAGTAGAAAGACCAGCAGTGGAGCCACCTAGGAGATGCTGTGCACCGCGACAGCTGCCAGGAGGGGTGAACCCGGAGAGCAGGAATCCCGCAGCGCTGACAGTCCTATTCTGTAGGAAGCTGATTCTTTTTGTGGAGGAAGATGAATACTCTTTGCTGTAGACAATGGATACCAAAGGGAGGTGAGAAGAGGGAAGAATGGGAGCTTAACAATCATCCATCGTTACAGCTTGAATGGTTCAGCTTCTTTTTTTGTCTAATTATCAGTGAGTTTTTCAGATTTTGATGCATTTTTTTAAAGATATGAAAGCTAATAAAGAAACTCTCTATTTTGGCTTTTAAACAGATGTGTGCTTGAGAGCCCATTTCAATGTGTAGAGTTCAGCTGGGTTCTCTTCCGGGAGGGGAGTAAGAGTCTATTATAGTCCTTAAAAGAAAGAAGACACAGCAGCCAGGGTGACCTGGTCTTCCGCTTCCGTGAGATGCAGATAATGATATCAGCTTCCCTTTATGTTCCAGGGCTTGTTGGAAAATCAAATAAGATGAAGGGTGTGGACACACTTTGTAAGTCATTAAGCGCCTGTCGGACACATCTTCTTTTAGCCAACATGTGTTCAACGTGTCATATGATTTGACAGGATCATTGTCAGGCACTTGGGGGTACATCCATACGTCAGACACCATCTCTGTCTTTCAGGTCTTAGGATGGACACACAAACTTGACAAAAGAGACTTGCCATGTCATGGGAGAGGCTAACATGCTTTATAAGGAACCACTGCCAATATTACATTCAGTACATATGGGTTCTGTTGCTAATGGCTCCCAGGTTAATGTTTTTGTTTTATTCTAAGAGAGCAGAATTGATACCATGGGGTTCGAAGGCTGATGATTGAATTTGGATAGACTGTGATTCTCTTGTATTTACTGTACTGGATTCCTGTATAACTCATAAGAGTCATGATAACTCGTACCATTGAGTACCATATTTTCAAATACCTTTAAGGCTGTATCTACTGCTTGTCTGTTTGAAGATAACTTAAGAACATAGAAAAGCTGGGTGCTATGGCATGTGCCCATAACCTCAGAGATAAAAGAAAGAGCTAAAGGTTGGTGGGAAGGATGCCTTATGCTACATGTGGCAACAGGTGATACCATTCTTCAAACTTCGCCTTCCCTCCTATTCCCCGAGGGGAACCATTTGTCTTCCTGTTGTTACCTCCAATGAGGAAGTGGAGGAGCTGAATAGAGATCTGAGGCAAATACTTGCCCAAGACCCAGTCCCTTCCTCACAGAGGAGGGATCCCTGTGGTCAGGCATCCAGCGATGATGGGATGATGGGAACGCCCCTTGCATGAGAGTGGGGATGTGTGTGTCCCTTTGTAGACCTAGGAGAATCCCTCAGTACTTGTTGGTCAATCTGATGGGGACACAGAGGAAAGTCTTGACTTCTGCTTGTTTGCTGGGCACATCTAATTTCCTCTACCCCAACCCATGCACCTTTCACCTCGATTCACCCTGGGATCACCTTGTGACCTGACATCATGACCTTTGCTTGTCCTGTTCCTTCTGTAAAAAGAAGCTTGCCTGACACCTACATGTTTCTGCAGTCTCTGACACAGATCCACTTGCCCTTCAGAACCTGCTCCACGGACATGGCTGTTTTCCTTCTTCTTGACAACCATATGCTGGCTCTGTTCATGTAGCTACACAAGATGGTGTGTATTGTCTCCCATCATGGAATAAACTGTTGGGGAAGCGAGCTGCAGATAAGGCCCTGCTTTATCCTGGTTACCAGGCAGAAGCTTCACACATAGTAGGCATTCAGGAGGCACAGCTGAATGAATGTACAAATGAACAAGTGAGCCATAGGTGGTGTTCTAACCAACGTGGTCGACTCCCAGCTGCTCCTGATCAATGCCTGTGTAGAACTGGTGGTGCTTACAGTGGGCTTCCCCCTGGCCTTTACTGTTTAAAAACTAACAGCCAAACAAACCAACTCTACTGTCTTTGTATTTTTCCTGAAGATAAATTCATTAACTTGGAGAGGGCTGAATCCAAGAAGAAATGCATTTGGACCACAGTGCATCTATTTTTCCTTTTCCACTTTGGCCTGTCATAGAGTTTTGGGGAAAGTACTGCTCTGGGTAGGAGAGATTTGGCTGTGGACAGGGGAGGACAGGGCTCTGAGAGTACCCTGCTCAGACAAAGAAGACATGCCTTACACAGCTGCATTTCTTAATCTTGCCGTTGTTTGGGGGGGTTTCTAGAAGCACAAAATCTATGATCCCAAGACCTCAGCTCTTAAATGGTGAAGGATTGACACAAAGCACTAAACACATGAGCCCAGGCTGGCCATGCCTAGGTTCAAATCTGCAGCTTCCTGGCTACTCAGCAGGAGAAATTTATTGAGCCTGGCTGAGCTTCTTCTATAAAATGGGCTGATCACCACGTACTTTATTAGCATTTGTAAGCTTATAGATGATGCATTTAAAATGCCAGGCACTGGCCAAGGAGATGGCTCAGTGGGTGAGGACACTTGCTACCGAGCTTAGTGTCATGGGTTCAGCCTCTGGAAACTACATGGTAGGAGGAGAACACTGACCCCTTTGAGTTTTCTTCTGACCTCTACTCACACACAACGTGGCAAACACATGAGTGCTTCTACACACACACACACACACACACACACACACACACACACACACACACACACGTAACTAAATGTAATAAAAGTTTAAATGCCTGGCACATAAAAATCCTTTAATAGATTGAAGCCAAAAGAGTCACTGTTATTCCACCTTGATTTTGGGTAGCACAGAGTAACCATAAACATTTACCCTGAATATGTAATTTTTTCTTGTGTCTCACAGCATCCCCAGTGAACAGCCAACATATTCTCCCCATGCAAGGAGCTATTTCTGGTTCTATTTATCTTCATATTAGCTATCTGGGTTTCAAAATGAAATAGCGTTTTAAGTTTAAACCCATATGTACCAGTATAGCAGTGCAATATTAACAGGAAGGGGAGCAGAGAAATCAGCTTTATGAACACCCTGTCTACCTTGTAGCTTGGCGTGTGCACATGTGCAGCTGCTGGTTTCAACACTCAATTGCACCTTGAGCTTCTGCATGTGCTGTTTGCCCTGGGGAGCTGCTTGAGCTCTGTCAGGTTGATGGTTCAGGGCCTGAGTAAGACACTTGTCAATTTTCATATCCAAAGCCTTGTGTGAACCCAGTTTAGTATTCAGAAAAATGTATCCATAGCAGCTGCTGTCAGGGTAACTATCACCAAGGGTAGTGGTTGATGGCTTCCTTCCTGCTATGTGTCACCCCTAAACAGTCTTAAAGTTAGTATGCCCCCATCATTACCCATTTGCAAGAGAGCGGAATGACTTTATGCTGCTTGCAGAGCATTGAACTCCTGCCTCCTTGTCTATAATTGTGTGAGAGTTGTGCTCCTTCTCAGGGACAGCCACAGTTTGAATTTCCTGTTTATGTTTTTTTATTTGTAAACCTTTTTGTGGGCTGGGACAGAGAGAGAGAGAGAGAGAGAGAGAGAGAGAGAGAGAGAGAGAGAGAGAGAGAGAGAGAGAGAGAGAGACAGACAGACAGACAGACAGACAAACAGACAGACACACAGACAGACACACAGACACACAGACACACAGACACACAGAGACAGAGAAAGACACAGAAACATAGAGAGAGACAGAGACAGACACAGAGACATAGAGAGAGACAGAGACATAGAGAGAGACAGAGACACAAAGAAGCAGAGAGATAGAGAACAGAGACCACATATAGACAAGTGCCTTTGTCAGTGAGAAATTCTATGAAGAAGATGAGGATGATATTGTGAAGATGAGGAGTAGGGATGGCTATAATTGCAGGGTGACCAAGGGAGGACTGTTGGCGGAAGTAACATTTGACTGAGTCCTTAATATTGCAAGAAGCAGCAGCCATGTGAAGAAACTGGCAAGAGTGAGTCTCTTAGCTATAAAGGAGTCTATACCTGGATCTTGGGTTGGACAGGTTTGTACTTGTAATTAGAATAAACCATAGTGGGCCAAGTGTCACACGCTAGGTACATCACATGAGGTCGGAGAGGCAGACAGAATCCAAGCCATGCAGGGCTTTCAGGGCCTATGCTGGGAATTCAGCATTTGTTCCAAAGGAACAGGAAGCCATTAGCAGTTTAAGAACAGTCTCATGTGATGTGTACTTGGATAGGTCAATGTGGTTGTCACATGGAGAATACACTGAAGGGCTGTGAGAGGGAAGAAACAGTGATCTTGGTAATCAATTATTGCTAGTGGGATCAAGACATGTATGGCTGGTGATGGTGGAAGGGTTTTCATGTGGTAAGTCAGCTTGCAACAAGAGAGACAGAAATCAAGAGTTGAGCAATGTCAGTGTGAGACCATTTTGTTGAGATTACGACTACATAGGACTATCCATGGCTTTTTGAAGTTTGAATTCTATTTATCATTAGGAACAGAAGTAGTAGGGGTTTTGTTGGTATTTCAGACTTTACCTTCTTGCCCCCAGATTCTGTAAATTTTGTTGATGGATTACAGGTTCAAGGTGAGACTGACCTATATGGAGTCCTTGTCCCAACACCCCCTAGAGTATTGACTGGAAAACTTTTGGTTGTCTTTCTTTCTTAGATTCATTCCCTTTTTATTTATGTTTGTGTATGTGCATGGATGCCCACAGAGACCAGAAGGCATGTTGAAGCCACAGGCAGTTGTGAACCTACTGTATGCACTAAGAATAAAACTCTAGTCTTTAACAAAACAGAAAGCACTGTTCGCTCGCAAGCGATTTCTCTATCTTCTAGCAGGTAGCTTTCTAATTCAGGCTTTCAAACCCTCATTTTCCTGGCTTGCAAAATGGGCTTAATGATCAGCCTGCTTTTTCTGGATGCATTCTAAAATGTCAAGTGAAATAGTATTTGTGAAAATACCTATTAGGATTTAGAGAAGGCTATTTGCTTTGTGTATTCTCCCAGAAGTGGGATTTCTTGGTCATTTTACCTTTACATTTGAGGAATCTTTGTATTATCTTCCCTAATCACATTCCTGCCACTAGTCAGACTCCTTCTTCTAACTGACACCTGGGATCGCATTACCTTTTTTTTATTTTTTCTTGAGATGTTGTCTCACAGTGCAGCCCTGGCTAGCCTGAAAGTCTTTCTGCAGAACAGGTTGGCCTCTGACTCACAGAGACCCTGCCCCTCTTTGCCTTTCGAGTGCTGGAATTAAAGCCATGTGCTGTCATGGTCATGCCTGGCTGATTCTTGTCCTTTTAATCATAGCTACGCTAACAGGTGTGAAATGATCACGTCTTTGACAGCTATTCACAGTTGCCAAGATGTGGAAAAAACCATGTCTACTAATAGAATGAATAAAGAAACCATGATACACATAGATAACCAAACAGACAAGCTTAAGAACATGTGCACCCATGCAGGTGTGCATGAATGTGCACACACACACACACACACACACACACACACTAATTTTCAGCCATAAAAAGTAAAGTCAGGAACAAAAATATGATTGAATCTTGAAGATAATATACTAAGTGAAATAAGGCATACAAAAGAGGCAAATTCAAACCCACTATGTCTATGTATGAAAATGTCAACAAATAAGTATATTTTAAGTGATAAATGCCTTATGGTATGGACATATGGAATCTGAACAAATTAAAGTACACTAAGACAGATTAGAATGGTGGCTACCAAGATGGAGATCAGAAGAAATGGAGAGATGTAGGTCAAAGAGAATACAAAATTAAAGGATGACCCGAAACTAAATTACTGCATGGTGAGTAGTTAGAAATATTGTATCAAATGCTGAAAATGCATTAATAATGGACCTTGGGTTTAGGTACTTTTTACAGCTCATGTACACATATGTGCACACACGTTTATCTCTTTAAGATCATGGATGTCTTAATTTGCTTGCATGTGGGAATGAATTCACTATTTGCATATATGTGCATATAACATATAACTTTAGTATTGTAACACAAATGGATGAATGAATGAATAGGAAAGTTCTTTGGCTTTGCCATTGAATCAGTTCCTTCAACTCTTTGCTTGCCAACCTTGGGTATACCAGTAGTCTTGTCTTTTACCTTCCTTGGAAGAACTGCATGAATATGGATAAGCGCTTTCCCCTCTGAACTTGTAACATGAGGACATTAGATGTGGCTTCATCTGATGATTAAAATTAGCTAATAATAACAACTCTTGTTATCAGCTATTGGATGCACTGTGGCTTAGACAGTGAGCACCATGCCTGTTCATGTTTGAATTTAAAATGTCCTCCACGTGGCAGCTGTGGTGTTATCAGAGGGAAAAGCGGGACTGAGTAGAAAGAAGTGGGTTATTGGGGACATGCCTTTGCAGATAATTAGGAGCCCAGTCTTCTCCCCTTTCGTTTCCCAGCTACCTTGAGCTACGCAGCTTGGCTCTACTGGGCTCCTCCACAGTGATGTTCTGCATCAGTACAGGCTCATGACACGTGAGCACCAACTAAGGCCTTAAACAAAGATTAGTCTTCACTTCACTAAGCCATTTTCTTGAGGGCACAGCAGTAGGCACAGATGGGCCCTCAGGGAGTCTATGACCTAGTCAAGGGAGGTGTGCAAAACTCTTACTGTTTTTGACTCCTTCTGCCAGATGGCCCACCCTGAGGAGCACATCAGGAATGGGATTCCTTGGCATCTGAAGTGAGTTTGCTGGCTCAGTTGTACAGCAAAACATGGCCTTTCTGAGTATGACAAAACCAAAAGGTCTCACCTTCTGTCTGCATTCTCACACTCCATCAACAGCTCAACTCTCCCTCTCTGTTTGGCTTATATGCCTCCTCAGTTATACTTATTTCTCTTTCTTTTTCTTCCTTTTCACCCCTTTCTTTGTTGGTTCCATACATACTAAATTAAACACAGGCATTGGCAGAAGCAATAGCAATGGAGGCCATTGTCTTTCTTGGGCCTGTTTGTTGGCATCATGCCGAGAGGTTCTTTACTACACCTGGACATCGGGACCATCGTGAGTGACCCAAAGTGTATCCCTTAGCCTGGCTGGGTCTGAAGTTCCTTCCTGTAAAATGCCACTGCTGCTCCTGCATGACTGGGACCAAGTAGCCGGCCTTCGCATCACACAGCACGTACAGGCTGTGTGACCTTGTGCAAGTCACTTAACCCCAGTTTTTGTTTGTGTGCAATGAGCACGCATAGGAGGTGGTGATAAAGATTAAGTTTTGTAATCCGTATAACTTGCTTGGCGTGATGCCTAGAGTATCATAAGCTCTCTATAAATCTCAGTGATTAGTAATGACATGCTGGTTAACAGACTTAATGGATATAAAAGCATTTTGTAAACTGCGGTGGCCTGCACACGTGTTAGTGATTACTGCATTGGGGTGATCGTTACCTTGAAATAAGGAGACGGGGCTTCTGGTCATCTTTATTTGTTAAGTCCTTTTTTAAAAAGAGAAATAGGTCTTATATTTATCTCCCTCAATAACATGCTATTAATATTATATGACCAACTCCTTCCAGAGCACTCTTGATCCTGTATCTAGGGCATCAAAGGCCATCTTGTGCCTTTCTATGTGCCAAAGTGGGAAATCAGCCAAAGGGTGGCGTAATTTCATTTTACCTTTTGCTTTTCTCATTGAACTTGGTGGTTCCCATCTGAATGAACCAAATGGCTGAGCTTTGAACGCTTCCCTTGATAGCCCTAGCAAGCCAGAGAACGTTGTGATTAAAATGCGCTGGCCCTCTTTAAAGAAATACAAGGGCAACTAAACTAAATGGAAGGAAAGAATTAAATGAGGAAAAAGGGGGAAGTGTGCTGTCAAGACATGTTCTTATTTGTGTGGTGGAAATCTGGTTGATGAAGTACACATGCAGACCGTGACAGTGCTGCAGGCCGGGGAGTGGGAGCTGAGGTGGTGTGCACGGGCAGGAGGTTGCTGTCTTTTGTTTTCTCTCTAACAGTCTTCATCATAGAAAGCAAGTAAAGTGAAACCCCCTGAAATGCTGGGATTAGAGAGAAATAATGATAGCTTATAGGACAGCTGTGTCATTTCAGTCTCTTACTGTAGGTAGTTTCTGTGTTCTGGGGACCAGGATTTTGACCTGCTTTATATTGGATCCATACCATAATAAGCACTGCCATTGCTTGCCTCCTCTGCCAAGGCTCCTCTCCCTATAGGTTCATCCTCTTAAGGTTGTGAAACAGCTTTGAATGCAAATGGAGGTCTCAAAACTGTCCAACCAGACAGCATCCTTAATCATAAGGAACTCCTGGAGGTAAATGCTGTTGGAAGGTCTCAGAAACAAAGCAGTTATCAGCTGATTTGAACTGATACGTGCTGTTATGTGGAATGATCTTTTGAAACATTTTATGCTGGTTTAAGATGGACTGGTGAGATGAAAAACCAGCCAGTTCCCTATGCAACCCTCATCTGGCTTTTTGCATGAATGCTTCCTCGGGCAATTCCTATTATGTTAGAGGCTGTAGCAGTTACACACTTCTGACCAAGAAGACCTTAATTGAGGGCATACTGTGTGTATGTGTTTATACTCTGCCAGGCATTAATTCTTCCCTGTTCGTACCATTAGATCAGTGTATCTCAAACTTCAGCATGCTTCAGAATTTTCTGGGCCACGTATTAAAACTCCACTTATTGGGCCCCCTACCTAGAGTATCTGACTCAATTGACATAACAGGAAAAGGTAAGAATCTATATTCCCAACAAATACACGGTAACAGGTCAGGAGCTACTTTGAAAACCACTGCCTTAGGTAACTCCTGGCTTACGGAATAAAAGGAGGAAACAGCTGTTTTTTTTTTTTTTTTTTTTTTTACAAAGATTAGTCTCAAAGAATAATTAAGATGAAGGCTTATGAAAATATAATTAAGATGGAGCCTCTCCTCTGGTTGCTGAGAGAAGGGAGCAATTACTGCACAGTAGGACAATCAGGAAAAGTAGAGATTGGTGGGAGCTCTGAGCAAGGCTTTCGAGTGTGAGAGGAGCTGGGCAGGTCTGAAGCTGGAGCCCAGAAGATGGTCCCTGTCACCTGGTCTTCCTTTTCTTGTCTGCCCTGGGGGAATAGAAGGAAGCAAAGAATTGGGTCCAAGGAAATCTCCTGCTTGCATTGAAACGCTCCAATTTCCATTTTCCCAGAGCCAGGAATGAGACTGTCATCTGAAGGCAGTGCCCATCCCCTAGATCAGGCCGAAGAGAATCCATTTCTTTTAGAAACAAAACCACCATTGCTTTGTGCCCCAGGGAACCTCAAAGAAATTAAAAATGGAATTAACAGTTCATCTGGAAACTCTCCTTTTAAAAATCATATGCTTAGCTCACTGTTCCATGAAAACCGCTTCTGCAATACTCGCTTAATGCTGCTGCCATCACATAGCTGCCTCTTCTGTGTCTGACCAAGGGACAAAGGCTAGCCAGTGGCAGAGGGTACTTGAGGTATGCCAAGAACATGGCTGGAGAGATGAAGATGGGAGAATGCAGCTCAGGGCTAGGATTTGCCAGCTGGATGAAAGAGTATTCGCCACCCGACCCCCTGCTCAGGCACTGAACCCACAGAACAGGCTCCTGGGACATTGACCATGGTGTTGGCTAGTGAAAGCTGATTGAAATGTAGACAGGCCATGAAGGGCAGGGGCCAGCATGTATAAAGATGTGGTGATTGACACAGGCCTGCCATGGTTTTGGGACAGAGTAAAGTGTTCATGACTTGACTCACGTAAGGCAATCAGTTTAAGACTGAAAGTGGAAGGTCTAGTTGCAATGGGGAGTTTTTAGGGCAAAATATGGGGCTCCCAGCACCAAAAGGCTTGGCTTGGACACTGTGCACAGAGCACCAATTAAAGAGACAAGTCATGGTGAAAGCAGAAAAGGGCACTTCTTCAATGGGGCTTCCTGGTCAGAACAACAGATAAAAGTGTCTAATGATCTGAGTTCCATATTCAGGACACCAAAATGCTTTAAACAGAAGAATTAGGGCAGGAGTTGAGAGATATGAATAATGAACCAGCAATGGTCTGGGCATGGTGTGGTTGACCATTGACCCAGGCCTAGTCCTACAAGGTGATCAGAAAAAGTCCTCATTGGTTGAGGAGAGAAGATGGCTCTCAGGAGACAATGACTTCTACCTCAGTCATGGGCGATTGTCCTCAATGATAGGTGGCCTGTCCTGGTAGGATTTGTTTTGGTTGGCATCCAAGGTGATCTCAGTGTCAGGCCTGTGACTTATATAGCTTTTAGACACAAAGACAGATGGGGTGGGTTAGGCAGACACCAGAGTGGTTAGTATATTGACCTGCAGAGGTAAGCAGGTAGCCCAAAGGGACGGAGATGACAAACAAACAAACAAACAAACAAACAAACAAAACAAAAAAAACCCCAGAGATGCCAGGCTTTCAGCATTCCTTTAGTCTACCTTGTGGGTCCAAGGGAGGAGTCAGTGCTCTTTCAGCCAATGCAGTTTCTAAAGTGTCTGTTTCACTTTCTCTAGGTCAAAAGCATAATCTGCAGTTTTTTCAATGTGCCGTTTTGCAGCTGCCCTTCATGCGCTCTCGTTCCCCTTACCTCAGGTACTTTCCCACTCTTCACACACTTCAAAAACTCAAAGGAGTTTTCTTTTCTGTGGGGAGGCCTTTCTAGTCCTGGTAGGCTGTTTCTACATCTTCTGCCAGTATGTAACATGCTTTGCCTTACCTTCTAGAAGAATCAGCATTCATACTGGTCCTAACTACAGATATGGGGGGCGAGGATACATCCCAATAAAACATTCAATGGTCAAAAGATCATAAATTGAAAGTGCGTTTATGCCACCTACCTCCCAAACATCACAACTCAGTGACAGTGCACTGCGGAGACCCAAATGATTCTATCTGGGTTATATGGCTTCTGGTGCCTGCTCCTCCTCCTCCTCCCTTAATTGAGTGATCGCCCATAATCAGACGAGTGGCCTGAGAAGAAAAGCAAGGCAGCGATGGCCATGGGTGATGGAGACCTCAGGTTGTATGTCAGCAAGATGAGGATAGACTTTTGGGAGGCAGGCTTCATTGAGCAGCTTGTACTGTTGGGGGGGGGGCGGGAAACGAAGGCTATTTAAGCCTTTAGGGAGTGGGTAGAGGCTTTTGGGGTGAATGTGCATCATTGACCATGGCCAAGGTGATGGGAGTGCCTTATTTGCGTGAAGAGAAATTCCAGGTGCTTGCCGGATATGACAGGGTTATTTAACTTGGCTGTGATTATGTGATCTCCTCTGGTGTGGGCAGATGGGGGCAGGGCCCAGGAATACATGCTCAGGGATGTGCAGGCCCAGGGCAGGGGAGGGAGTGGTCCTCACTCCTCCCACTCTTGAGATGAGATTTCCAGGGTTGGGCATGACTTGATAGCACTTCTGCTCTGGACAGCTCCTCCTGGTTTCATTTACCCTGGCCCCACAATGGCTGACTGGGAGCTTTGGTTTGCTGCTGCTATCCAACAATGGCTGACTATCTTACTGCATGTCACTGGACTGGAAAAGAACCCAATTTGGTGCATGGTTTCTATGGAAATTTTTGTGAGTCACGTTTGTCTCATCTATAAAACCCAAAACATTTAAGTCAAAACATGCTAAGTTGGTGACTTATTTATATTTCCTTATTTCGTAAATACATTCATTCAGTCATTGGGTCCTTAACAGATATACCAAAGGGCATGTGTGCCCAATAGTCTGCAAGTCTTTAGGATACAGGGCAAACAAAGTGATCATATGTTTGACTTTGGGGACTCAGATAAGTTGGGGAGATGGATTTTATTATATGAATAGCAAAAAGAGTATATCATTGGGACTTTCCTTAATGTTTGCTTCTGAACTGCCAATGGGGCAAAATATATGTTGTCAGAGGAAATCGTGTCCCTTGTGCCTTCCTACTTCTGTGCTTCTTGGAATTTCCCAAGAACCTCCAGTACTGTGATATTGTTGAACCTGGAGGAGGAAGACAAGTGCTTTCAAATGCCTGTCCTCACTAAGCACTTCGGGATCTGATCACATGCTGCCCCCTGCAAGCTCTGCTGAAAATGTCACTTCCCTTCCATGTCAGTGCTGAAGACACAGTTGTGACACCTGATTGCATTCAGGAATACTTGAGGGAAGCAAAAGAGTGTAATTTTCTTATCTAGCCTGACTTGGCATCTTACCCAAACAATGAAAATTTGCCTGTGTAGGGAAAGACTTGAGAAGGAAGAAGGATGGTTTTACCCATTGTTAGATGAAGGGTGTTCAGTCTATTGATTTGTGGTGAGCCACACTGATTAATCTTTCAGGTGTACAAAATCTGCCGAGGCAGGATTCTATGATGAGGGTATCTGAGTGCTAGTGATTCTGGAGGAAATCATGGTGTTATAAAGGGAAGTAGGGTGCTCCTTAGCTCATCGTAAGGATTCAAAGAGCTTAATGGTGATTTGTATTTATTAACTACTGTGCACTATTTTCTATATTAGCTCATTGAACCCTCCAAATACCCCTCTAAATAAAAATGGTAATTAAGTATTTTTCCCAAGTTCATACATCTAAATAGAATGGCAAGCAAGTATCCTAGTCAAGCTTTACCTGTCAACTAGGTACAACCTAGAGTCACCTGAGAAGGGAGGCTCAGGTCAGGGATAGCTCAGATCAGTTTGGGCGGTAGGCATGGCTACAGTTGACGGAGGTTACTGGGGTCTCAAGGGGGGAAAGTCTAAGTTTATGAACACTGTTGGTGGAGTTCAAGAGAAGAGAGTCAAGTCTCTCTGGAGAAGGCACCATCCCTTCACTCACTCACCTCTCTACCCCAACCCCATCTATCCACACACAGACCCTCACATCCATGCCCATCCCTTCATGTCTCATACTTTTCTGCTCCTTTTTGTTCCCAGTGCCACCCCTATCCCTATTAGGAACTCAGTCCTCCTCCCCTGTCCTCTGGAGGAGCCATTTTATCATTTTCTGTTAAAGTCACCATCTTCCCTCAAGCTTTCGTGTTTCTCACCCCGAGACTGAGTATCTTGAGGACACAGAGTTTATTGCTCCACCTTGTTGCTTACACCATACCTCCCAGGGCTGAGATCCTTTCCCACAGCTCTCCTGCCTCAGTGAAGCTCTTCCCTCAAGCCTTGGTCTTGCTTCTTGTTTCAACATCATCACTTAAGCTGTTTATTTCTCTGACAATGACTTTAGGAGCCCTCTTTATCCCAGACTCCTACCATTTTTTGGGGGAGGGGTAGAAATTCTATTCTAGGATACATTTCTGAGCTCCATAACAAGGAATTATTCCTTTGTCTTTGGACATAAGCTTTTAAAGGAGCTAGTTTAAGCTAGTATATGATTTAGACCCAAGAGCCCTGAACCAACACTGTGGCTTTGTCATTTACAATGGCTAAAACTCTAAACACATTGCCTCTGAGCTTGGCTTCTGTGTCTATAAGTGTTAGGTTGGAAAAGATATTGTCTATCTGATATGATGATTGAGTGAAAAACATGAGCATGCGTAGTTAATAAATAAATATCCATAGATGGGCAAATATATATAGATGAAAATGATACCGCTGCTCATCATTATGTTTTTTAAATGAAGTCATAATATTGATTTTCTGAAGAAAACATCTCTTTGGGACAGTTATAGGCTATAACTTTATGTCTGGAATAGCTCCCAAGTGTCAGAACATCTTCTTCCCATAACCCCATGGGTCTAATGTATGCATGTTGGCTTAGCATCAGTTTGTTTGTAGAAGCGCTACAGACTGGAAACTGTAAGCCCAAGACCTGAGAACTCACTAATGTTTGCTATGATATATTCTATTCTACATCTGATACTTGAGTTTAGAACCTGTACCATGGTATAAACCGCTGGCTCACACTTACTAACACTTCTACAGGGAGGTTCTGCCCCTAGAAATAAGAAGCCCGGGGTCTGGATTAGAACAGGGCAAGGACATGGATGGGTAGATGCATGATGGATAGGAGAGATTGGGGGAAATTGAGAGTAGATAAATAGATTAGCTAATGATGCATGAGTGGGTGGATGGGAGTTGGATGAGTGGGATGATTGGATGGTAGACGAATGGTTAAGTGAGTGAACATATAGAAAGGAGATAGATGGAGAGCAAGCTGATGGATGAGTGGTGGGTTGATATAAATGACACGCTTACTTTCTTGGCCCCTGAAGTGCCAAGAGTAACATAATGGGATGTGCCAAGAGTAACATAATGGGATGTGCCATAGACAAAGAAGCGAAATGGAGTCCAGGTCAACTTCTGTTAGTACTGTGACCTCAGACAATGCAGTTAAGGTGTCTGAAAGACCCCTTTCATTATCTTTAAACAGTCAAATTGGATAACACGAGTTGTACGGACTCTTTGGGTAATACTGATTTCTGGAGGTGAAAAAGTACATGTATGTGTATATATATGTATATATATATATATATATATATATATATATACATATATATATTCATTTTAATAATTTTTTCTCTTTTATAGTTTCATACAGTATATAATGCATTCTGATGACTCTCCGTGCCACGCTTTCTTATTTCCCTTCTATCTCTGCCATCCTCCATTCTTTCTTACAGATCCCTTTCCCATGTTCATGACATTTTGTTATATTTTCCAGGCTGTAACTAGGGCCATCTGTGTCAGCACAGGTTTGGAACTACCTTGTACAGCCTGGTGTGTTTAACGATACACACATAACTGGATACTATGCCTCCATTGCCCCCAGAATCTGTTGGTTGCTAATAGTTCATCAGTCATTGGGAGAGCCCCATGATTCCCTTCCCCATCCCTAGCTGACTATGAGGCGGGCTCCACTTGCATGGTCCCAGCTCCAGAAGGCACAGCTACTGTGAGTTCATGGTTGCTATGGTTATGTTGTGCTTAGAAGATGGTGCTTCACAGGCCTTCTCCCTAGCTTCTGGGACTTAAATTCTTTCCTTGCTTCCTTCCTCAATCTTCCCTAAGCCTTAGGGGTACAGTATAACTTGTTTGGGGCTGGCCCCCCAACTCTCCTTTAGTCTCAGAATCTTTTAAAACCAGTGTTGAAAATATATATTCACATGCACATACTCTTTTGTTATTTTTCTCAGAGACTAAAGCAAACCAACACACATGGTTCTCTACTCAGTGCTGTCCACTTTTCACTTCTGTGCCCTCCCTGCCATGTCACTTTGTGCCAGCACTAGTTCCTGGGTGCCATAGCAATTATCTATTTTTCATCTGTACCTGAGAAGGCAGCTTGGTTTTAGTATAAAACTCAAGAGTTTAGAACCAGACAACTGTAGTATCATATTCTGGATTCGCCACTTATTTGTGATATTTCATAAGTTATCTCATTCTCAGCCTCCTTTACCTGTCAGATATTGTCACTAATGTCTCAAAGTCAGGATTAAAAGGACAAGCTGTGCAGGGAAAGTGGTGGGTCTCTATGACCAGGATAAAGGAAAGTCTCCTTTCTGCCGTCTGTAGGTGTGCAGAGAGTACTTGTTGCCTGCAGTAGATTTCACTGGATTTGAGTTCCATCCAGCTCTGGGTTTTACTGGCTTTGAAGCTAATGCTTTCAATCTATCACCAGCAGAGTAGGAAATGCAAATGTGGAGCTTCACAAATGGCTTCCGCACGTTGTAAATCTGGCATCTCCAGAGCTTGGCTGTGAACTGTGAGCTCAGCTTTTTCACCAAGTGCAGCCGGGTGTTAATGCAGCACTGGATATGGAGAGGACATTGGACACTGACCTCCTCTGTGTCTGATGTGCTGTGGACATGGGGCTGGAGGATGTGGCTGCCTGGGGACCCAAGAAACCACCCAGACAGCATGGAGAGTGACCCCACTTTCAGAGGAAATAGTGACTAAGTCACATAACTTTCCTTGAGGTGTTAAAGAGGGGAAAAAAACCTGCTGGGTCGTGAAGGCACCTTCCCCATAAATGCTCTTCAATATAGACTCTCATATAATTACATACCTTAATGTACACTATTACTGGGGCCACTGCTACCAGGGGACCTTTAATTCCAGGCCACCTGCTCCAGAATCCATTATTGGAGAATTGGGGACTGCTGTGTTTTCCTGTGATATCAAATATGCATGCTGCCATGTCCTTCCTGCTCTTCTCTCCCAGCAGCCACTTTGTTGCCGTGATGTGGGCATCCATGCCTGGTCTCTGGTAACTGTGATATTCAGCTGCCCAGCACTGCTTCCGCACACGAGCAAACCAAAACTCTGAGCAGGTGATTAGCTGGTCCACAACACACCTTTCCTCTACTTGAAGGCAGTGTTTCCCAAGCATTACCTGCCTTATGCTCTGGGACGTAAAAGGCGGCTGTGAGTCTATTGTGCTGGGTGGTGAAGGCACCTTCCCCATTAATGCTCTTTTTAGATATAGTCTATTACTTTTCTCATCACTGTGGTGAGTCACCTGAGTAAAGCCAATGGGGTGGTGCTTTCCCCCTCCCCCACATTCATGCTAGGCCTTCCTTCCTCTGTCAATACAAAGGTGTCTCCTAAGTTATTCCTGGGGTTGAGGGAATAGGCCAAGACTGCTTGTTCTGTTTTCAAAGGGGAACAAGTTCAGTTCTCAAACCCACATTGGACAGTTCATACGTGCCTGTAGCTCCTCTGGCCTTCATGCATATGGACACACACATGTGTGCCCACATGTGCACATGGAAGGGGACAAGAGAGAGAGAGAGAGAGAGAGGGAGAGAGAGAGAGAGAGAGAGAGAGAGAGAGAGAGAGAGAGAGAGAGAGAGAGAGAGAGAAAGAGAGAGAGAGAGAGAGAAATAAAAATAAAACAAATCTCTAAATAATTCCAATACAATCCACTTGACAAAGAAGATTAACCCATTACAATGACTTAAGGGGATTAAGAAACTTGGCAAAAAAAATTAATTTGCCGTTCTATACTCAGTGATGGCAACTAGTCTAGCTCCATTTCATTAAATTGATCATTTACTCTTGTTATTCCATATTACTGAAGCCATTTGGCCACAGAACCCCACTCTCTGTGCTCTCTCACCACTAGATTCTTTCTGTAAACCCCTCGTAACACCTGGTTTCTGGATCCGCACTGATAGGTAAATGATTGCCTCTACTTGATATTCTCAGGTATGTGCATGGTTCGGTGTAGAAAGATGGCAGTGGTATAGACATCATAATGAGTAGATGTTTTAGAACTCTTGTGTAGTCATTGCCTCTTACAACAGCCGTTTTGGGGAGACTGCTTCCTATCCTCAACAGAACCCAAAGGCTTAGAGGCTTGATGGAACTGAAGGCAGTGAATGACGTTGTGGCGTGGTTTCCTGGTGGTACACTCCACAGGAAGACACAGGAATCCTCAGGAAGACAGACTCTTGGTCCAGCCGTGCTGACTAGATGCCTTCTATATTTTAACATTGCAATTTCATCTTACATCTTACCTGCGAGAACTTGGACATTTGTATCCTTTCAAAATTCACACATTACCCCTAAGTGGTGGTGTTTAAAAATTGTACTTTTTAAGGCAATTAGTTCCTAAGGTCTCAGCCCTCCTAACTGAGAATAAAGGCCTCAGATTGCTTCTTGGCCCTCCCGTCTCTTATGCCATATGAGGATATAGGGCATGTCTCTTCATAGAAGTTGAAAGTAGAGACCAAGCCTTTACAGACACCAGGCCAGCTGGCACCTTGACTGTGGCCTTCACAGCCTCACGGGTGGGACAATAAATTCCTATCATTTTATAAACTGTCTTGTCTAAGGTCTGGCGTCATTGCCACATGAAGAGCAAAGACACCTCTTTATAACTAAGTCAAATGAAGTTCAGATCGGGCAAGTGTTGGCCCAATGTCACATAGCTATCTCCTCGTGGCAAGTATTGGCCCAATGTCACATATCTATGTCTCCGTGGAACTAGAAGCCTCCTGAAGACGAGACTCTGTGTGCCTTGAGTGGAGAAAGAAGCTTAGAAAGGAAGAGAGGGCATAAAAACTGGTGATGCTATTTCCAGCCTTGGGAGGACTAATTGCAGTCACCGATCCACTGGGCCCACTCCTCGCTGCCTGCCAAGAATAGCTGGATCAAACAATAACATTTGAACCCTTACCAGAGTGATGTGTGCTGACTTAGAGGGACCTCGTTTGTTTAGGAACTTCATCCATTTGAAAAACAGCTGAGGTCTCTGAATAAGAATAAAGGGTCTTGCAGCAGCAGCAGCAGCAGCAACAACAACAATAACAACAAAGATCCATCAAGTCATCTTCAGTTGCTATTTACATGAATTAAAGAGAGAACAGGTTTGGGGCATTTACCATAGAGACCCTGAGGCCAGACAGACTCTCAACCCCCACAAAGCTTCCATCTCAGGGCGAGAGAGAGCCAAGAGGGCAGAAAGAGATAGGACCTGTTCAAGAAGAGATGGTGCTTGCAGAAGAGAAGCCAGAGTGCTCCAGGTGTCTGAGGAGGATGTTCAAACCAGGTATATCAGACCAGGCAATGGAAGGGAGTTCTGGAGGGAGACTGCCTTTCTGACTTGAAGCTTTGGGAAGTGATGTTAGGAATTGATTAGGTGAATAAGGGAAGCGGCTGAAGGAAATAAAGCTGCCCTAGAAAATCAGAGATGCATCCACATCCATTGGGATGGTGTTGGCCAAGCATGGGTGTAAGATGCATGATAGAGAGCTGGCAAGGTGGTCCAGTGGGGTAAAGGAACTTCACCACCACCCCTAATGGCCTCGGTTCATTCCCTGGGACCCACACAGTCGAAGAAGAGAACCGAGTCCCATCAGTTGTCCCCAGACCAACAGAAGTGGCTCTGTGGTCTACATGCACACTTATCCCTTCGTCAAAAATAAATAAATTTTAAAAATGTAGTAAGATGTATGGCTGAGAAAGTATGGGTAAGGTTTTTAAAATATAAAGAAAAAAAGAAATGCGACTAGAACATGAATCCATGGCGTTCCAAACTGGGCTATTTCTTAAAATGTAGCAGCATCAATGCCAAGAATGAAATATAGGACACAGGCTTGTGTTTAGTTTTAAAAAAGAACTAATAATGATCTATCCGTTTTGATATGTAAATACAGATAATGCCCCAGAGACTCTAGGCTCATGGGAATGTGAAAAAAAATCCTCAGTAGGATTTTGAATTGAGGGTCAGAAAATTGAGTTCACATTATTAAAGGGCAGGAAGGGGTCAGAACTGATATCCGGGTTATGCTAATCCACTTTAATTATGTCATCGTGGAGGACAGAGTCCTAGGCTTTACCCATGTATGAGCCACAGGCATCAAGCATTTTTGCTGGGATTCTCCATGTGGGAGGGGCTCTTAGAGCAGCCAACCCTGTGCTTACTATCCTGTCATATCGTCTGAGAGCAGACAGGAAGCTAGCTCGAAGTCTGGGAGCCTGCCCAGGTAGATCAGTGTTCCACTTCTCATCTAGGTGGCAAGCACATACTCTCAGACCCTTGTCTGCAATGATGGAGAGGGTCATGTTTATGTACTTCTAAAGCCAAGATGTTGCTGGAGATGAGCCCCTTGCCAGAGGTCCTGGGTCCACTGTGCTTGATTCCCATGCACCCTGGAAGGCTTGCAGGCTCCAGTGCAGCCTCATACAGCTACTCCCGGCCAGTGCCTGCCTGCTGGAGACCTGAGGATTGGGAATTGCTGTGCTGGGGAGGGAGAGTAGGATCAAGCAGCTGTATGGTTCTCTTCTGCATTTCCTGTTTGCCTGCAGGCCTGTTGGCCTTGGTCTAGCACAGGGTGGCGGCAGGCAGCATTGACAGCGAAAGCCCTTACTTTCTGCATAGCATCCTCTATGGAAATAAAGCCAGAATGATTTCATGCCAGGACCAGAGACCTGAAAACTCTTTTTTTATAAAGTCAGAGGGTGAAGTGGCCTGAGTTCTGGAAGTGTCTCCGACCTTCCTAGTCACAGCCTTCTCCACAGCATGGCTTAGTGACACTCTGCATCCCCTCACTTTGGGCACATTCCTATCTATAAAACAGGCTGGGTGTGCCTGATGCATTCCCTCAGTGAGCAGCAACTGAAGACATGCTTACGAGTCCCATAGAAAGCATTAAGCTCTCTATAAATGTTATCACTATTATTATCATTAGCATCCTCATTGCAATTGTTTAATGGAGACTTGGAGTGAAAGGAACACACATAAAATACTAACTAAATTCAATGAGGGTAAAATATACAGAATTTCAGATGCAATAAAGCAAAATTCATGTTTTTAACATTATAGTGATTAAAAGCCAAATAAATATGCAGAACCAGCTAATACAAGGATGCCATCCTAGCACTGCTGGATCTCCGTGTTGTTTGTTTCCAGATTATTGAAATTTTATTCTCAGTGCACCGTGAACAGATTGCTATTTCAGTCAACACAAGTTCCTGATAAAATGCCTCATTTTACACTAATTTACAACTTCTATCCTTTGTTACAACATAAGGATGCCAGGAAAAAAAAAAAAGAAAAAATCAGCTTTTAAATCCCCCTTGATTAAAATACTAACGACGAGTGCCTGTTAGCTGACTTAACACGTTACCACCAAGCCTGAAGATCCGAGCTCTCATCTCTTTGTCCCACATGGTGGGAAGAGAGAGCTGATTCTTGTAAGTTGTCCTTTGACTTCATGGCGCATGTGCATCTTCTCAAAATAGTTAAATAAAAGCCACTTCAAAATAGTAATAATGATGATGACAGTAAAAAGTGGTAAGTGGGTCTAGAGCCAGGCCTGTTACCACCATGTTGTATTCCGCATGCGGTAGCAGCCACTGGTTCATTCTAATTAGGTCACGTGTGTGGATCCTATAGCCAGAACAGCCTCTTCTGAGGAAGGTGTCATCACTACTCCTGCAGCCTAGGCCCAGAAAGGCAGAGGCGCTTGCTTGAGGGCCCATGACTAACAAGTGGTAAGTCCTGCCTGACACCGCTGTCCACATAACTTAACTGCTAGATTGCTTACTTCTATTAACTATGAGGAGACTCCAAGGAGAGGTCAACATGCTATGTATTCTTTAAGGGTATCAACAGCTTAGACTGGTAGTGCTAAAATCTGCCCTTGTCCATTTCTGTATGAGTGCATAAGACAGGGTAAATAAGGTCTTGGGATTTATATATATATATATATATATATATATATATATATATATATATATATATATATATGATTTATTTATGTGTGTGTGTGTAACATATAATTTTATAGCAACCCTCTTATTTCCCTGTTTATGTGCATCCCAGATCTCCTGCCACAGGATGATGCTATATAAACACATACTCATACGCCTGCACGCGTATATATAGTCACAGTAACTGAGATGCTGAGATGACAAGTTCCTGTGAAAACCTAGATGTTTACACTACATGTTTTAAAATAGTCTATGCTATTCCTACCACTCATTCGATGCGCATGCCACTGAGTGTTTTGCACTAAACTTTGCATGCTTGCCTGTGGTTGCATACAGTATAGTGAGAAGAGAAAGGAGCTTGGCAGGTGCAGACTCTGAGCCGCCTCTTCCTGGCTGGGCCACCTTGAGCAGGCCAACTGGTCCTTCTAAGTCAGAGGTTCTGCACCTGTGGGCTATAACTCCTCTGGGCGTGGCATGTCCGATATTTACATTATGATCCATAACATCACAAAGATATAGTTATAAAGCAACAATGAAGTGATTTTATGGTCGCAGGGTCACAGCATGAGGGACTGTTTTAAAGGGTTGCAGCATTAGGAAGGTTGGGAATTACTGATCTACGTGCTTATAAATGTAACTAAATCATAGTTACCAGAGGAGTTATCTCCTGCATGGGGCCCACCTTGCCATAGGGGCAAGAAGCTTCTGTTCTCTTTTCAGAAACCCTCTGTTTAGAGCAAACCTAGCCTTTGCCCTTGTGAGCCTCCAGCAGGCCAGAATGTCTCCCCTGATGACTGGGCTTGGAGAGAGGGTCATATCAAAGGCACCCCCTCTTCAGTCTTCCAGAACACACACGTCCACTCTTCACCTGCCTTCATGTAGAAATGCCCCCTTCATGGGAGTCCACGGAGCAGAAAGTTGTACCAAGCTTCGTTCTGGTCTCAGGCTGGCATTTTCTGCAGTCCGGCTTTTATCAGAAAGATCCAAGAGGGTCTCTGTGTGCACTTCTCACCTGGTTCTAGGTGGTGATGTGAGGAAACAGGTGGGTAATAGCCCTCACACTCCAGCACTTCCCAGACCGATGATAGGGTTCAAGCAAGAACACGGACACTGACTACAGTGACACATGCCTGTAGTCGTGACACATCGGAGGCTGAGGCAGGGGGATTAGGAAGTCAAGGCTAACATGTAAGATGCATATAATGACTGTATGATAAAACAAATAGGTGGATCTAATAATAGCATGCGATGTTATACATGGTAGATGTCTGCTGCTTGCTGTGTCAGCCTTCTGCCATCGTATGTGATTGCAAACTGTCACACACAGAGCAGCCTGAGATTTGTAATCGTCTCCCCTTTCTCTGCCCCAATACTAAGCACACAGTCTTGGGCATGGACTGAGGAACGATTTATGTGTGCATACTAAATAAAAAAGGCAAACATCAAATTAGTCACGCTCCCTCCTTTTCCAAATGGTGACTTCGAGGACCAGGGACTCTAAAAGCCTTGTTTGAGATCACACAGCTAACAAGGAAGCCCCGGACCCCTGGCAGATCTTGTCACTCAGCACCACATGATTTTAGAGAACAAAGGGTAACAATATATTCTATAGAGGGTAAATTACAAGGCTGCCTAAACTCGAAGAGCTTTGTCAAGGTAAAATGCTTCCATTTTGATAGAAGAACAAGAGAGCTCCCAAAATACTTTTCCTTTGACCTACTTAGCTATTATTCATCTCTCTCCTGCCCCCGCCCTCATCAACAATGACTTCACCTTGGGAAAATCCTGCTATAGTTCATCACTCTGTCCCTGGGTCTGGTTTGTAAGATATTCTCAGATGTGAGTGAGGCTTAAGTAAAACCTGGCCCAAGAAGATGCCAGGGGCGATGGGGCCACCTGGTACCTCAGCCTTCCCTCAGTGACATTCAAAGAAACACAGCAGAGGAACAGGGAGGCACAAGAAGAATTCCTGTTCTTGGAGAATCTTTTCTCTGGCTTTAAATGTCTTCCTGTCCTTGGAGTACCTTGCTGGTTTTAGCCCCAGGATAGATCTGGAGCGAGGTGGCAACCATATGGAGTGTGCGTTCCTTCCTGCCTCGGTAGGAGTTATGCTGTAAACACAAACTTTTTTTTTCTCTGAGAGATCTGAGAAGAGGAGAAGAAGGCAGACATAGAAAAGCAGAGAAGAAAAACTGAGACATCACAAGACTGTCTTACTTCTGTCACTCCACTTCACTTCCCTGGGAAGTCCCTAGTCACCCTTCCAAGCCTGCTCAGTCTGTGCTTTGGTTCTGCTCTCAGAGTTTCTAAGTTACATATGGAGTTTATTTCAATGGGTGTGTTCAACGTGTCAGGCCTGACTATCTTTCAGAAATATTTTCATTTTGAATAGTGATTGTCAATGCCTGTCACCTCCACGTTGTAGACAAGTCCTTGATTCGGATAGATAAAACACATGCCAAGTCACCCAGGCAGGAATTGTTGGGGCTAGTTCTACAACATAGGGCAGCTGGCCTCTACAGCTCAGTCTCTCTACTGTGTTACGAAGCTGCCTGCTTTATACAAAAGATCCAAACGGAAGCATGCGTTTGGCCCTCAGCTGATGCCTGTTAGCAATATAACTCAGTCTCAATATTACGCAAGGTTATAGTTTGCCCAGTGCTTTTTCATTGTATACCTTTTCATTGGGTCCATAAAACAAAATTGTGAGATGAGGTAGGGTTCCTTTTAACTTTTTTTATTTTTTATTTTTTATTTTTTTAATTAATTTATTCATATTACATCTTGATTGTTAGCCCTTCCCCTGTTTCCTCCCATTCCTCCCTCCCTCCCACTTCCCCCCTTCTCCCCTCCCCTATGTCTGTGATTGAGGGAGACTTCTTCCCCCTATGTATGCTCTAAGATTATTGAGTCTCTTCTTGGTAACTTGCTATCCTTCTTCTGAGTGCCACCAGGCCTCCCCATCCAGGGGACATGGTCAGAAAAAAAGGCACCAGAGTTCACGTGAGAATCAGATCTCACTCTCCACTCAACAGTGGAGAATATCGTGTTCGTCGGCTAGGTCTTGGTAGGGGTTCGAAGTTTACTGCCTATTTCTCCTTGGCTGGTGCCTTAGTTTGAGGAGGACCCCAGGACCCAGATCTGCCTGTCATAAAGTTCTTCTTGTAGGTTTCCAGGACCCTGTGGGTCCTGTTATTTCCCCATTCTTCCATGCTACTCTCGCCTAAAGTCTCAATAGGATGTCCTCTCCTCTGACCCACTTTCTTGGTAAGTAAGGTTTTTCATGGGACGTATCCCTTGGACTAGTGTTTTGATATAAGTGAGTATATACCGTTTGTCTCTTTTTGCTTCTGGGTGAACTCACTCATTATGATAATTTCTAGGTCAATCCATTTGTCCACAAATTTCGGGAATTCCTCGTTTTTAATAGCTGAGTAATACTCCATAGTGTAAATGTACCATAGTTTCTTAGTCCATTCTTCTACTGAGGGACACTTAGGCTGTTTCCATGTTCTGGCTATTGTGTATAAAGCAGCTATGAACATGGTTGAGCATATGTCCCTGTTGTGTGTTCGAGCATTTTCTGGGTATATTCCAAGGAGTGGGATAGCTGGGTCTTGAGGAAGCCCTATTCCCATTTTTCTGAGAAAACGCCAGATAGCTTTCCAGAGTGGTTGTACTAGTTTGCATTCCCACCAGCAGTGAAGGAGTGTTCCTCTCTCTCCACATCCTCGCCAACATGTGGTGTCATTTGAGTTTTTGATCTTAGCCATTCTGATGGGTGTAAGATGGAATCTCAGTGTCGTTTTGATTTGCATTTCTCTGATGCCTAACGAGGATGAGCATTTCTTTAAGTGTTTCTCAGCCATTTGATATTCCTCTGTTGAGAATTCTCTGTTTAGTTCTAAGCCCCATTTTGCAATTGGGTTGTTTGGTTTTGTGGTGTTTAATTTCTTGAGTTCTTTATATATTTTGGATATTAAACCTTTGTCAGATGAAGGGTTGGTGAAGATCTTTTCCCAGTCAGTAGGCTGTCGCTTTGTTCTCTTGACAGTGTCTGCTGCCTTACAGAAGCTTCTCAGCCTCATAAGGTCCCATTTATTAATTGTTGACATTAAGGCCTGGGCTGTGGGTGTACTGTTCAGGAAGTTGTTTCCTGCGCCTATGTGTCCCAGGCTCTTCCCCACTTTTTCCTCTAACTGAGTTACTTCTATTTTAATACTGTTGCTTTACAAGAAAGGAAACAGACACACAACGAAGAGAGTTGCTCAAAGTCATCTCATTATGTTTTGGCAGTTAGCAACTTTTAGGAATAGACACACACACACACACACACACCTGGTAACTTCACACATCTTGCCATGGTGTGGCCATTCACTAACATGCATCTCATGGAGGGTCAGCGCAGGGATGGCAGAGTCACCAACTTAGTACTAACGACAGCGACGTATCCTTTTCTGTTCTAGTCATCAATAGACTTCTTCTCTTTTGGCCATGGCAGGTACCGTGTTGTGTACCTTTGACTTTTCCAGCAAACGCTGGCAGCCCTCAGAGTGTGTTAAAAACCCAGCCTGCCCTGTGTGTGGCACAGACGGTATCACCCGCTTCATTCGCTTCTGCAGAATGGCATCTCAGCACTTAACTTTTCTCCTTATTCATGCAGCGCACGTGGTTGTAGAAAAGCTTGTGGGTGCATGGCACTCAGGGTTGTAAGATTAACTTGACCCTTTCCTACTCAAGAGCAAGAAAGGGCCTGAAAGCGATATTATTAAGAGAAAATGCCAATTCTTTGGTTTATTTTTGAAAAGTATAAATATCTTCCTCCTTCCCCTCCCTTCTCCCCTCTTTCATGCTTCTCCACTCTTTCATGCTTCTCCACTCTTTCATGCTTCTCCACTCTTTCATGCTTCTCCACTCTTTCATGCTTCTCCACTCTTTCATGCTTCTCCACTCTTTCATGCTTCTCCAGGTTTGATAGCTTCTAGTACATCTCTTAGCTGGAGGAAAAAAAACTTTTCTTGCACTCACAAAGAATGGAGGGTTAGTGAGGGCGGGGGCATAGGTGGGGAGGGAGGGTAGAGATGTACATTGGCTGTCATTCTATAGAATGCCCTGGTGCTGCCAGCAAAAAAGGAGCGTGGACAGTGTTCTGATGGGGGCAACCAAACACGCTAACAGAACACTGAATCTCATTTAAATATGGAGAGGTATGTGTGGTATTTTCATAGGTAAATAAATAGGTTAAGTTAAATAGGGAAAAAGGGACATGAATACTCTAGCCCTTTCTCTTGGGCACAGAGGTTCTGAGTCACCTTGTTATATTCCTAATCGATGTTTTGATTGAAAGAAGAGGTAATTGTACCTGAGAAGCAATGAGTGATTCGGCACCATGCCGTGTCTGGGAGATGATCCCACAGATGTGGAGAAATCACAGGGCTGGGGAATGACACAGGCTAGCATGTGTGTTGGGAAGATCATTTGGGAAACTCTGATCCTGTGGTGTCAGTGATCATAACCTCACAAAACCCTCATGGTCCAACGTGGGAGCTAGAAGTGCTCGTTGATGAGCTGAAAAAAAAAATCAAAGACCCCATTTTCCTCCTTGTGTCAAGTCAAATAAATGGAGCTAGATAAGTGTGGAAAAAAATTCGAGGTAGTAGCAAAATTGCCTGGAAGCAGAATGTTTTTCAGAGTCCCTAATGAGGTGTCAGGGAACCTAACGAGATGAAACTCCCCACCCTACACCTAGTTTTTCAGGCTGTCCTTTTCATGCAGTCATAATTAAGTTGTGAAATTGGAATTATATCCCATCATTAAAGACGAAGGCTCACTTTGCTGTATTCTTACTTCTTAGAAGAAGCGACTGCATAGCCCTCTCGCCTGCAACATCTTCTGCCACTGTTTCCCTTGATGTGGCTGCAAGCTATGACGTGGTCATTTTAGACTGTGATTATGAAGGGCCAGGTGACTCTTCTGCATTGATTCTGGTATACAATTCCATCATTCTCAGTTAGAAAGTATTAGGCAGCTGAAGTTGAAAGGCTTTGGTGCCATTGGCAATTTGCAGAAGGGAAAGGCACACAGGATAAAGAAGCACACACTACAACCAGCTACCCTACAGCCTCTAGATATATGGGGAGCACCTTGAGTCTTTTGGGTGTCACCAAGAGGGACTCATTATTTCCTGAACTAGTGTGGAAACAGAGACAGAGGCTATAAGTTCCCTTATTGGGGAATCAAATCCAGATCTGACTCATTCCAAATCCATGTCCTTTTCCATGTATGTGTATTTGGAAATATATACATTTTTATATCACAGGCCCAATGACAGGAGCCCACTGAGAACCACCAGCTGCCTCTTACCAAGTGTCCCCCTTTGTCTCCTGTATGGTGCTTGCGCATGTTCAGGTAAATTATTCCTACAAAACCCCTTTTCGGGGGTCTTTGTACTCAGAAGGGAATCTAAGAGATTTATTCTGAACATGCAGGTTTTACCTCCGTGGGTAACCACCCACTGTGAGTAACCTTGCAAGTGGGGACCTCCACAGGATCACACACCAGATCCCAAAGAATGAGGCCAGCTCAGGACATTTCAGGTACCAGGCAGGGCCAGCTCTTAGAAGGAGGGAGCTATTTTGAAGAGACCTTTGGGTTTTTTTTTTCTTTCTTTCTTCCTAAATCCCTGACATTGGGGGATTTGAGGGGAAGGCATGCAGGAAGGGGAAAGAGGGATGAGCAAAGGCTAGCTCTGCACAGGCGAGCAGCTGGCTCTGTGTCCTGTGAGCCCAAAGTCTCCAAAGAGCATCTAGAACAACTCACCCACCCAGTAAATAAGAGTATCATGCCCCCTCGCTTCAGGGCTGTTTAAAGACACTAGTGCACTGTGGCCGGCCAGGAAAGGAGGCCACAGGAAAGGAGCTGTGGAGGCTCCTCTGTCCTGTGGTCAGGCCTGCCTGCTGTCCTTAGCTAGAGAGGCTTCAAGTCCAACCTCTGCTCCCACTTGACTGGAAACACTTAGCTTTTTGCCCCAGTAGCTACCTTCATGGGGACCTGAATCTCCGGGCATCATGCTCTCTGCACTGTCTGTCACTATGATCTTGGTGTAAAAATACAGACACACAAACCTTAGGATCCTAGTGTGTTTTAGAAGTGAGAAAGGCTGCATGATATATGTATTACTTAATATGTAACACACACATACACACCCTGGGCTTGTGCCCAGTACCCTTACTCATACATATAACATTTATTATTGTAAAATATACATTACGCAAGGTGAATATACTGAAAGCGGTCTTGTCAGTTTAGCTTTCACTGCTAAAGTAGTTAAATACACACAGCCTGATATGCATAAAAATGTACATACACAAAATTTGAGTTTTTAGAGCTTTTTGGTTTTACAGTTTCAGACAAGAGATTGTAAATGAAGATTTCTTAAATCCTTGCTGCTACGGTTAAAACTTGTAGTGTTTTTGCGCATTGAATGCATATTATGTGCCAGGCACTGTACAGAGTAGATTTCCATTTTCTGCCTAAGATATTGGACATCCTGATGATTGTAGCATCACTGTTCACATTTCACCATCTGGAGGCATGCAGAGCAAGTGCTAGCCACTGGCCATACGTAGTTATTTATATATAAATTAATTAACTTCATTAACATTTATTTCTGTGATTTTTACCATCAAGATCTGGATGGATGCATGGGGCTAGTCTAGTGGCTAATACTGGGCAATCTCAGGTACCCAGTAGTTCCCCTATTAGACGGCATGGAACTGGTCCATAAGAGTAGAAAGTTCTACTATGTAGTACTGGTCTACCATCTGAATTGTATAGCATCTGTGTGCGTAGACTCTGAAGGTATACGTCCAGACTTGTAATTCCTAAGTATGTGGTCTTCACCATTTTATTTTACTTCATTGCTTCACTGATGACTGTAAAGCTCCAAGTGAATTAATGAGTATGATATGTTTATGACAGTGACTTCCGTGTCATTACAATTATTTGCAATGACAGCTGGTGAAGTGGAAGGCAAGGCACAGAGCGGTTGGACCTCACAATCCCTGGCTTATAACCTCTCCTACTTTGCCTCATTTGGGCCACCTCTGCTCTGGTTTGTGAGTGAGTGAGTGAGTGAGTGAGTGAAGCAGTCAGTCAGTCAGTCAGTCAGTCAGTCAGTCAGTCAGTCTAGAAGTACTGACTTTGACCCTCCACTCTTGTCTAGCAGGTTCTGTTCTTTAGGGTCAGGCTCAGAGGGAGAGGCCCACACTGAGCCATGGCTATCTTTTATTGCTTCTTCAGTCCAAGACTCGATTCATATATTTCACTTCCACTCTGTTTCATTTTTCCCGTTTCTAATCTTAATATTTTGAAATCAGCTGCAATAAGGCTATTGTAGGGCATGGAATCACTGTCAGGACTATATATTTGCGATAATATGCTGCAGCTTCCTTGATCCTGTGTGACAGCGGTCGAAACAGAAATAAAGTGATGCTGCTACTTCCAAGCCATGCAATGAAGCATCAGGCCATTTGGAAGGGAGGTGGTGGCTTCGGTTTAAGACATGAGTGATGCCTGCATGGAATTCTAAGGAAACCCAGGATGGACATCCTGGTTCATTTTAGTCTTGAACTGAGTTTGCTCAGCTGTGTCCTGACTCCAACTTCTGAGCCAGTGTTTTCATTTGCAACCTGGGATATAATCCTGATTCGACCATTGCCGCTTATGTTATAAGCCAGGCCAAAAGTAGAGTAAAAACACTGTTATTAGAAGGCTCCAAGCACACATAGGCCTCTTACTAGCTTAAATAGTGACTTTCTTTTGAAGGATATGAAGCCTCTTACCTTTGGGAGAGGTAAAGAGAAATATTTGGTGTGCCAGAGGAACTGAAATTGCTCACCAAGAGCTAGTCACCATTCTGTGTCAGTAGCAAGAAGGATGCTACTAATGTACAGTATGAACAGCCATCGACAGATAAGATTTTGTGTGCTTCCTAAAAAGAGGTCTTGTAAGTCCTCCAGCAAATGCACCATGTTTTAGGTGATTCTTTGTCTTGTTTGTGGACTGATTTTGATTTTAAAGCAACAGGAAGAACTGCCCTTTTATAAGCTTGTGATTTTATTCTTTAGTGTAAAAAAAATAAGGTTGAATTGGGCATGGGAACCATGTGTCTATATTTGCATCACATTGGAGACTAAAGCAGAGATGGTGTAGTTGATCTCAGCCTGGGCTGCACAGTGAGATACCATCTCAAAAAAAAATTAGTGCAAATGTTATATTTTACTCTCTTTTCTGCCCACCAGCATAAATAGATTTTTTTTCAAATGCTCAATTACAATTTTTCCATAGTCCTCCTGCTGTACAGTTTGAACCTTCAAGGAACTGAATTACAGAATGAGAAAATGGGAAGAAAGGAGCCTGAAATTGAGTTTCTTTATCCTAGAGAAGAAGACACTGGAAACCTAGAGAGAACAAACAGGATAATCCAGGACCAAGAGGCAGTCTGTGGCAGACCAAAGCTGAAACACCTGCTTCCTTCTCATAGCCCACTCTGCAAATGTCACACACCAGCAATATTAAATCGTTGACTTTGAGGAGTATTTATCATATTACTTACACGTTTTTTAAAAATGTTACCACTTAGAATTGTCCTAATACAGAAAGAACTTTATAAACTCGCTTTGCTTACTACAAAGCAGCAAGCAACTCTCCCTTATGACAGGCTTTCATATCCGCAGATGCTACTGTACTTCAAGGACCTTGAATACTACTTCTCAAGGACTGCACATGCTCGCTGGCATGGCAGCCATCCTGACTGAGCGCGTCTTGTCCCTGCAGCATCATGGACTGTTGAAGGAGTGTATTAATTACGATACTAGGGTCATTTAAATCAGTTTCTCAGTCATTCGATATTCCTCTGTTGAGAATTCTCTCTTTAGCTCTAAACCCTGTTTCTTAATTGGGTTATTTGGTTTGGTGGTGTTTAATTTCTTGAGTTCTTTATATATTTTGTATATTAGTCCTTTGTCAGATGAAGGGTTGGTGAAGATATTTTCCCAGAATGTAGGCTGTTGCTTTCTTCTGTTGACAGTGTCCTCTGCCTTACAGAAGTTTCTCAGCCTCATGAGGTCCCATTTATTAATTGTTGACCTTAGAGCCTGGGCTGTTGGTATTCTGTACAGGAAGTTGCTTCCTGTGCCAATGAGTTCAAGACTCTTCCCCACTTTTACTTCTAACAGTTTTAGCATATCTGGTTTTATGCTGAAGTCTTTAGCCCACTTGGACTTCAGTTTTGTGCACTGTGATAAAAACTAAAGAAATGCTCAATGTCCTTAGTCATCAGAGAAATGCAAATCAAAATGACCCTGAGATTCCATCTTACACCCATCAGAATGGCTAAGAAAAAAAACCTCAAGTGACAGCACATGCTGGTAAGGATGTGGAGAAAGGGAAACACTCCTTCATTGCTGGTGGGAGTGCAAACTTGTACAATCACTTTGGAAATCAATTTGGCACTTTCTCAGAAAAGGCTACCTCAAGATCCAGCTATTCCTCTCCTGAGAATATACCCAAATGATGCTCCACCACACAAAAAGACATTTGCCTGACTATGTTCATAGCAGCCTTATTTGTAATAGCAGAATCTGGAAACAACCTAGATGTCCCTCAATTGAAGAATGAATAAAGAAACTGTGGTACATTTACACTATGGAATACTACTCTGCTATTAAAAACAAGGAAATCTTGGAATTTGAAGAAATTCCAAGTGGCAAATGGATGGAACTAGAAATGATCATCCTGAGTGGGGTAACCCACACCCAGAAGGATGCACATGGTATACACTCACTTATAATTGGACACTAGCCCAACATGGATGTCCTCAGAGAGTCTTCTCTCAGTGGGGGATCAGAACAGATGTTGGGACTTGCTATTTGGACTCTGTGTGAGAAAGGTATGGGAGAATGGGGAGACAGAAGGACATAAAAGGTCCAGGAACACTACAAGAAGACCATCAAGCTGACGCATCTGGACCCAAGAGGACCTGCGCAGACTGCTGTACCAACCAAGGACAGTGCAAGCAGTAAGCCTAGACTCCCTATTCAGCTCTAGCCAATGTATAGCGCATTCTCCATATTTGTAGGGAGAGTGGGGGACTGCCTCTGACATGAACTCTGATGCCCCCTATTTGACCACTTCCCCTTGGTGGGGAGGCCTGGTGGCACTCTGGTGGATGGGGAATCAGGCTATCCAAATGAGACCTGATAAGCTGTGATCATACAGTGGGGGAGGAGGCCCCCTTCTGTCACAGGTCTGGGGGGGGGGAAATAGGGTGAAAGAGGGAGGGAGGGGGAACTGGAAGACACAAGTGATGGGATAACTATCGGGATATATTCTGAATAAATTATTTTAAAAATTAAAAATAAAAAAAAATTAGTTTCTCTAGTATGAGAAAGCCCCAGGGGATCTGGTCCACAACCACAAGGCTAGGCTCACTCTTAGTTAATGGAAGTTCACCTCAGCTTCTGAGAACAGATCCTTTAGGATGCCGGAGTGGATGATGTTGATGAAAAGCTGGAACCTGTCAGAATCTGATGTTTCCTGTGGCAACACATACAAGCCTGATGCCAGTCACATGTGAAAGATCCTCATGAAGCCATTTTCCTGGGCCTCATGAGCCACCAGCTCACCTGCCCCAGAATTTGGCTGTCAGCC